>NC_080100.1:4515000-4820000 GCF_950005125.1 Chionomys nivalis | reverse complement strand
CTAGCTTGTTTCTGGTAGGAGTTTAGCTTTTTAGGCTGTGCATGTGAGATCAGGTACTACTTCCTCTTTTATGCCTGACTAATTTCCCTTCACACAACATTCCCAATGCTCATCTGTCTTGTCCTAAATGATAGGGCTTTCTTTTTTTCGTAAGCTGTTACTCCAACGTACCACATTTTCCTTCTAAGACAGACTCTTCCTCTGTAGCGTAGGGTGTCTGATAACTCACTACATCACATAGGATGACCTTGAGCACTAGACAATTCCTCGGCCTCAGCTTCCTGAGTGTTAGAATTACAGGCATGAATCATCACAGACAGATATTTTTTTAAACTGGCATATTCTTTATCTATTCCATCATTGATGGATGTTCGAGATGATCTGCCTTCGTTACCATTCTGAAAAGGGGAGGCTGCTTGCTCTTCATAGCCTGGAAAGGTTGAATTATGGATCATTCTATTTTAATTTTTCAGTAGTCCCCATGATGTCTCTTGCCACAGTTACATTAATATATACAAAACTTCCTTTAGAACAGTAACTCAAAACAAAAACCTAAGCCATACTGATGACTGGAATAGTAGAAGAGGTTCTATTTCCTCCATACTTCCAACCAAAACTCTTCTGAACACCCCTAGGATGTGAAAAGAGTACCTTGAACGCTATATTATGAATCAACTGCACGCATTATCCCCCCTGACGGATACCCCGGGCTTTGAAATGGTAATGATGAGATCATGAATCACAGGGTAGCCTTCATTATCCTCTTTCAAACGCTATCAGCATTAGAGAGACTTGACGGTAGGACCAAATGTAGAACAATGCGATCCCTCTGTGCCTTTTTAATTTGAAACAGGTAGGAGGCAGATCATGCATTTTTAAAAAGCTTAATACAATAGAAGACTAGGAGAGGCAGCCTGACTTGGGTCTGGATATCTACCTAAGTGTGTGCTCTCCAGTTTCTCTCCCACCATTCACGGTTTCTACTACGCTACCGTCAGTGATGGGATAACATCCTGGGCTAGAGAAGTGTGCAGCCCCACCTTCGCACTCTCCTTTGCTGGATTAAGATTCACTTTAAACCCAATCCGACATCCCAACGTCCATGAAGGTGCTGTAGTCTGACGTGTGAACATCCCTCAAAAGACTCGTGTATTTAAAGACTTAATCCAAAGTCTGTGACATCACTGGAGGCTGCTGGGACTTTCAGTGGTTGGGGCTGAGTTGAAGGAGGTTATGTTACTGGACTGTGCCATTGAAAGGAATTTGGGGACCCGAGATCCTTCTCTGTCTCTTTGCTTCTCTGCTACTGTAGGGTGTCCACCTGTCCCACCTCATAGCCCCCTCCAAAATGCACTGCTTCACGACCAGCCTAGGAATACCAGTGATGGATGGAAATCTCTGAAACCAGGAAGAGAGGAGTCCCACTGACACCTTGCATGATACAATGTTTCTGATCTTCGTTTGATTCTTAAAGGGGTTTTAATTGATACAGTTCCCAAATAAATCCATATACTACAAATAGTTCACTCCTTAGCTTCCACCGCTGCCACTTTCTTTTAGGAAGAATAGAAGGAAAGACTGGTCCTCAAAATTTACATGATTAAGATGCTAATTTGTCCTGCAATGATTTCCCCAATTCAGTCTTACCATATATATGTATGCATGTATGTATATTACTTATATATATAAATATGTTTATATCCATATATATGTATACTATATACATATGTGCACACATACATTACTTGAACTTTTTAAATTTTCCTTTTATATGTTTTTAATTTAAATAGAATTGCATCACTTCCTCCCTTTCTTCCTCCAAGCTCCTCCCATCCCCCCATGCTCAAGCTGATAATCATTATCTATATGATACATATATAATCACATATATATGACTGAGTCCCTTTTTGGTGGTGGCATGTATGTATGCATGTATGTGGTTTCAAGACTAACCACTCTTCAATTCACAGTCAACAAAGGGGCTCATGCCTGGGAGAGACGAATTCTCCTTCCCCCAGGATTCTTAGGACCTGTGAACTACCTCAGCAAGAGCCAGGCTCTAAGTCAGTCTCTTCACTTTCCGTAACTCCTTTTCTTACTTCATTCCTTTCATTGTTGTTCGCTTAGCTTGTGTGTGAAAGTGTGTGTACAAGCTTATGAATGTATATGTGTTGGTACATACGTATATGTATGTGAATGCATGTGGTGACCAGAAGTTCATGGCCTGGTTATCTTCCTCCACTTTAGTTTTTGAGTTAGGTCTCTAACAGAGCCTGGAGCATATCAGTGTAGCTAGGTGATCTAGCCAGCAAGCCTCAGGAAACCCTCTCCCCCGTCTCCCTGGTGGAGGTTGAGATGACGGGGGTGCTGTCATACCAGGCTTGCTGTTTTGTGCTCATGATGGGGCCCTCATGGTTGCACACCAATCATTTGTGATTGACCTGGCTTCCAAGCACCCCCCCCCCAATTGTCTCCTTACTCCCGGGTACAAACACGATGAATGTCAGGTCTGCGGAAGCCGCTTTTTGAAGCAGAAATCTGAAGCCTTTCCACAGATAATTAACAAATGACTGTCTTTTGTCTGAAATTAGGCCACTGTGTCCATCCTCGCTGTGAGAGTGTTTAAAATCTGTGCTTCATCTGGAAAGGGCACATTCTTTCCTCATTCTAAGGTCATTTCCTACAATATCTATGCAGAGCTTAAAGATTTCTTTTGAATGTTGGTCTTTGGCCAAAAGACACTGTAAGAACACAAGGCCACTTTCCTTGGATTTTCCTGTTTCCTACTGGAAGAGGAAGCAGAATGTCCTCTGACCACAGTCTGTCTTTCTCCAGCCCTGGCTTCACCACTGGAGGATAAACCCTACCTATTGCTTTTGGACATGCTCGGCTGACTTTCTCTGATCGGTGGAATTACAGCAGTGAACTGGAGCCTGAGAGGAGTCCATCCGCATTTCCACCAGCCTTCTTGGCATTTGAGCCCCCCTAAGGGGTGGGTGTGGGTGGGACATGGAGCAAAGCCAGAGTCCAGAAAATACTGTTTATTAGAAAATGCCTACGTCTTACCTTGTCTAGTTGCATGATTAAGAGAAAAGAATGCTTGTCCTACAGATATTCATTTAGCCATTCATTCTACGTGTATGGGTGTCTTGTTTGCACAAATGTCTGTGCATCCCAAGTGTAAAACGCCCAGCTAGAGGATGACATCTAGGGCTAGGGTTATAGATGGTTGTTGGCCTTCATGCGGGCATCAAAAACTGAACCCAGGTCCTCTGGAAGAGCAGACAGTGCTCTTAATCATTGAACCATCTCTCTCGCCCCCATTTTTAATGTATTTTATTTTATCTATTATTTTAATGATTTAATTTTTTCAGCTAGGAGATAACTTTCTATTTTCTGATCTTAAATTTTTGTAGAAGTGGCTACACTTCCCCCTTCATGCCTCCCTGGTCCTCAGTGTGTATGGACCAAGACAGGACGGGCCAGAGTTTCCCAAGCAGAACCCCATTCTCTAGGATGGCATGTGGTAACCACACAGCAGGTACGCTGTGCCATAAGTTTACCCATCTCTGTTGTGGCTGTATTAGGTTTCCTCCTATTAATTCTCAGCTATGAATTTTCAAATATTATTATGGGCCCAATGTTCAAAGACAACAGAGACAGCCTTTGGTAGCCAACAAAAAGGCAGCAATGCAGGTTAACCCCTGAAGGCTCAGAAATTGCTGATGTCGGAAGGCTTTAAGAATCTCTACCCTCATCAGTAAATTGAAGAGCACAGTAGCACACGGGTTTTTCTCAGATAGTCACCTGGGCAATGCTAAGCGAAGCCCTCACACTTGTGTGCCTTTCTCTTCTCATTCCGGTGTCCCCTGTTGTCAGCTGTTTCACCTTACCCCCAGGGAGCTGCAATAAAGGGACAATGCTGTCTCTATGCCTAGGGCACAATCACGCACCATCTACATATAGGAAGGTTTTAAATTTTAAATCGTGGCCTATGAATGAAAACACCAGGGAACTGTTTGCACACTTTGTGTGGATGAACTAGCTTTATACTTTCAGGATATGAAATCTTATCTCATTTTCTTTGTTGTTGGACATTCCTCCACTTGTTTAGACAAATGCTGTATCAAGTTCCTGGCAGCAGGCTGGCTGAATCTGTGGCTAATTGGTAGTGCCACATAGCAGTGCGATCTGCTCTATGGATGCTTAGAAAAATGTCACTGTTTGAAGAGATTTGACAAAGAGATGATCTCCATCTCATAATACCTGGGCTTTGTGGAAAGAACAGTGTCCTGGGAAATTACTTTGAAATATATCATCTAAGAAGTAAAGAGGAAAAAGTAACTCACTTGTAAAAATAAATAAAGAATGTTATGCAAAAGGCTCTTATTTATATTCACTGTTTTGGTTCTTATGAATATTCATGTCTATATTCTTTTGAAACACTATATTTACTTAATCTGAAAGGCCAGTGCTTCAGATGAGAAAAAATCATGCTGGGAAAATGAGTGAATTATTCATCTAAAAACAAATATTGTTCTGGGATTCCAGTTTAAACTATGTATCCAGCATCTCATAAATCAGCGCAGGCCTTAGCATTCCACCGTGGGATCTCTCCAGAGAGGCCCACCAAGCTCTACATGCCTTGGTTTGCTTCTGCCTTATGCCAAACAAGGAAAATCTCAGCAGACAGAATGCATATCCCTGAGCTGTAAGACAGATTATTTTAGCATCAACTGGGTGAAGCTTTCTTGAATGATACAGTTGCTTCCTACACAGCACTAGCTCTGACCAATCAGTGTTAGTGGAGGCGCCCAGACTCTTGTTCTCTTTCCCTAGGGAAACTGGCAGCCTTCAGAGTACTTACAGCACACCAAGGGATCTGGCTATCACCCCACGTACTACCAACAACCCTCATGTTTAGATCAAAGCCCGCAATTCACATAGGATGGCAGCTTTTCTACTTTATATTTCATGCATTCAGTTTGAGGTTGAAGTCATTGTTCCATGACTTCATGTACCATGTCACTTAAAGAAATAAAGTTTAATGATCAGTAGCGTGGAAACACATAACAAATGACATGCTTCCAGAGTTCACATTGATTTAGACTCACTTTCAGAAGCAGAAAACATCGCATTTATTTCTGGATAAATAATGCATATTATTAGCTAAATATTAATAAGTGTATATTAATTCCTGTTTGCATAAGCAGTTTGTTCTAGAGAATTATGGGCTAAACAAAAAGAATGATTTCACATTCAAATTTTTGTTAATTTCATTTCTTTGAAAATACGGATATGAAAAAGGGTTCAATAAAGAAATATTTCAACTTCAGATCATATAAAGTTTGATATTTGGCCTCCTGTTTATTTTTATGGCTCATAAGTTACTTCAACTTTGCTAATAAACAAATCTGTTCACTTACGAAGTGGTCATGACACACCACACACATGCACACACGCACACACCTGGGACTCCTTCAAGGATTTGATTCCCACTGGCTGACAAGCCCACCCATAGAAGGAGCTGGTACCCAGCCTTGCGACTGGGTTTCCACAGACGTTGGGCTCTCAGATTAGAGGCAGTTACTGAGTAAACAGTACAGTGAGGTCCAACAGAGAGAGGCCTCTGCTGAATTTCTTCCTATGTCTGTGGTCCTTGGCAGGGATTCCATTACTCCTTTGCTCTGCTATTAACAGCTAACCAAAAGAATGTCTGCAGTCGCATCTACCCATCCGGACTAGAGAACGGCTTCTGAACGGCTTCTGGTTTTCCCCCTCGGCCCTGTCAGTTCTCCAAGGCAGAAGGCTGTGGTGACTTCTATTGTGTCTACAGACATCTACTGTGGTAGATGATCAGCCACAGCAGAGGATGCCTTATCCTAGGGATGCTCTAGCCTTTCCAGGCTCACTAGCCCCAGTGGAGGATGCCCTGGCCCAGGGATGCTCTAGCCTTCCCGGGCTCACCAGTCACAGCGGAGGATGCCCTAGCCCAAAGATGCTCTAGCCTTCCTGAGCTCACCAGCCCCAGTGGAGGATGGCCTAGCCCAGGGATGGCCTAGCTGAGGGATCTATAATGCAGACTGTTGGTACTGTTTAGTGTGAACCTTGAATATGTAGGTGCCATGAGGATGATGTGGCCCTCTTCTGTGAACCTTCCCATGGTGGTGGTGCTGGGGAAGAAGGGGGGTGGATTTAATCCTGAAAGCAAAAGAAGCCAACTTACCACAGCACTGTGGTTTTTCAGTCTTTCAGCCTCTTAGGATCTTTATTTGTAGCCAAACCAGGCTGAAGGTAAATGTGAGATTAAGATTTTTTTCTCTCAAAGAGAGGGAGGAGCAATATGAGCAAAGGGATCAAGACCATGATGGGGATACCCACAGAGGCAGCTGACCTGAGCTAGTGTCAGTCCACTGACCTGAACTGACCGCAGAGGAACCTGCACAGACCCAGACTAGGCCCTCTGAATGTGGCATTTGTGGGGCTGGGGCAGTCTGTGGGGCCTCTGGCAGTGGGACCAGGATTTATCCCTACTGCTTGAATTGGATATTTGGAGCCCATTTCCTATGGAGGGATACCTTGCTTAGGCTAGATTTAGGAGGGGGGTCTTTTTTTTTTTTTAACATTTTTTTTATTGAAAAAAAAATTTCCGCTTCCTCCCCGCCTCCCATTTCCCTCCCCCTCCTCCCGCCCCTCTCCCCCTCCCCCCACTCCTCTTCTCCTCTCTCTCCAGTCCCAAGAGCAGTCAGGGTTCCCTGTGGAAAATCCAAGGTCCTCCCCCCTCCGTCCAGGTCTAGGAAGGTGAACATCCAAACTGTCTAGGCTCCCACAAAGCCAGAACATGAATAGGGGCCACTGAGTCTATAATTTGTGATCCTAAAGAAGATAAACAAGAGGGTAAACCCAAGGAAAAACATATAGTTATCCTCCAGGCTATGGGAAATAGACAAGATTGCCGGGCAAAAAATAGGAGGGGGGTCTTGATCCTGCCTCAAAGCGCTATGTCCGACTTTGTTGACTCCCCATGGTAAACCTTACCCTCTCTGAGGAGTGGATGGGGGTGGGGTGGGTGGAAGGTGAGGGGAGTGGGAAGAGGGGAAGGAAGGGAAACTGGGATTGGTATGTAAAAGGAGAAAAGATCGTTTTAAAAAATAAACTAAAAAAGAATATATATATATATATATATATATATATATATATATTTCTTCTCTCTGCAAGTTCATGCTCACCTTTCCCTGTGCCATTTTCTTTCTATAGAGGAGTTGAAATCATTTAATTTTTTTGGTAAGGGGGATCAAACCTCATCTTCTTTTGGTAAAGAGAATGTAAGTATCTCTTATGTAACTTTATTCTCTATTTCTCTCACTAGCTACTAAGACTTTGAAGGAAAAAATCCCCTTTTATTAAATCTTTTATTCTACATCAAAATAATTCTCATCCAAAACCCTATAAAACTATTTTTAAAAATGTAATTTTAAGTTGTTGGTTAAAAATATCAACAATTTTAATTGCAAAGTACCAACATCCTAATGAAGCAATTTCTTCTGTTGATTAGCAACATCCATCTTCTTCTGTGTTAGGGTTGGAAATTCCCCCATGCGTTCAAGGCTGCGTCACAATGATGGAGATTGACAGATACAGATGGGACTGGCGAGTCTGCTGCTGGCTTGTGCCCCCCTCTTCCTTCTTGTGGAAGCACACGATAACAGGAACACTAAATATCCTGTCAGAAAACTCACCAGTACATCCAGGAAGGGAAGGGAACGTAGATGGCCAGCTTTGGGGGAGCGATTTAAATGTAACCACTCCTTGTTAACAAAAGGATGTAGGAAGCCATCTGAAGGAACGTGCATGGGGTAAAATCTCCTGAGTCCTGCAGCATCATTCTGACCTATAGATGTCTTGATGAACTCAGAGTCTATGCCCACTTCAGAAAAATTCACCCTTTAAATATGTGTTGATAATTTCCAAACTAGGCTTTTATCTGCGAATTGAAATGAAGAATTTCCCAGGGACCCTCATTTTATCAAAGGATATTTAAAAATCAGGAGCTGAGTGCTAAGTGTGACCATTATTTCCAAGTATCATTGCACTTCAAATGAATACATTTTCATTTTAATTCCAATGAACACATCACCTTTATCAGTGGGTATCATTTAATATACAACTCTAAGGCTGACATCATTGATGACTTGGCTTAGATTTCTATTATCTTTAGTTTTCCTTAAAGACTTACTCTTTGGTTTGTTTAATTTTGGAGCCTTACCCCCACCCTTATAAGTACATATAATCTTATATCACCTTATCCTCTCTAATCATAAAAAGTAGGTGCTGTAGCTAGGGCTACTATTGCTATGACAACAAACCATGGCCAAAAGCAACTCGTGGAGGAAAGAGTTTCCTTCATTCACAGTTCCACAGAGTTCTCTAGTTTTCTGACAGGATAATGCGCTCTCCTTGCTAACGTCTGCGTTGAACTAAGGAGGCTCTGCCTCATTTCCTTCAGAAACTTTACATCAAGTATTTTTAATCATGTATTTTTAAAGTCATCTTTCTATTTACAGGATAAAAAGCAAAGATAATGCAGGCGCACACACCCTTCACCCCCATTCTGTTAGCGCCTTCCACTAGCAGCTGCACCTGCCGCGCGCATGATGAGCCAGAGTTGATAAGTCACCGCTAATTAATGCTCAGGCTTCACCGCGAGCTCCTTCTCACCTGGCATCCCTTTCTGTCACAGAATGCTGCTCAGTCCTCAAACATCCCTAGGGCCTCCGGCTTACTTGTCTTTGATCTTGATGAGATGAGGAACATCAATAACGGACTTTCGAGAATGTCCTTTTGCTGAAATTTGTCGTGTGCAGGCCTCATAACTTTGTCCCTTGGGGAAGAGAAGCCCCGAGGAGGAGAGATGCTGTCAGCTCCTATCACGGCAAGAGCTGTCACTGTGACCTACACTGCTGCTAGTGACCTTGGTTGATGGAATGGTGACATCAGCCAGGATTCTCCCCCAGCTCCCTCTTTTCTCACTTCCACTCTGCAGTCCTCAGCAGGAGGACGTCTGTGCAGGACATGGAGGAACAAATAGAGATCTCCTTCCACAGGAACAGAGTCTATAGAAGCCATCAAGAATTCTACCACAGGCAAGATGCGACCATTGTCCCCCAACTCACCTATGAAGACATGTATATAGCCGCGCAGATTTATGAACTGGCCCTTTCCAACCCTACCTTGTTTGGTGTTCAAACTCTCCAAGAATTGATTTTCCTCCTATGGGAATTAACTGTTCAGAAAGAAAGAAATCAAATAGCATCTCACAGTGGCAGCCATGTCAAAGGGACACAGCCCTAAAATACAGTCAACAGTCTTTTGATCTTTTAAATACCCTGTCTTCATCTCTTGTAAAAGTCAGGGCTGGGTTCTCTTTTTTGATCCAGTAGAAAGAGTTATTATTTTTTATAAACAGGTGAGGTTCATTCGTATCTGCTTTATATATTGATATGTGTGAATATGTGTTTGTGTGCATGCATGCGTGTGCAGGTGTGAGCTGAAACCAGAGACTGATAACCGAGTCTTCCTCAGTCACTCCCCACCTTATATTTTGACACAGCATCTCTCGCTGAGCCTGAGGCTGGTTGACCTGGCTAGACTAAGGCCAGCAAGCCTCCCGGCACCCCTGCCTCCGTCTCCACCCTGCCTAGTCATAACTTCTGGGGACAAAACTTCAGTCTGTGTACTTGCACAGCAAGCATTTAACCCATTGCAGGAACTACCGATGAGACAGAGAGATTACAGTTATTAAACACCACACAACGGTTTTACCAAGCGTGTCAGATTTATGTTTAGCTCTCCATTTTCTCTGTGGGAAGTTGCCTTCTTCACATTTATAAAGAGTTATGCTTCTATAAAGTTGGTTTAGTGGCAACACTGACTATACTGATATCACATATACATATGTGTTTAGTGTTCTTGTTCCTTCTGTAGTAGGCAGGCGCTAACTGCTTCCCATCTTTGATTCAGATCTTCTGGCTCCTGATAATTACCTACGCAGCCATTAAAGCTCACCTCACCTTCCCTCTCTATTGTCTTCCAAGCTACGGCCTCCATAACGAAAGAGGAGCAGCATTAGGAAGAGTCCAAAACCTGCACATCCAAAGTAAATGCTGCCGCAACCAAACCAACCAGTAAAATGCTTCAGGCATCCCAGAACCTGCCCTGATCACCCTTGCGAGCCAGCTCACAAAAGTGACTCCTGACTCCTGCCACAGAGGAACCGTGGATGTTTTTAATTTTCATATGAATTAAACCACGCCACACAATCCTTTGTCAGTTGTTGTTTTCTTATCTATGTGTTTCTTCTTTGCATCGCTGCCTGGTTTCCGGGAAGGTGGCACAATGCGTGGAACTGCTCTTCCTCTGGTGGCCCTGGGAGCAGTCTCCGGGCACAGACTGAAGCGGTTATTCCAAGTGCTGCTGGGGACGCCCTCACATCGGTGAATGACTGACACTTCTCAGCAGGAGGCTTTCTGCCTGCGTTGAACTGTCGTAGACCCTAGGACATTTTCTAGGTAGCCGAACCAATTTATATTATAAACGTATCATACACACTATCAGTTTGTTTCATATCCTTGTCAACCTGGCTTCCAATTTTTTTTTTAAGTTTTATTATCATGTCAGGGCACATAAGACTTAGAGGGTCTGTTTTACCACACTGGTCGATGTTGATTTCACTCAGAGATATACAAGACAGCCACAAAGTTCAGAAGCTGATCATGTTCTTCATTATTGGTTAAACATTAATGATGGCCTGGGAATCACTGTGGCTTCACTGTGACTCCAGGCTTTCTGAGCGTCCTGCAGGACGCAGTAGATTCAGGACAGGTCACATCGCTAGGTCTAAGTTTTCTGTCACCTCCTAGAGAAAAAAAAAATCCTTGCTCTTCAGTATGATGCTTCTGAAGTAGGCTCCGGTGACAGTGTAAGACAGACTCAAACCGCAAGGGATGGCTGCCAGAGAGACTGGTTTGCTTTGCTTTTTTGTTGCTGTTTTCCCTTTTGTTTGCTCAGCTTCTTTGTGAAAAAGGTGTTATTTACCAAAGCAAGTGGGATCCGGAGTGCTTTCAAGAACAAGGTCTTTCTCTCTTCAAACTCCTTCAAGAGCCACCTTGACAACTGCTAGGGTGCTTACATAAGGTGACATCCCTGAGTTCTTCATTCTTGGAAACAGTCGGGCTGAATAGGAAATTATGAGATCATGGAAAAAAATCCATTACTTGGTAGACTACTATAAAGCATGCCGCTGCCAATCATAGTTCATTTCCTCTGTGATTAATGAGTCATTTTTATTAAATTTTTGAAGACGTTCCTTATCTTTGAAATCCTAGTAATTAGAAATGTCTTGGCATAGATACTTCAGGCCGGTCTCCTCTGGTACTTGATGGGGCCTTCGATGCACAGATTAAAGGTTTAATTCATTTTCTCCAAAATTCTCATATTGCATTTTTAAATTCTAGGACTTTAATTATTTGGGGGGGGGATATGGTTTCAACAGATATACGATATAAATCCATAAAAATAAAAGCAATATAATGAAATATGTATGTAGTAGGTGTGTATGTGGAGTCCAATCCATTTAACCTCATTATCTTATTACCGTGGTTCTTGTGGCTAGTGTCCAGTCCTCAGCATCTTTCCTCACAGTTTTGTGAAATGCTCTGTTGCTCTCTTCAAATTTTCCCCGAGATAGTCAATATTCCACTTCATGTTGCCCAGGATGGCCTTTAAATCACTATTCAGTCAGAAGTGACATCAAATACCTCATCTTACACTTTGTTGGGGTGGATCCCATGGGCCCCTTGCAAAGCAGGCGGGCTTCCCACTGAACCGTATGCCCAGTGGACTAAGTTTTATAATTCATCTGAACGTGCTTCTTATGATTGGGTTTTAGCTTGCTTGAGCATACGCTGCTGTTGTTTCAAGAGATTTTCCCATTCCTTCTTTCTGATTTGTCCTTACAGGAGTTTTGCAGAGACACCTGCCAAGTCCTGTCCATCTCAGGAAGAAACCACGTAGGCAGGAATGAGGCACTATCTAAGTTCAAGAAGGTGCAGCACAGACGTTTTGCAATCAATGGCTTCTTGGGAAGAAGCAGCGAGTTCTGATTTTTGCCGCTGTTCTTTTGTTTCAGTGTGACTGGTTTCCATTTTCACTCTCTTCAGCCCTATGCTTTGGTTAGTTTGCTCTCCCCTGTTCTGTCCTCCTTTGCCAGGCATTGGTGCCTTAAGTCTAAGGTGAACACCCTGCCATCCTGGACCTTCTCAGTACCATCCTGTAAATTCACCGTGAGTCATTGTTCTGACATGCCACGTTTAAGGATTTTCCCATTCAGGTAGCTTTCCTTTTCCTCTCTGGAAATTAATATACATACATACATAACACGTTTCTTTCTAAAAACATTCTTTAACATTCTCGTACTTTTCCTGCTGAGACCCTTCTTAAGTCTCCTTCCTACTTTCTTGTCTTCTTTTTTTTTGTGTGACTCCCTGACTTTAACTAAAGTTGTTTGCCCCAGCATTGTGTGTGTTGCGGGGGTGGCGTGTACTGACTGGAGCAGGACAACTAACCCAGTGGTAAGTTAATACTTAATAAAACTGAACTCCCTACCCCAGCAATCATTAGCCAGCCAGTCTTTGGAGAAGGCGTGAGGCCAGAGGCCCCACCCATCCATGATGAAATGCTGATGTGTTCAGTCGTGTGCCACTCACCACGGCTGCAGTGAGTCCATGGGGCAATGGCCATGCCATACCCAGGAGACTTTTGGTAGCATATCTCCTCATCACGTGACTCTTGCATTAGGCCAACCCTATCTTCCTCAGGGATACAGTTGTCTCACTTTGGATGGGATCTCCCAACCTCTGGAACGGTTATGTTGTTTTTCCGCCTCTTGGTGGCCATCAACCTGTCCTCTGTTCTATGCGGTAGTTCTCTGATTCCGTTTGGGTTTGGGTCCACATCTGTCTCTGTTAGTTCATATATAAAAGTTTATTCATCACCAAATGCTGTGCACCACGCTCCCGTGTCTGCGCTCTGTGCACTAGAACCCAGTTCGCGAGCTTCAGGCAAGGGGCTGGAGGTTGAGAATACAGACGCAAGAGAGAGACCGACACGCAGACCTTTTAACACTGATACCAAAGCCCTAAGAATGCCCCCTTTATTGTGTTCAGGGGCAGATTATATAGAGATAGCCATGTCCCAGCCAAACCCACCAGAAACCACTCTCCTGCCATCAGGAACTCCTGAAGGTCTCGTGCTCAGAGCAGCTGTAGGCACTCAGATCAGGGGAAAACAAGTTGTTTACAAGAAATTCAGGATCTGGGGTCTCACTGCTCCCAACATCCAAAACAGCATCAACATTTATTAGTTTCTCTCTGTCATGCTTTTGGGACGATGAAACAGTTTCGTGTGTTCTCCTTTATTAGTGATGTGAAGGCTTCTGGGGGGGTTATATTGAGATTATGAGGCCACCCAGAATAGGACCGCTAACACCAGAAACTGTAATATCCTGTCTTTACTCCCAAATGGTTAGCAAAGAGATAGATATCCATCCAAATATTTCTGTCTGGTTGTCTGTCTACCTTTATTCTGGGAGCCTAACCTAATTATTAGAACTTAACTACATTCTAATATATGTGTATGTATGCAGCCGTGCATGGATCTACTTCACATAATCTTTCTGGACCTTCTTGTCTGGAATGTTTAAAATTTGTGTCAGCAATAAATAAATAATCTCTCCATACTTACACATTCATGTTGATTGATAAAGCACTCAAGTTAGAATTATAGATAGAAAACAACATACTGTCAAAGAACTCCGAGTGCTCATATGTTAGAGTTCTGCATCTTTAACAATATTTACTCTTAGGGCATTCCTTTGTTAGTCATCTTATTTACCAAGCAAATTTGAGTGCTTTTGTCCAATTTTGCTTATGGCTGGATATATTATTATGAATATATCAGCATAATATATATGTAATATAATGTAGCCATAGGAATGAATATCTATCTATATAGATCTATCTATCACCTATCTGTCTATCTATCTATCTATCTATCTATCTATCTATCTATCTATCTATCTCCATCTATCTATCATCTATCTATCATCTATCTATCCATCTATCTATCTATCTATCTATCTATCTATCTATCTATCATCTATCCATCTATCATCTCTCTCTCTCTATCATCCATCTATCTATCATCTCTCTATCTCTCTATCTATCTCTCTATCATCTATCTATCTATCTATCTATCTATCTATCTATCTATCTATCTATCATCTATCTATCTATATCTATCTGTCTATCATCTATCTCTCTATCATCACACCACATTCATTCCTTCTCAGCTTGCACACTGAAGTCTGTTCACGCCAGCCCTCAGCACACCGGTTCACGGAATCGCTCCATTAACTCCAGTGTTTTCGTGAGCGCTTCTTTGCTCGCAGGAAGGTGTTGCTTATTGTGTACTCACTGTCCACTGTTCTAACAACTCACGTGCATTATCCAATCTACTTTAACAAATGTATAATGCACATCATATTAATATCCTCCATCGAGAGATTAAATATTAAACTATACACAGGTTAAAGAACCTGGCCATTATTATATTTCTAGGTCAAGTATAACGGCCACAATTAAAAATGACACTTCCATATGCTTTTCTCTATAAATACTCATTTATTCCCATTGCTCCTTCAGCTGAGTACAAGAAAATTTAACAAGCTGATAGCTCACATCAATTTTCGATCTTCATTTTAATGAGAACTCCAATTTGGAAACAGCTATTTTATAACATGCTTTACTTATATACTACGTTTTAATAAAATGGTAAAGACTTAAAACAATTATTTGGTAAGAGTTTGTCCCTTAGAAACTGGACATAAATTATAGGAATTAACTTGAGGGAATATATCAAAGCAACCTTTTATTTTTACCATTTTATAATTTTAAAAGAATGTAACGAAATTCTATTTTCAGCTGTTGAACTTCCTTCCCAGGCCATAACACATTGTACATAGTTCCCGGGAAAATGTTTTTCTCTCTATGGGCCTGTTAAACATTCCTTTTTTTTTTTCCTTTTTGAGATTATAATTACATCTCTCTCCCCATCCTCTTCCCAGTTGGGAACACTGGCAGTCTCCAGCTCCGAGCTTTGGTGCATACACTATCTCCCCATCAACCCACCAAGTAGAGGAAACACTGGCAGACTCCACCTCTGGGCTTTGGTGCAGACATTATCCCCCCATCAACCCACCAAGTAGATATTCTCTACCAGGCACTGATATCCTACCAATGAGCAACACACGCGAAAAACTTACAGTCAATGTGGTAACAAAAACTAGGGATTAGCCACCATTGCTACACTTTTCACATACAAATGGACCAGGGGTGGTACTTTTGCTGTGTTGTTTTTATCTAGTCAAAATATTAAATGGTGTCAGAATAAAAAAAAAAATCTGCTGAAGAGATTTTTCTCTCCTTATTTCTTAATACATAACACACTCCCGAAAGCCCACAGCCCCAGGTGTGCTCTCTGATACTACAGTCCTTCTGAATGAGTTCCTTGATTATTATTGTTACATGCATGTGTGTGTGTGTGTGTGTGTGTGCATGTGCGTGTGAGCATTCATGCACAAACGTGTAAATAAGGGCCTGTTGCAACGATTTTTGTCATTTTGATGCACACAGTGTCAGGGATGACCTCTTTACATTGGATATCACCAGGGGTTTCATCCCTGAGAAATGTGCTGTAACCACAATAAACAAAGAAAAGGCAATGATCAGCTTGAGAGGAGAGGCATAGGAGGGTTGTAAGGACAGAATCTGGGCGAGGATGGAGGGGGGAAAGCGGCATAGTTCTATCTTAATTTAAAATTTATTTTAATAAGAAAAAAGTTTCCTCTTTTTAGGTTTCTAAAATAGTTATTTGCTATTTCTGTTTCCTTAATTCTTTTGAGTAATATATATTCTATTAAAATGCCATCCGTTTTTAAAAATTTCCATACCACATGTATAGAGTTACACAGAGTGAGGCTCTCCATGGCATCCATAAATGGCCCTGATAGGGAAGAACGGCCATGGGTATAGGTAACATCAAAAGAACAGGCAGAGAAAATCAACTTCTTAACCTCTTTTTAGTCACTTTCAGGTAAGGATTTTTTTTAATTATATACATTTAATTTCTGAGATTATACCTTAATTACATAATTTCCCTTCCATTTCCTCCCACCAAACGATTTTATTCACTCTCTCCCTACTCTCTTTCAAATCCATGGCCTCTCATTCTTTAATCTTTGTTACATATGTATATTTGTGTGCACGTGTATATACATATATATGACTCAACATATAAATACAACCTGCTTGGTCCATATAATGTTACTTGTATGATTATCTTTAGTGCTGATTATTTGGTATTGGATAACCAAAAAGTCAGACCAAAGAAGCTTTGAAGCTGAGATCCAAATTGCCAGGGCCACGCACTCACTCTGTACCATCTTAAGTGGCTATAAATAAATTTAAGTGCAATTTTGCCACAAACCCACAGCTACTTAAAGAAAAAATGAGCATGTCAATATCATATCATTATAGTACTCTAATCCATACAACATCAGTGCAAGGTGGAAGCTGTATGTGTGCGGTCCACTAAGTCTGCATTCATCTATTTACCCACCAACACCATTGGCCATCCACTTTCTTTCTGATAATTCTGACCGTGATAGTGAGTTTCACCACAATGATGTATGAACATGCAGTAAACAACTGCTTTCAAACTGAGTCATTGCTGTGACTTTGTTTTGTAGCCATTTCCTCTGAACTGAGACATCCCATCATGAACAAACACTTGTTAAGGTTCAGGAAGTGAACAACTCGCAAGTCTCAGGAAGTCCCTGAAATTTTCAAGACTCACAAAAGCTTCTTTGTCCTCCAAGGTTGTAATGAGAAGCAGTAAGAGTTTCAGATCTATCAAGCTACCTGTTTGGAAGATGTAGCTTTCACAAGCTGTCATTCAGAGCAGGGTGGGATTTTCAATGATACAGTTGCCTTTATGTTGTCTCTATTCTTGTGAGCAACCCCTTACACATCTGCTTGTAAGTAATCTCAATAAACTCTTGGTCTCCAAGTTGAACCTAGTTGAATCATACTTTAGGCTATCATGAGGTCTTTATGTGGGAAGAATAGATGCTTCTGTAATATAATGAATTTGGATATGGTTTGAGGGTGTTGCCCAATGGCGCATGTGTTGGGACTTGCTCCTCGGTATGGTGATACTGAACAACTGTCAAACCTTCAAGAGATGGGCTTTATCTTGTTAATTCATTGGGGTATTTCCCTCCAAAGGTAATGGCAGGTCCACACTGGTTCTTGAGATAAGGCTGCTATGAAAGAATGCATCTGGCTCCTCTTGAGTCTGCTTTTGGTTATTTCCATATGACTTCATAATGACAACCTCCATTCTGAGGTCCTTAACAAATCTGAACTGCAGTCAGTATTATACCCCAAACCTCTAAACCCTGACTCCCAATACATCTCTTTCTGAATAAAATACCCAGCCTTGGGTACTTTGTGATAGCAACATAAAATTAACTGATCTGGGCACCATTCATATTAGTTTTTTCTCTCAAAAACATGCTCTACTGAATGATATTTTAATGTTTATTTTTTTAACTATCTCACCCAGATTTTAGTCTTGCTCAATGTCTCTGATAACAGAAATATATCGTTTCATATTTCATCTTCCTTTCCTTTTTGTTTCAGTTCTTCAGGTTGAACCCAGGGCCTTCTGTGTGCCCAGCAAAGCCCGCACCACAGAGCAATGCCCCCAGCTCCTTCAATATTCTCGCAAAGTAATCAGCATTTGCCATGCACCAGCACACACAGAATGAGCACATGCATTTTGGTAGGCATGAAAGAACACTTTATAAATTCAGTCATCTTCATGATTATGCTGCCTTTTGAGATGAGGGGAACCTCCACTGGCTGGCTAAATAATTCATTGAAACTGCCTCTAGACGACTCCCAAATAGAAGAAATGAAACGATTTCATGAACTACATTTAGAAAAAGATGTCAGATCCTTAAGATTCTTCCTGCTGATGTAAATTCCAGGGAAGTTTGAGGTGTATAACGTGACATTCACTAGTTATTTATAAAATAAGACAAACCAATCTGGAAATAAGTCTTATTTAAGAAGCTCTAATTAGCAAAAGATGAAATCAAATATACTCCTCAATCTTAAAAATACCCAAATATAGTCAGTTTTGGTCACTTCATTTAAAACAAGTGCCACTGTTCCATTATAAATGCCATTAGCCTTATACCCTATGAACAAATCAAAGTTTCGGGTCTTAAGAGCCATTAATGTTGTACAATGACTTTTTTGGTTAAAATTATAGCATTAATTTTCCAAAGACTAAATTTACCCTATTTTCAGCATCCAACAAATGAATTAGATGATGGAATGAGGTCTGGTATTCCTGACAAAGAGATGTTGGTATCTGGGACATCAATGACAGGAGCTACAAAGGCGCGATGAAGTAGATTTAACGTAGCGAAGTTCAGACCATAACCTGACTCAGATGTGACAGAGGAGTGGTTACAGCTAAAGGGCAAATGTGTATCTGTGTGCGATAAATAAGGTCATGGGCTGAGCTAAAGGTAATTACCAGGGACTAAACGTGGACTTACTTGAGTTGTTTTTTTTTTTCTTCTCAGACACAGAGGGTTTGAGAGAGAAATGGCAAAAAGCAACTGACAGTGGAGAGGAGAACATATGGATAATTTTTCAAAGGAGTGTGTATGTGGTCCTCTAGGAGGACAGCCAATATCAGGAGGAGGTCTGCCTAGTGTTCTCCCAGAAAGCATGGATCAGAAGGACGGGCCCCTCATTTCCACCCATCATTTAAGGTTGAGTCAAGGTGACAACTTCCTGTAGTAGAGTTCTCTTACTTCAATTCACACTTGTTTGGAAATACATACAAGTGATTGACGGCCCTTATTGCAATAGTAAACTGGGACTTCAGGGCATCTCATCATCAGCTGATGTTCTCTGCCTTCTGAGGCCCAGCCCCCTGCAGGCTTACCCAAGTGTCTGCCAATGGGATCTAGCCCTGGCTCAGGAGGGTTAGTGATAGTAAAATCTGAGTATATGGGAAAAAGATGTCTTTGATATAATTCACAGTCAATGCTATGAGAAGCTGAAAGACGTAACAGATGTGTGTGGAAGGAAGGATGGAAGGTAGAGACTCAGTTCCTATTTTAACACACTTTATATTTGCATAAAGACTTGGAAGCCACAGAAGGGTGCTAAGCAAGTCTATGACCTGGCCATCATGGATTTTAGTAAGGTCACCATGCCCTGGTGAAACTAGACTGAAGGAATCCAGGATGGAGGCAAGATGGGGCAGGAAGGAAATGTCTCCCTGTAGTAGCTGATTAAGCAAAGGCACCTTTCCATGGTGAGTGTCAACTCAATCAGGGCCAGCCCTTAGAAAGATGAGGGCTAGCTGTAGCACATTAGTTCCTTATTTCCCTCTTGTCCTGTGCACTACGGAGGCACAGCCAATTGCACGCAGAGGTTGAGGGAACCAAGAGAGCCTTCCTCTGAACAAGCTGTCTTTTCCATACCAGTGTCTTCCAATCTCTGGCCTAAAATGATCACTTAAAATTTGGCTGTCCAGTTTATGAGCCTGGCCAAGGGGAAGGTTTGCACCAAGTCTACCAAATTTCCTTCTCACCTTAAACTGCCTTCCCCTAGGGAAATGCTCTTGAGTTTGAAACACTGTCTTTTGGCTTTGCTAAAATCAGAAACATTCTTTGTACCTCAAAACTGTCCTAACGGTATCCACTGACCTAATCCTTTATGTCACGTCACCTATTGTCACGTCACCCGTGCCCACTCATGACTCAGGATTTCTGCAGTGGGAAGCAGAACCCAGCACCAAATCCCTTCATACACTGTCCTCCCGTGGACACACCCAGCATCTCCTCACAGTCACATGTGACCTAACACTGTGGACCGGATGGCAGCCACTCCACACATGACTGTCTTCTGATTCTTCTAGTCTTCTTACACAGTCAGGAAACCACTTGACGACCTCACCGGGCTCTTCTCTTTCCTTCAGCCTC
This sequence comes from Chionomys nivalis, assembly GCF_950005125.1. Lineage (NCBI taxonomy): Eukaryota > Metazoa > Chordata > Mammalia > Rodentia > Cricetidae > Chionomys > Chionomys nivalis. Next base: position 4,799,812 of record NC_080100.1, on the reverse strand, counting down.
AGGTGTTGTCAAGGACTAATATCCACACAATCCCCGTCACTAAGCTCCTCCTACTCCACACGGACTGATATCCACACAATCCCCCTCGCTAAGCTCCTCCTACTCCACACGGACTAATATCCACACAATCCCCGTCACTAAGCTCCTCCTACTCCACACGGACTGATATCCACACAATCCCCCTCGCTAAGCTCCTCCTACTCCACACGGACTGATATCCACACAATCCCCCTCGCTAAGCTCCTCCTACTCCACACGGACTGATATCCACACAATCCCCCTCGCTAAGCTCCTCCTACTCCACACTGACTGATATCCACACAATCCCCCTCGCTAAGCTCCTCCTACTCCACACGGACTGATATCCACACAATCCCCCTCGCTAAGCTCCTCCTACTCCACACGGACTGATATCCACACAATCCCCCTCGCTAAGCTCCTCCTACTCCACACGGACTGATATCCACACAATCCCCCTCGCTAAGCTCCTCCTACTCCACACTGACTGATATCCACACAATCCCCCTCGCTAAGCTCCTCCTACTCCACACGGACTGATATCCACACAATCCCCCTCGCTAAGCTCCTCCTACTCCACACGGACTGATATCCACACAATCCCCCTCGCTAAGCTCCTCCTACTCCACACGGACTGATATCCACACAATCCCCCTCGTTAAGCTCCTCCTACTCCACACCCAGCTGTTACCATCTAACCGCTGCAGAACCTTCTTGAGGACCACTCACCCTACTAGGTTCTGCTTCATAGTGAGCTGGACCCTCATCGTCTCCTGAGTCTCTTTCCTCCTGACACCCCATCAAGGCCAGCTCCACTGTCTTTCTGTGCTTCTCCGCTATGATCACTGACACAAGTGTCTCGCGCTCTCTTTTGCCTTAAAAACTGGAAATCATCACTTTCCTGCCCACAGCCGTGGCTTGTCACAGAGCCCAGCCCACGCACGGTTACCACGAGCTGGCATTGTCTCTCGGCCCCTCACTGTGTCCGGTTTGCCAGTGAGTGGATTTTATCGCTGTACCTCGGCATCACTTCCAAGAAAACACAGGTTCCTCATTTACATCTTTTGTTTGTTTTGTTTTGTTTTTTTAACCTTGCCTGTCCGCTCAGCACCACGGCACCTCCCCCACCCCCCACTTGAGGTGTGCTGTGAAACCTGATCCTCCATGAATGTCCTAAACTGAGGGTGTGAGGTCAGCAGGCCTTCATGAAACCATCCTTTCACTCCTGAATTCTGACCTTTTCCTGATAGGACCTCTGGAGATGCTGTCATGGGAGTGAGCAGCAACACCCAGTAAACCAGGAGCGCATCAGGCAAACAAGGGACACCAGTGCACTCTGCTTCTACAGAAGAATGCCCCAGTTACCTGGATTTCTGAGTCACAACATTCCCAAGTTGCAAAGGTTTTATCAGGAAGCGATCCCTCCAAACACTGGAGACAATCTCTAAGCGCACATGGATGCGTCTGTACATGGTTATCTGCACTGTCAACCTGACAGGGCTTGGACCATCGAGGAGACAAGCTTGGTATGTGTCTGTGAGGGATTAAGTGAGGAGAGAAGTCCCAGCCTGGATAGGATGGCACCAGCCCAAAGTAAGTAGAACATAAGAATTTTTATCTTTCTCTGGTTCTCTCTCTCTCCCTCCTTTCATCCCTCCCTCTCTTTCTCTCTCTCATATGTGTGTGTGGACATGTGGATATTTGTATGATGTATATGTTTGTGTATTTGTATGTATGTGAGTTTACATGTATGTGTATGGATGAGCCCATGTCATGGGACACGTCTGTCCTTGCCTTCTGTCCTGTTGGAGGCACAGTGTCTTGCTCACCAAATCCAGCTGCCTGTGAGCTTTTGGAGGATCTCCATTCTCTACTTCCCATCTCTCCACAGAGTACTGTGGTTACAGAGCCACAGGACCCTGTCCAACTTTTTTTAATGTGGGTTTCGAAGAGTTGAGCTCATGTCCCACACTTGCATGACATCTGCTTTGCCCACTGTCTCTCTACGTCCTCACGTACACAATGCAACCAGTCACTGCGACCTCCTGCAGTATGACTATTCCACCGTGATGGACTGCACTCTCAAACTGTGAGCCACAATGAGCTCTTCCTTTAGTAAGTGGCTTCTGTTAAGCATTTTGTCATGATAAAGAACAAAGAAATATATGAATATTCATATGCGACTATATCAATGCATCACTGTGCGGACAGCTTTCAGAGGCATAGATCACCTCACTCTAAAGTACATTTCTGTTCTTTCCTGGTTTATTCTGTCTTCAGACTGAGTCAGAAGACTCAGAGGAGAACTGTCTCCTCTGTCTATATTAAAGCCTCTGTTGCTTCACTGTTCCCCAATCAAGGTTTTGTAGCCTTTGAGAAGCAGCTACTGCTTCCGATTCACTTTTCAGCTGCGGCGTGGGTGGGGCAGGCAGGAGTCAGCTCACAGGAAACTGTGAGCGGCTAAATATTCTCATTTAAAAATGGTGCCATTTAGTATCAGAATCTCTGAAAGATATGAATAATGGTATTAGCAGAATAAAAGGACAGCTCTTATAGACACTATTAATATTCTACAACTCCTACCAGTTGTAGGGGAGGAGCTGACATCAATTGTGAATATATATTTCAGTCTGTGAGAACTCCCACCTACTCTCATACTAAAAGTCAGTTTCCTATCACATATCCAATTTCCTTTCCTCAGAAGTAATATCCCTACTCAGTAAAAATGATAAATTTTGCTACTATATCCTTCAAGTTTTTACTTGAACATCAAATGGCATATTAAACCTGTCTTCAGAATTCTATCAAAAAAAATGAATAAGGGAAAAGGAACTGAAGACTCATTGCATGCATCTGGAATGCCCATGTCAAGCCCTGTTAGACTCCATGAAATTGCTTTTATTTGCTTGCATAAGTTTCAGAAAGGGAACATCCTCACGACCAATGCAAAACACCAGCTCTCTCCTCAAAATAAATGGAGATGGTTTATTGTGAAACAAACACAAGTGACCATAGAGCAAGAAAATGAATTCAGGTTGTCTGGAATGGCACACCCCACCAGGGGCATAGTCACACAGATCCGGGGCCCCAGCGTGCATCGGTGGGAAGCCTACCTTCAAACTGAATATCCAAAGAGAAGATGTACGCATGGGCTCAGGCATGGCCACAGACAGGAAGTGGTGACATGATGCATGGCCACAGACAGGAAGTGGTGACATGATGCATGGTCACAGACAGGAAGTAGTGACATGTACGCATGGTCACAGACAGGAAGCAGTGACATGATGCATGGTCACAGACAGGAAGCAGTGACATGATGCATGGTCACAGACAGGAAGTGGTGACATGTACGCATGGTCACAGACAGGAAGTGGGGACATGTATGCATGGTCACAGACAGGAAGTGGTGACATGATGCATGGTCACAGACAGGAAGTGGTGACATGATGCATGGTCACAGACAGGAAGTGGTGACATGTATGCATGGTCATGGACAGGAAGTGGTGACATGTATGCATGGTCACAGACAGGAAGTGGTGAAATAGGCTCAGAACCTCTCTCAGGATGGGGAGAAGAATCAGTTATCTTCTCCATTTTTATGGAAATTTTGAGATGAGTGAAGTGGACTGGCTATTCAACCCAGCTCATGAAGAATAATTTATCTTACTAAGCAAATGAATGATTTTAAGCATTTTATTTTCAAGCATGGATTCCATGAAGTACAGTAATAACCATGCCATCTCCCCCCTCTCCAGCACCCACAGGATTTCCCACACCTTGGATCCCTCTCTTATGTTGGCTGGTTAGGGGAAGAAGCATAATTTTTGTCTTCTTAAATTATTTCTTTTATTTTTTGAGATTATAATTTTATTATTTTTCTCTTTCCCTTCTGCCCTCCAAATCCTCCTATATATCCATCCTTGATTTCTTTCAAGTCCATGACCTCTTTTCTTCATTAATTGTTATTACATGCATACATGTATAGGCGTACATACTCCTAAATACATAAGTACAACCTCTTCAGTCTGAATAGTGCTACTTGTATGCATGTTTTCAGGGGGACTGTTGGGTATTGAATAACCGTAGTTGTCCGAAGCTCTTTGTGAATGGCATGCCCTGGGAAGCTCACTCTGCAGAAGGTCATAATGTGCCCTTCTGGAGCCTCTGAGGCAGTTCTGGTCTCCAGATGAATTTAGAGAAGAGATTAAGAGCTTGTGCCCTCCAGGAATCTTTGTGTTAAAGACAGTTCCTGAACTGACAGTTACAGTTTGAATATGGTATTATCTGCAGGTTTGCTCACACTTGACCACTTGATGCCTAGATGCAGCATTTGTTTGGGAAAGTTCTGGAACCGTTTGGGACACAGGACATGGCTGGTGATGGTCGATCATCAGCCTAAAGTGACAACCTGTCCCCCTTTTCTGCCCTAGTTCTCTAATTCTTATCAGCCATCCCATGTGATTTTCATGAATTTTGTCATAGCAGTGAGACTGGTGCTTAGCACAAAGCCGTTGTGGCTCTGGGTAACTGGATGGACTGAGGAAGTGGCTTAAGAGGAAAATTCCCTCAGAAGGTGGGCTGCTGTGGGATAATACTTTTGTACAACTGTAAAGATTTGTTGCTCATATTGGTTTAATAAAATGCTGATTGGCCAGTAGCCAGGAAGGAAGTATAGGTGGGGTGGCCAGACTAGGAGAATTTTGGAAAGAGGAAAGGCAGAGATGCAGTCACAGCCAGATGCAGAGGAAGCAAGTGAGAATGACTTACTGAGAAAATGTACCAAGCCACGTGGTTAAACATAGATAAGAATGAAGAGTTAATTTAAGTTGTAAGAGCTAGTTCATAATAAGCCTGAGCTAATAGGTCAAACAGTTTGTAATTAATATAAGCTTCTGTGTGTTTCTTTGGGACTGAATGGCTGCTAGACCAGGAGGGACAGAAACTTCCGTTTGCAGCTGGCCACTGTAGAAACTTCCCTTTCGGCACTGCACTCCTCTTGTGTTCCTGGGAAAGTCCCTCCATCACTCTCTACCACAGTGAGCGTTTTTTTTTTTTTTAAAAAGGTTGGACTCAAAGCGTGCTTGAGAGAGCTGAGTAAGACAAGCAGTGGGGGCAGAAGTCCCAGAGGCAAGCTGAGCTGGAAAATACATGGCCATGATCAGGGGTTGGGGGGCACAATGCATTTCCCACAGGACAGTGGGAGGCATAGAATGGCCCTGCATCACTCATACACCTCACAGAAATCCTGACAAAGCTACCTACAGACTAGCTTATTAATAACCCAATGTTGTTTTCAGGAGAAGCTGAAATTCCACAACACTTTTTTAATGATGTGTTTTGTATAGACAAGTTTTCACCCACACCACTTGCAGTTTTCCAATAAAAGCCTATCTAAATAAACAGTCTAAATTTGCTGCATGAGGATGCATATTTCAGTTCTGAAATCAAAGATGGAAATCAATTCAAATTATGACTAGAATCACCATTGGAAAAAAATGGCCTCACGTCGAATAGGTTGTTCTCAGAAAAAGCATAAGTTCTACCCCATCAGGCCAGTCTCGTCATATGTCTACTGCAAAAAATGCGAATGACGATACTGACTTCCTAGGGAACCAAAGTTTCTGATTTGAACCTAAAGGAACATGCTGTTTAGGGGTTATGTTCAGAAAAACATCCCCCACATGTCTCATCATGGTGTACCAAATGTGACCCCAAAAGGTCAGACCCCATCAAGATCTAAGTGGCAAAGAGGAAGCTTCTCATCTAAAAGGTAGGCTTCCTCTAAGTCAGTGATCAGCGAAGACTTGGATTGTGGATCAAATGATGAGTCCAGGGAAGGACATGGGCACTGAAGCTATGAAGCATGGAGCCCGAGTGACCTCCTTCACTCTTGTGTGCAGTGGTGCAAGGTGACTGTGGAGGAATTGTTCTAAAGAAAAATGCTCTGAGAACATGGCAGGAAGGACTCACAGGATGAGAAGTAAGGCTCAGATTCACTGGGGCAAAGGAGACGCCAAAGCCCCATTGGTCCCAAACCTGATATGTAAGAGAAGCAATAAACCTGGAAATTATGAGAAAGGCCATGTGGGTGAATGACGCTCGTTTTCAGAACTGCAGCCTCGACGCCATGATGCTCCCTTTCCAAGGACCCATATCCAGGCTGTCAGTCACATTACAGCAGGGTATCCTGAGGAGCAGAACCTCCTTTGGCCGCCATACACTAAACACTTCAGAACTCTCTGGAAGAAACCTGTGCCCATAGCCAATGTCTGTGTCTAATTCCTGGTGGCATGCCATCTTCCATACCTTAGGGCTAAGACCATTCTCTTCTAGGGACTACCCTTCCCAAGCAGCCATTCCCTCCGCACACAGGCTGCTCTAGTGTGCTTTGCCCCTCTTGACCACGGAGATATTTTTTGGTACCATCTTTTACTATTAGGTCAAGTTTAACATCTACACTGTCAAGTCTGCTTGCTACAGGGTTAATATAAGCTCTAAGGCCAACTGCTTTTTATTGTAATATAAAACTTCTTTGAAATGCCAGAATTCACAAAGGGAAAGGATCCGTATTTCACTAGGAAGGCGCAGCTAAGCACAGTGATACAGGCTTGCATCCCCCAACTTTACAAAGTGAGGTCTGTTCCCACAGTAACAATCTGCCTGGAGGTGTTCGAGACATTTGCAATTGCTCACATGGCTGCCAGCCGCTGCAAGAAGAGGGTGCTGCCCTTCCCCAAATATTGTCTGAAACTCTTGGCTTTTTCCATAGAGCTCTGCACCCACCCACCCCCCGCAACTTCCCTTACAGTTCTTTTTAAAAATATCACTGGCAAACTACACAGAGAGCTTGTAAAAACAAATCTCTGGATCCATCAGAGAACTTAGTTGAACATGTGTGCTCAGTCATGTGACGCTTAATGATGGGCTAAGTTCTGAGAAATGTGCACAACCATCATAGTACATGTGTTTGCCGCCTAGATGTGCACGGCAACAACAGGGCATGGCCTGAGGATTTGTCCCAGGGGGAGGGGGCAGTAAACAGGAGAGTAACTGGGCTGCTGCTTGGGCAAGAACATACTGCTGTCTACCAACGTTATCAGTGGGGATTCACTCTGAACAATGAAAACACACAGTGTAGTAAGTACGTAACCTAGTAATAGTCACTTGCTTTTACCATCAATTATGACGTACTATGATAGTTACTGTGCTTTAGTAGGACAATCGGCATAGGACCTCTGCTGAGACTAGCAGCACCGGAAACATGTGACTACCACGTATGCTAGGAACTACATACACTGGCACTGACGTCATTGGATTAGACAGGTTTTTTGCTGACTTTAATCTTATGGGTACACTGCCATGTGCATGGTCTGTTGTTGACCAAAACACTGCTGCAAACTACATGGCAATACATAGGTGTGGATATGTATGCTAAGTTTTATACATATAAACATTCAAATATATTGACATGAATGCACATATTCAGATATGCATACATATGTTTATATACATGTATATAAAGCTATAAAATTTTGGAACTAAAACTTGATACATTCTTGTCTTAACAGATAAAATCTGTCCATGCTCACTTTCACAGAGAAAATGGTACCGAATAGCTCGTTAGATTCCACTTTCTTAGTGTATCCTTAATGAAAAATCATGTATTTTCACTGTGATTCTACATTTAGAACATGAATTATATGGACACACTGATATGTGTCCCAATCCCAAGTCGTCAGTCCTAAACATATACACATATGATACTGAGCATTAAATTAGTTCAGGAGGGTGTGTGTTTGTGTGTGTGTGTGCGCACACGCGTGTGCACGTGTGTGTAACAACAATAATTAAAAGGAGATTATGGATTTGAAAAGGAGTGCTGGGACATGGGAGTTGGAAGGGTGAGAGAGTGGAATTGAAATAATATAAATATGGTACTCATATACAAAATTCTAAAATAAAACATAAAACTACATTAACAATATAACTTTCTTAACAAATAATAATGTTTTGCTTCACCTTCATACTAATGAAGGCTTACTAGGGAACATCACAGATGCTTAAAATAAAGATTATTAGCAGTCTCTGACGACATACCCTGCTGTCCTCCTGTTATCCTTTGGACATTTACCCTTCTGTTTTCTATGGCAAGCAGAGTAGAGTTATGTTACACATATTATCTTATGATTTTTACTATTTTACATCCAGATCGCAGTTTCTCCTCCCTGTTCTCCTTGCAATCCCTCCTCCCATATCTCTCCGCCCCCCCGACTCCTCCTCCATTTCTATGCAGAAAAGGACAGGCCTCGGAGGTTATTAACCAAACACAGTATATCAAGTTGCAGTAAGACCAGGCATCTCCCCTCATATTAAGGCTGGACAAGGCAACCCAGTATGAGGAATAGGGTCACGAAAGCTGGAAAATGAGTCAGAATCAGCCCCACTCCCACTGTTAGGAGTCCCAGAGGAACACCAAGCTACACAATTGTCACATGTATGCAGAGGGTATAGGTCAGTCCCATGAAGGTTCAGACTGTGTGGAACCCAACACAACTGGCCAAAACTGATACTCTGCTATACTCATAGATAGATAGATAGCCCAACTGTCATCAGAGAGGCTTCATCCAGAAACTGATGGGAATAGATGCGGAGACCCACACCCAAACATTTGGCGGAGTTGAGGGAAGGATTGTAGGAGCTAGAGGGGTCAAGGACACCAGAAGAAAATCCACAGGATCAGCTTACATGAAGACATATGATTTTTAAGGATGTGTCACAAGTATTGTAGTAATGAGTCTTCATATTCCACCGATTATTTTAATCTGGCATTTCTGAACTGTGGAATGCTCCAGCAAAGACTCCGTGACACATCTCGCACCATCTCGCACATTTATGTAATTATGTTCTTCCCGCGGTTCACCAGATGTGGAACCGATGTGTCAAAATAAATGTGCATTTTAAGACTTAAATAAATGTGGCAAAATCCCTTCCAGGGCTACGTGCTAGCACTTGGCCCAGGGATGGAACATGTGTGCACCTCTTGAAATTCATTTGTTGCTACTGATACTACTTTGAAGCTTCTCATGTAATATTTGTCCTGTGAATTATACATTCATGACTGCCTCTTCCTCTTTGGAGGTTTTAATCTTTTTTATCAAACAGAATAAAAGCTCTCTATATGTTAAGAACATTTTTTGACATTCCTCTAACTTTTAAGTACTTTCCTCAACTGGTAGCTTACTTTAAAATTTCTTTGTTGAACATGCCTGTCTTTCTTCAAGATTTATGAAAGTTTTAAGTAGGTGTGCAGTCACATTGATCCAAATTTCAGAGGGTGAAGAGGACTCACCACACAGAATAGTAAGAAGGAGGGGTAGCAGTGGCCACCCATTCCAGCAGAATTGGGCCTGAGAGTTACCTAGGGAAGTGCAGTATTCACCCATCGGGACCGAGGTAGACCTGTTTTCCTCTGGGCATCCTCACTGCCTTAGCATCTCATTCACTCTGGATCAATACTGGATCAAGGGCAAACTGAGACCAGGGTGAAAGCAGCTTTGGTAAGGTCTGTTATAAATGGAAGAACCAAGGAGATGGTGATTTATGGGAAATGAGATCAGAAACATCATGTCTCAACATGTAAAAAGCATATGTAGAGTGCTAACAGGTAGATGAATATAAATTTTTATTAGCATTTTTTTCATGTAGTATGCTCTGATCACCACTTCCTCCGTTCCTCCAAGATCCTCCTTACCTTGCCACGCACCCAATACCATGCTGTTCTTTCCTCTCTCTTCTTAGAAAACAACAAAACAAGCCAGAATGTTTTTAAAGTGTAGTAAAAGCATAGGAGAAAACACACACACGCGCACACACACACACCATAAAAACACAAAATTGTAAGCTATGATAGACAAGCAAAGGAATTGTAAGACCAACAAAGCGATACGTTACAAACGTCTACAAAGATTCCACAGATCTCATTTTATGTCGGCCATTTACTGTTGGGCCTGAAGCCTGCAAACGTGTGGGTAACACACCCAGTGAGACTCCATTAGAGATAACCATTTGTCTTTCCACGCTGATGCCGATTGTAGATAGCTTCTTGGTTAAAGATGGCTCTGGAGGCTTTGGGATACCAGTCTCTTGCAACATATACCTAAATTACAGAGTTTAAATTTAAGAGCCATGTAATGTCAGCAAGCATGCCACAGCCCACTGTGGTGCTGTCGAGAGTGGTCTACACTGCCTCACTGTGAGGGATCTTTGGAACTTCGTTATTTTTCATTGCCAGTGACCTCTTACACTCTGCATGGCACTCACAGAATGAAATGTTTTTGGTGTTTTGGTAATAACCTAAAAGAAAAATGCATTTGGCCTTCCTAAGGTAGAATGAAGTGTTTCCTCCTACATAGGGCAGTCTTCGATCATCATTGGAGTGTTCTCTTGGAGAATAACCCAAACTATTGATTCTTCAATCTCAGCCTTGTGGTGTACCAGCATTTTGTACATCTCTGATTAGGAAGGAACAAACATTCATGATAAACTCAGAAACATGGTAATTCTCCTTAAAGCACAAATCAGAACCATTAAAACTGACTTCTGCTGTGTTGTACACCACACCCAACAACTATGGACTGCATGAATCACCAGTCAGCCGTGGGATGCTGTCAAAACGGAACATGGTCTGAACCCAATGAACAAATCTCAGTCTAGACATGTAAAGTGTGTTTTCTGATCATAACCAAACTAAACTTGAAAACAAAGTATAGGAGATGATCATGTAGCTTCCAAAAGCTGTCCAGGCGACACATGCAACCTTGAACATCCATTGAGAAACCACCGTTCAAAACTAGGTTATGCAACAAGAAATACAAATGATGAAAATGCCCATAAAAATATGAAAAGAAAGATGCTAAGAAGTGTGCAAAATTAAAACAGGCCATAAGGAGAGAAGAACACTGTTTAGACTCCACACTGAACTACTCACCAACAGCCATCCACCCTCCTCACGCTCCTTGGAATTCCATGTGTGCATCCACTGAAGTTAGCACATGCCATCAATACCACACGAGTGGTGTCATTTATTATTCCCCAAGGTCTAGCCACAGCAATAAGCTGAGCAAGAAGGTGCCAAATATAACTATGTGGAGAGGAATGGGTGATTATGCTTGTTTGCAGAAGACCAATCAAAATAAGAAAACATGTTTTAAAAATCAATAGTTAATTTGTTTTGAGATGTACATACTTGGAATGTGCACATAGACAACATGCACACACATAAATTAAAAAGTTGGCAAAATTCTTCATGCAAATTTTATGAATAAGATTGATTTAGACATAAGCAGAATATAGCTGCACAGCGATGTGCAGAATGCATTGTGTCGAGGCATGCGGCACCTCACCCCATCAGAGGCAATGAATGTGAGCCAGGAGGGGCTGCCTTAAGTTATCCAGGAAGCATCCGGACTGTCAATCTGTTGCTAACTGAAATTAATTTATGAATGTGATACATGTAATGAAATTTATAAAGAAATTTCGGGGTAATCCGGTGACTCAAAGGCTAACTGCAACAATCAGGAAAATAATCAGAACAATGAGGGAGGAGGAAAATAACTGAACATCAAAACAGGGTGAACGCAATCAAACTAAAGTCAAAAGCTTCAAACACTGCCCCATGCTTTTCCGGGAATTAGCGCCTCAAGGGTTATATTCTACGAAATGATCTGAGATAGATGCTCACGCACAAGCCTTCAATGACAAGAGAAAAAGGTGGCGGGACTTGTGCTGTCACAGTTGCTGTGAGCTCATACATGAAGCAGCCCTGCCTGCTGCCCCAGAGAAACACTCTTCACACAAAGGCCCAGCATGGGAGGGGAGGTGGGTGCTGAGTAGTTATGGCAATTAACAACTGTTGGGGGAGACTCTGCTTTCTTTAAGGGTGTGGCCACTGGTAGGCTGACCACCCTCCAGGGAAAGGACACCCACCCAAGAGTACATGGCACAAACCAGACTTAGTGGATTACAAATTAAAAGAGGAGACAATGTTGTATTGGTAAGTAACGGGTGGGTCTGGGGGGATCAGGTAGAGGCTGAGTTAATGGTCATTTTACAATGGTGAAATTATCTAAGAATTAATGAAAGTATTAAAAATTTAAATAAACAAACTGTAAATTACTCAGATCATCTAAAATAGCCAACCTTTAATTGTAACATGCATGGTAAGCAGTATGGGACCATCAATGTTAAAAGAATAACATTAAAATTATACATATTTATATCAAGAATTAGTCACATATTACAAATAAGATTTTTATGTCCTGTAAAATCCAAATATAAAGGAGAAACTTCCAGGTATCAACATAAGAAAATCCACAGTATTTATGAACAGCTGGTTGACTATTTATGTAACTATTTAAATATATAACTTTTGCATGTTCTAATTTTTTCTTCAAAACAGAGATTATTTTTTCTAATCACAAAACATATAAGATTATTTACCGAAAGTCTCTAAAAATACAAAGTCAGCCACGGAAGTAGTCTCTCCTGTTGGGCCAACTCACTCTAGGTAGAATGAGGAGCATGTGGGTGTCCTGATCTGCTGCCCTTCCCCTCTGGAGACAATGTCTGCTAGTCAAGCCCTGAAGGACAGCAGGCTTTGCCGCACACATACATGGCTGATTATAAATTACATGACTGTCTTGGACATGAAATACCCAGACATTTCTTGAAGGTGTTATTTAGACAAGCACCCATTAACTGTCTGGCTTCCAGTGTTTTTCACGCCTGTGATTGAGGGAGTTCAAATGTGTGGTCTGAAGTCACATCCTGGAAAGAGTCTCAAGTGGCTTTTGGGTCCTCCCTCCTGGGCTAATTCCTAGAGCTGACAGATGAACAGAAGACTTTTTGAGTCAAGCAAGGAGGGTATAATGTGAGAAGCTGTAACTCTTCAGCCACTAATCCACGAACTTCTTGTCCACAAACACACTTGTGACTGTTGACATAATAATGTTTTTCAAAAACAGCTTAAGTTTTAACAACCAAAAAAAGAAAAATAACAGTCCTTTTTAAAATGTCAAAAGCGACTACAAACTCGCTTTCAGGCTTGCAAAGCGTTTGCCTGATCTGTCATCTAGCTGTCAAACCGAAATGAAATCTGACAGCATTACTGAAAGGGTGTTTTCTTTCTCCGCTGCTGCTACGGTTTGGATGCGACCTGCCCCGGTGTCAGGCTAATGCCACTGGGTAGTGACTCAATCCTATCAAAATATTTTGGGACATTCAAGGAACAATGGGATCGGATAAGGTTATCAAGTCCTGGCAACTTGACCCGGAAACGAAGAGAAACTACATACAGATGCACATGCCTTCTCAACAGGATACGATACACCAAAATGTCCCCGGCCAAAGGCCGCACCTTGCTGTTTGCTCTTCCAGCTGCAAACACTATGAGCTAGATTCGGCGCTTTTATCTACCATTTAGCTTGCCTTTGGTATCTTTTTCTATAGTAATACAGTCTTGTAACATATCCCTAAAGCATCCTTCCTCTGGGAACGCTCTCATTGCTTCACTTCTCTGACAGGAGCCTCATGACAGGTCCTTCCTTCAGACTTCTATACTGCATTTCCTATTATTACCACGCCTTGCCTCCCTTTTCAGTTCCAGCATTAGCCTAACTTACGAAACTAGAGCCTTTCTAGAACATTCTTCAGAAGACTGCTGACTTTTTTTTTTTTTTACTTTGGCACACGCATATTCCTGATTAAATAGAGATCAGACAAAATTAGGTAGAACACACTTTTCACTTTCATTCTTTTCCTAAATGACAATGGTAACCATGGCAATAAAATAAGCCCCAAACCCAGATCACTAGCATCAATAGAAATATTTTATTTTGTAATATTAAAATACAGCAAGAAGCATGTTTGATTCTCCTTTATTGAGAACTGTCGTTTTCACATTGGCACTATTTCTTCATCTCATCCTGTGGCAATATGCTGGTTCATCTTTTATTGCTTAGCATACTTTCACCAGGCATCCTCTAGAAATCACAGTTATCGAAACAACTAAAATATCAAGACATTTCCCAAAACCTGTAAGAATGCACCACTCAAGAAATACCCATAAATGATGGCTAACTTTACCACATGCCCTGAATGACTGGAGAGCCAGGAAGGAGATACAGTCCTCCCAAGGTTTTAATCAAATAGGATGTATGGATAAAACCACTACTTTGAACTCAAGTTACTTGTCTTGGGAAGACCCTCTAAGTTATTCCTTCTTTCTGCTATCAAAATAAAATTCACTTATCCAGAAACTGCTAACTAACAGGAGTCCAAGAATGACTGGAGATTGGGTGAGTTCACAGCCAGGCATTTGAGGACAATTTGGCCTTTGAGTTTTTGCTTTGACAAAATGGCACACCAACCACTACTACAAGACTCTTTTTGATGACAAACACGGCCAGATGTAACCCAAGTTCCTGAGAAGATGGTAGCTGATAGGAGGCATGCATTCAGAGCCATGGCGATTGCCAGGAAATACTGATGCAAGAGAAGCTTTGGCAGAGCTGAGAACATTTGAAGGATAGTGTGTGCATATTTGCTGAAAGTTCAATCACGCTTGTGGTTTCAAGAGGCATTGTTGCTGTGCGATGCCAACCTCATCTCAGAACCTTAGCCTATCTGGCTTATCAACCTGGTCCCACCACTCACTGGCTGGTCTTTGGGCAGTGGACTTGAGCTAACTCTCAGCTCCAAAAGAAGAGTCTCCTTGGCTGGTTGAGCATGAGAACCAATGGTGTGGAGAGGCTGACGGACCAGCACCTGATACAGCAAGTGCTACAGGAGTTCATTGCTCTTACTCTTTCCCTTCTCTTAAACATGGCTGGTTCCAGAGTCAACTCTAAACTATCATCATGAAAATCAACTTCTTCTGTCTCCTCAAGTAAGGGGTGCCAGCAGGCAGATCTCAGCAAACAAAACTGGGACTCTGTGAGTGTCACAAGCCACCATAGACAGCGGAAAAACCTTGGAGCGATTTCTGAATACTTGCTCTGAAAAACGTAACAGTGGGTTGAAGTGAATATCAAAGACATAAAGATAATCATTTGCTGGATGTCACAAGCTCAGCAGAGAACTTCATCTGCACACATTCTCTTCCTAGTACATGGGTTAATGGGGGCTCATACTCTTCAGAAGAGAAACTGTTTCAGAGGGTACCCTCCTGTCTTCGATGCTTTCTGAGTTTAGGCAATAGGTGTGCAGGTGCTAATATTTCGTTCATGAGATGCTTCATGACAGACACACACATACACACACATCATGTTAAGAGAAAGAGGACATTTTCTAAAATAATTTAGAATAGACACCTATCTTTGCCTCTGTATCTATAAACACAAATACACAGAATGTAATCAAGTTGTTAAACTGTCATCCTAACAACCATGCATAGCTTCCCTCTGAGAACTCCAGGTGTCTCCATTCCCAGGGAGCTTATTCCTAGCAATGCCTGAGCTATCCAGTACCCCCAGCTGGCGACATCTATGAACTCGCTGGTACACAGGGAACATGAAATCAAAGGTGGGGCTCTCGGGGGAGAGAGTGGAGCCTACGGTCTGGGAAAGGTGACTTTTTAGAAGATGCAGCAGAACTGAACATTCAACTTGCAAGAAGCATATTGCAAGGAATAAGATAAAAAAAGATCCATTGTGGAGATGTTCTATCAGGAACTCACCAAGGCCAGCTGGCCTGGGTCTGAAAAAGCATGGGATAAAACCGGACTTGCTGAACATAATGGACAATGAGGACTACTGAGAACTCAAGAATAATGGCAATGGGTTTTTGATCCTACTACACGTCCTGGCTTTGTGGGAGCCTAGGCAGTTTGGATGCTCACCTTACTAGACCTGGATGGAGGTGGGTGGTCCTTGGACTTCCCACAGGGCAGGGAACCCGAATTACTCTTAGGGATGATGAGGGAGGGGGACTTGATGGGGGAGGGGGAGGGAAATGGGAGGTGGTGGCGGGGAGAAGGCAGAAATCTTTAATAAATAAATAAATAAATAAATAGAAATGAAATTTGAAAGAGAATACAAATAAAGAGCTTTTAAAAAGATGAAAAAAAAAGATCCATTGTGGAGGACTTGGGGGAGTTGGACACAGAGAGCTGGACACGCTGAACAACAGGACATGAGATGGAGAAGAAAATGTGAAAGACGTTTAATATTGGTGGAGAGACCCAAAATTCAATCTTTGTATAGTAGCTGGACACCCAGAGAGAGATCTGAAATTCTAGATGCAATTAGTTTTGCAAACTCAACATTCCTCAATTTCTTACACGCCACACCTCCCCCTAATACCACCCACTCCTGTTATTTGGAGGTGGTTATTTTGACTTAGTTCTGTCAAATGTTAAAGCAGCGACTTTTATTTTTACTGTGTATTAAGTGACAGAGCTTATATCGCATTCCGACTCAGGCATGCCCGCCTGGAGCTAGCATGACTGATATTCCAGATCTAATACACTCTCCTGGGATTCAGTGACTTCAGATACCCATGATTTTTATATCATGAGTTAGGAAAGGATCGGGGCCAAGTGGGAAGAGATTTCATCCCAAGTGATACCGCTGGAAGTCAGTCAGTGGCACCTGGATAGGAGTTGGGCAGTTTTATGGATCCAAGAGGCTTCCATGTCAGGCAACTGGAGAGACATGGCAGGGATCCGGGATGAGAGCCGTTGCATGGCATCCTTAGGGAAGACCAACAACCTACAAAAGACTTCATGATCCACAAGGAGAGCCCTGGAGGGTCAGGAGAAGCTGCACAGTAGCTCCACCCAGCCTCAGCTCTCAAACAGCATGCATTGTATAGAGGAAGATGGACAGCCGACGATACACACGTCGTAGATGCCTGAGAAGTAACCAGCACAGGCTGACTCTGAGCATCAAAATCAGATGTTCATCCCAGCCGCCCAGAACCGAAATAACCACATGGAAGTCATATTGTTTAATTGCTTGGCCCATTAGCTCCAGCTTCTTATTGGCTAACTCTTACAATCAGACTCTATTTGAGCACTCAAAACACCTGGATTGGGTGATGGGATACAGCCAAAAGGCATATGCACTAAAAATAAAAAATATATAAGATTACCTTTAGCCTATGTGTGGTAGGTAGCTTATACATGAAAAATCTTGTGTTTAATTTGGTTATGTCCTTCAGAGCTTCCTCTCTCTTCCCCCCTCCCCCCCACACACAATGTGTGTGTGTGACATTCCAAAAAGCTGTAAAGCTCAAACTCGGAAACAATTCTGGCCCAAATTTGTATAAGGATGAATAGTCATACCAGTTCTCTATTCAAAATCAAACACACTCTTCTTGGCGGTGTGGGAGACACGCCCAAATGCAGATGCTCAGAAGGAGACCGTAGGAGTCCTGCCCTGAATTCTCCATGGTGGCTTTCCTCTGTTGCCATTGCCTTCCTCCAGCATCTGCTTTTCCTTGCAAGTCTTCCCTGCCCATGAAGGCACTGTCTTCATAGACTGCTTTTAGTCCTTCACGGGAATGCCATCTCCCCCTCCTGTCAACCTCCATAGTTTTTTTCTGGGGTGTGAGCATGATGCAATGTCTTTTTCTTCACTTTCTATAGACACTCCTATGGGACACTACAGGATTAACAGTATGCCCACTCTTTCCTCAGGCTGATCCTTTTATCTGTCTTTCTGCACTCCCTGACAATCACCCAGGCAACAGAGGAAGAATAACATAAGAGCATCATGTTACATTGTGTAGGTTTGGGAACTGGACTGGCCAGTGTCTGAAACCCCAGGAAGAGGAAGCTTTCTGTTTGGGGAACATCACCCATCTTTGGATGAGTTCCCTTGCTTAAAGACTTGAGGACACAGGAAAAACCCAGTACAGGCATACAGAAAGGAGCTAGCCAGAGCACTGACTTCATGGAGCACAGTTCTCTCTGCCATTTACACGAGGGTAGAAGGGGTGGTGAAGATATCACCCCTTGTGGGAAAAACACCAGGAAAAACACAAGGACAGTGTCTTGGCTTTGATACTTCAGATGAGTGGAGACATGCAACGGTAGGCAAGGAGCACAAATGCCATTGTGTTTTCAAATGCCAAGTATGTAATCAAATTTATCTAATTTTTCTTTTAACACACATTTTATTGATTCTAACAGAAACAAGAGTCAAGTCAAAAGAAAATAAATGACTTGAAAGCTCTAGGCCATGAGCTCTCCAATCAGGTCTAAAATGTCTTCCAAGATATCCCCTTCCCAACACGTGTGTGAAATCCATCCTCCCCTTCCACTTGAATTGTTTGATATGACAAGTCCTTTATTACATAGACCACCAGAGCGACCTCTCTCCAGGCATCCGCCGTGCCATTGAGAAGAGCCACAGAAGCAAACAGAGGTATAGGAACGTCTGTGCTCTAATCCAAACCACACATTTGATAAACAGAAAGGTTTGCTCAACCGTGAAATGTCACAGACACAACAGATGAGTATGTGATACAGAAAGAAGGGAAACAGTCAAGGGAGGCCTAGAGCTGTGGCGAGTGCTCCATCAAAGACTTGATACACACTGATCTCAGAACACTGAGGTGTGATTAATAACGTCTGCTGTCAGTTAGTACCATCTCAAAGCTCCCCATCAATAACATGTCAAACACTTGAATTCCCAGTAGCTACACAACAATAAGCGCTTTTGATGCAAGGAAAGGAAGTACTTCCTATACGACTGAAATACCGAATGATTTCCTGTCGGCTTCAGTGAGTGCGAGTAGACCAGCAACACACCGAACGCCATCTCATCAGGAAATGAGAACTTGGCGACTGACCTATTATTATTAACCAGTAGCTGAGAAACACAATTTGGGGACTGACATGTTTCTTACTCTCATCTGCCAGTATTTTAATAACATTTCCATTAATTAGCCGGAGATCGATGACTCTCTTCCAAGTGTTAATCAGCTGCCACTTTCAAATCACAAGGTCGGACAAGCTGAGACACAGCATCGGGCTTCTGCTGTGGGCTATGAAAGCACACTTATCCTAATCGAATCCTCAATCTGCTTCCGTAGACGGTTCCGTGCTGCTCCATCCGCTCCTCGACTTGCTCTACTTAAAGGGGATCGCAAGAGCAGCAATGGTGTGCGCTCAAATCACACAGATGCCAGGAACCCAAAACCAGAAAAGAGACCAACAGAAATAAAAAGAGGGTCCGAGTGAAAAGAAAGGGCCACAGGTTACATGGACGCAGAAAGGAGACTGACACGAAAATGTAGTTAACAGTGGGAGGTGAGGTCAGAAAAGAATCTATTAAAACACACTTTGTCTAAAACAATGATATGATGATGTATAATACTTTGCAGGAAGTTACAGTTAAATCATATTTTTAAAACTCTAAGTTGTTTTTTTTTTTTAACTTTCAGGCTTCATTTGTTCACAAACACCATGACACCCACAGAGACAGTACAGCTAGGTTTGTAGTTCCTTGCAGCTCCTTGGGGGTCTGGTGAGCCTGGAGGCTACATCGAAATCTCAGATGTACTAGAGGTACACATGCAGATACAGTAAGTTTCAAGGCAGCTGATGAAATAAAAGCTACAAGAAAGCAGAATGCAACCCTCACGAATTCCTTCTGAACGTCGCTGACATGTTGGGGTGTGCACACATCCCACTGGGTTCTCCATCTGCAAGAGCAAACGGAGCAACATGCTCCAAGGCAGGGCCTCTGGCCCCAGACCTCTGTCAGCCGCTAGGTGTGTCCACATCATGGCAGAGGTTGTCTATCACTAATGCTGCCTGGAATGCCAGCACTTCATATTTTATCTTTAATTTGATTCCCCAAATAAGCACAGAGTAGCTACAGTCTATCCCATTTGGGCTAATGTAGAAATAAACACTAACCTCAACTACTCTCCAAACTCACACTCCTATGCTTAGAAAAAAAATAGCAGCATTGAATTGTTGCTTCTGAAAAGGCTTCCCTGCTTGAAGATAAACTGTGCTGGGAAAAACAAGTCTCACGCCATCTTTAAACGTGGGGTGTGGATTTGAGGCGATGGTGAGCAGGAGACAGGAGAGACAGTGGCATGAGCATCTGCATATATTTGAAGTCATCTTCAGCTTGAAGGCTTCCCTGCTTCCTCAGATCTTGGCTGTACAAATTCCCGCTGCTCCATCCCCATCTGTATCCAGGGTACTCCTGTTCTACACTGACAGTGTTGGTTACATGGCTGGCTTTGACTTCTGATGAGGAGAGGACATAGAGCAGCTGTGTCTGTCAAGTGCTTGAGTATCTGGCTTGGTCCTTGTGTTGTGGTGACGCTTAGTGAGAAGACACATATCATTTCTAATCATGAAGTTCAGGGAGGGAAATCTAAATCTACCTGCAGCCTGGAGGGAGGCTCAGCTGAGACACATTAGTTCCCAGGACAGTCAGTGAGAAATAATCTCATAAGGCAAGCCACCTAGCTTGGCATGATTTATTCTCCACCATTACTCCATCACATGCTGATAGACACACTCCTGGAAGTCTGGTCCTTCTGTTTATGTGTTGCTCTCATTGCTTAGTCAATAAAGAAACTGCTTGGCCTGATAGGGCAGAACTTAGGTAGGCGGAGAAGACAAAACTGAATTCTGGGGGGAAGAAAGCAGAGTCAGAGAGACACCATGGAGCTGCCAGAGACAGACATGCAACTCTTTCCCACTGCCACGTGGTGATATAAATTAATAGAAATGGGTTAAATCAAGATGTGAGAGTTAGCTAATAAGAGGATAGAGATAATGGGCCAGGCAGTAATTTGATTAATACAATTTCTGTGTGGTTATTTCGGGTATATGCTAGCTGGGCAGCTGGAACCAAAAGCAGAGCCTCTCTCCTTCAACGGAAGTCATCTTAGCCCATCCCTAGAACAGCCATACTACAGTGGTCTCAAGGAGCTCTGCCCTTCATGCAGTTGACCGTTCGGTGCCTGGTTGACGGTGCTGTTTAGGAAATTAATAGCAGCCTCTAGACATGGAACCTTGCTTAAGACAGTACATCGCGGGGGGTGGGCTTTGAGAAGGTATAGCTTCACTGACTTCCTGTGCCTTTCCCTGCCTCCTGCTGTCAATGCCACATGTGCCTTTCTGCCACGATGCACTGGATCCTTCTGAAACCATAGCCCAAATCAACTTTCTCCGTTGAGCTGCTTTTGGTCATGGCATCTTATCACAGCAACAGAATCACTGTGAGGAGTGGTGTTCCATCAACCCTTCAGACACTTAGCCGGATAATCTGCTACATCTGAGCTCCTCCCTACATGATGCTTCAAAGGCAGCTGCCACTGACCCCTTCCCAAGTTCTGAACATGTTACTTTGTTCACGCACAATCCAGTTTTCGGCAAATGTTTTTTATTCTGTGTTATTTCATCTTCTGAGATTATTTGGCCACTGATAATGGCATTAGCCATATTATATCTTATTAAACTCCTTGACAAAATAAACTTTGCTTCATTCCTTTCTCTAGATCAACCATATTAGACAGAAAAAGCATTATGTTTGCTGTAATTGCTTATAACCTGTGAAGTGGGGAACTGGAACCCACAAGTTACCAAGAGAATCCCAGGATACGTCTCATATTCCTACATATTTCTTGGGGAACAAATAAAAGGATACCTCTAGAAAGCATATGAATTATGCATTAGTTGAAATTATATGAGCATGGCTTGCAAAACCTTGCTTTAGTTTTATATTAGCTCAATGTCTGAAGTACCACTAAATAACTGAACACTGCTTCCTTGTTGTATATTATTGTACAAAATTGTTCCTTGACATCATTACTAATTTAAAGTACAACATGAATAATTCAAAACGGCTACACTTATAAATAAGATAAAAGACTATATTAGTTTTTTGGTCCAAAGCTCATTAATCAAAAACAATATCATTTCCCATACCTCCTTATTCTCTTGTGAAGCACCAGGACTCTCAGAACGTTAGACACTGCAAAATCCCATGAGAGCGACCTAATCAGAGTCTAATCACGGCTACAGCCATCATGGCTTCAGCATCCCCGAGGAGCAGAATGGTAGGATCACAAGCTGCAGTCCAGGCCTCAAGTGAGGAAACTGCTTGAAATAAAATCTGTGTTTCACTTGTTTCTACTCAGATTGTTTTGAACGACATTACTAATTGAAAGCTGGGGGTTTGTTTGATGTCAACAGACATGGTCACACTCCTGTCTTGGCGACTGTGCACAGTCTCAATTTCTTTTGTCCTCAGTGATTTACTTCTCACCTTCATGGGAACTCTGCCCTCTTTCCACTGCCTTTGATTCTGAACGGACCAATGGACATTGGGCCAGAAATCCTCAACCCAGATGTCAGTAGTTTTGACTGCAGGGCCCTGATCTGGCAGTCTATTCTCTTCCCATGTCTTCCCTTTGGGACTTGACTCTCCAAGTTCTACGGAAGAATCAAGGTCTTTCTTTCCTCTTCAGAGAGATTCAAGGAACATGACGGAGGGAGGAGAGTGGTGTTTCTGAGACCCTGAGAGTCCCTACTATTGTGCAGGAGGCTCCAGTATAACCCGGGGTCTCCTGCCAGAGAGACAATACCTACACAGGAGCGACACAGAAGATACCACACTGAGGTTACTACACCCTCTTGTCCCCAGAGGGCAAGTAGCCATGACTGAATAAGCAAGCCCAACTCAGACAACTAGAAAGAGGTATAAGTTTGTTTCCAACCAGAAAACTGTAAAGCGTCTGGGCACATTATCACAGGTACCTATCAGCAGGTCTTCACCGGAAGCCTCATAGCATGGAACATGGATGCAGGGTGACAGGGGCTTTCAAGTAGGAAAATCTATGGTTCTTAAACTGTTGTGGGCATTGGCACATGGGCTGGCTAACACAGACGATTCGGTCACCAAGAATGCAGCTGACTCTGGGATAGAGTCTAAGAGGCTACCTTCCAAAAGTGTATTGACTCCCATACTGTTTATCAGTGTGAAGCCCAGCTGAGAATGACTGCTGTCTAGGACCAAGTGGTCAGCAAAGGAAAGCAAATTAATCTTACTGAATTAAAGGAACAAACACATCTCCTTTAAAAATTCAGTTTGACTAGAGAGTCCTATCAAGCCTCAGCAAAAAGAGATGGAATCACGTATCTTATGTTATGCTGTGCCGCATGAATATTAAAATGGAAAACAATGGATTATTACATCGAGGCTACAAACGCTTCATGAATTACCCCCATGCAACAATTTATGGTTATATTTTAAACTCTAAAAAAATAGAGGCCACATTAAATACTACAGCAGGAATAAGCAATATTTCCATAAACTATTAATATTTAAAACCTGAACATTACAGCAAGCAGAATATTTATTTATTTGACGCTAACTGCAATAACATTTCAGAGAATATTCATGCTGTTTATGGGGTGTGCAATTCACAGAGTATTCATATGTCAATATGAGCGTCTTACTTCAGTAACTTAAACATATTTGTGTTAATTGAAGCTCTGAGTCTCTGGGCTGTAAGTCCTGATACCCTTCAGGCAAGAAACTACCCCTTCCATCTCCTTCAAACCATGCATTTACCAAACCATTAAAAAGCAAACACTCCATCCCAAAAGACAGCTTCTCAAGATAAATTCATTCGCTCAAATCAACAGGATAATCTTTAAGTCTGAGAACTAACTTTTATTTTTAAAATAATACTATTCCATCCAATTTTCATTGCAAATTAATAATTAATACACCAATTTAAAGGAACTTTAAATTTTATTATTGTTCTAAACTGCCAATATAACTGGTGAATAAGGTCATAGTGAAAAGTATGCTCATGCAGTCAGACTTCCCTGCCTGTGCAGACTGTAAATATTTTATGTCACACCCTCCATTAAACATGAGCAAAACAGGTAAAATTATAATTTTAAATTTTACCCCTGGGCTGGAGTGATGGCTCAGCAGTGAAGAGCGAGTGCTGCTCTTCCAGAATTCCTGGGTTCAGTTCCTCCGCTCTCATGGCACTGGGCTCTCTCTTCAGACTTCTGCAGGTATCAGGCACGCATGTAGCACACATACATATTTTACATTCATGCAGGCATTCACACAAACACATAAAAATTTGCCTGAAAACAAATCTTCTGTAATAAGTCTATCATTTATATAACTAAATTTAAGAAAATATCAAATAATGCACATCTTCATCATAAATCACCTAGTAGCATATGATTATAATACATATATGAATAAAATAATACTTGAAGGTAGGTTATATAAGTTATATAGTTTTTCAAATCATAGTATATGAGTTTATGGCTTGGTTTGTTAACTGTAACTGCACAGGGTCACCCTATGTAAGGCATGACACCGCATCTACTAGGCTGGTCCTTCACATGTCCCCCGTTTCAGCGCATTTCACCAATTACATCGCAAGTTTTAGTGGAACCATATGTGGCCATGGCTTTTCTAAATACTACACATGAGGGATACTCTGGCCTCCATCACTGATGCAGTACCACCAGGAGCACGCTGTAAGCAGGACTGTAAAACCTTAGCTAGTCTTACTTTCCCATTGCTACCTTTAAACAAATACAGTCTGATTACATAGCACACTCAAGCCAAAAATCAGAACGGTAACATCAGAACCAGGATCAGTTTCTGCAACACAAAAGGACAAACTCCTGAGTCACAGGCAGGGTATGGTATCTTAAAGCCTCTTGCATGAAACTTTTGAATCAGGAATTTCATTTTCTGTATCTAATATTAAGATGCAAGTGTTTACAAACAACAAAATGGTCTCCTGGGAAAGGTTATTTATCAGGATGTGACCACAGTAACTAGAAGAGTTGGAATTGATTCCCACACTGTGTGTCAGTCCAGGAAATTCGGTGCCCCTGAGCCATGGTCAGAGCACGCCAGTGAACAGACAGAGCAGCAGCCTTGGTTCAGGTGAGTGACTAACAGCCCGGAACCATCCAGACCTCGGCCGTGCCAACTCTGCAGGTTAGAGTCACGCGTGACAGTTTTTTCAACTTAGGTTATCATCCTTATATTTTGTGTGTGTGTTTTATCAGTCATATTTTGCTGTTAATTTTATTTTGTAATCATCTCTTTCATTTTTGAGATCGTCATATAATTGCAATATTTTCCCTTGCCCTTTCCTCCCTCCCTCCCCCTTTCCTCTTGTTTAAACTCACGGTCTGCTTTCCATTCATTGCTGTTATATGCATGTATGTATATGAATATGCACATATACTCCTAACTAAAACCTGATCAGTTAGCATGATGTCATGTGTACGTCTGAACACTGTTTTGAAATGTCTTCTGAGTGAACATCTCTCAATACTGTCTCTGTCCAACTGTGTGATAAAAAAAAATTACCAATGCTTAGAAGTGGGAAATAGGGACCTACAGGGAAAGTCAGCAAGGCAGGAATCAAGGGGGATATTCACACTTCAAGTTCGGAAATTTTTGAAGATGGTTTAAGTGAAGATTGAGCTATTTGAAGATTGTTTTCTCCCCTGGAAACTGGAGTGTTAATACTCTCCCAAGCGGATGACTTCCAGAGGGAAAGCCATTACCTCTTCCGGCGAGCTCCGGGGTCATTTATTACACATCTCAAGGAGGAAACCGGGATCCACTTTGTGTTAATTATTTTATTGTCATTTCAAGGGCTCAGCCTGAGTGTGCAGCAGCAGTGACTCCCCTCACAGGAGCCCACAGAGGAGAGGCAGCAAACGCCCACTTTCAGTTGCCTAAGCGTTAACATGGGCACAGAATACACAGAAGAGTCATTAAAAGGATTCCCCATACGCAGAAGCTACATCTAACCATAGTCATTGGGCATCCCATTCATTCACAGGCCTGCTTCTCAATCAGAACCAGTCCACAGGCAAGGAGACAGGAATGCACTTCTTCCTAAGTGCCCAAGGAAATGACCTCCTCTTAAAAACTAACAAGCAAAGTCCACAGAGTGCAGCAAACACTGTGTATCCAGGCTGCACACACATACAGAGCAGACCCAAAACAAGGCCCATCAACAGACCTGGATGGCTGCTCTGTCTTACCTACATAACGGCTTGCAGGCCAAAAGTCTTTCTTTTCATGCAAGAGCCTCTTACAATAGCCAGGAATTAAAAATAAAAGGATTGAAATAATATATTGTACAAAAGAAGTAACATTTAAAGTGGAGCCTCCAAGTCTGACAGTAGATAAGCTGTAACTCAGGATAAAAAGTATCCAGAAGCAAATCCATGTTCTTACAATGTTAGAGACTGCCGCGAACAACTCAGATCCTTATGTCACCCACCACAGTCCTAGATCTATGAGACCGTTTCCCCCAAATGTCAAAGAGCACTTAACCAAACTACACAATGCTTTAAAAAAAAAAAGCGGTAAGAGAGGAAATGCAGTGGGTGCTTAGTGTAGATAAATGAATTAGGTAAACAGAAAGTTTGGTTCAAATGCCTTAACCTTGAAACACTAGTGAAAGTTCTACCAGAGAAATGACCCAGACGCCAGCCATCACCACTGTCCTTAGGGTAACAACGCAGTGATGAGGAAAGAGAGGCACGGGAACCAAGGGAAACAAGGCAGAAGCCATTCTAACACACAGTAAAAGCTTCTGAAAATTTAGATGTGCGTTTAAAACACGTATAAACTGTAAGAAATGTAGAAGGTGAGGACATAAAAGAAACACAAAATCAATGAACATCTACAAAAGTATAAGAACAGGGCCGGGGGGGCCGGGGGGTGGCTCTGCAGCTAAGGACACTGACTGGGGTCCCAACACCCACGAGATGCCTCACAACCACCTGTAATTCCAACCCCAGAGCCTCATTCTTATCGTCCAGTTCACCAAACAGACACGTAGTGCATAGATACACATGTAGACCACACACTCATGCAAACAGATCTAAAAACCAGAAAATTAAAATTAATTCTTTAAAGCATGAGAACATAAAATACATAGTGGGGAACACATGCTACTCATAACAAAGCGACAAACAGAATAAAAGCAGTAATGACTCACAGAAGCACATGAAACAAACCAGCCTGAGGAAGAGGAACAGACATGAAGGAGGGGAATAGAGAATGTTCTGAGACCACAAAGCCTTCGGTGCCCTCCACAGAAGTTATAATTTCTCTTGCCAACCCTAAGATGGCTCCCCTAATTAGGATATATATTTCCCTGCTCCCATATCCACCTTTCTTTTATCCCAACCATCCCATTTCCCCAAGTTCCCCGCATCCTCCCCTTCTCACTTTTCTCTCCCCATTTCCCCTTACCCCCATCCCACCCCACCCCCATGATCCCATTTTTTTGCCCGGCAATCTTGTCTACTTCCCATGTCCAGGAGGATAACTGTATGTTTTTCTTTGGGTTCACCTTCTTATTTAGCTTCTCTAGGATCACAAATTATAGGCTCAATGTCATTTATTTATGGCTAGAAACCAATTATGAGTGAGTACATCCCATGTTCATCTTTTTGGGTCTGGGTTACCTCACTCAGGATAGTGTTTTCTATTTCCATCCATTTGCATGCAAAATTCAAGATGTCATTGTTTTTTACCGCTGAGTAGTACTCTAATATGTATATATTCTACACTTTCTTCATCTATTCTTCCATTGAAGGACATCTAGGTTGTTTCCAGGTTCTGGCTATTACAAATAATGCTGCTATGAATATAGTTGAACAAATGTTTTTGTAATATGATAGGGCATCTCTTGGGTATATTCCCAAGAGTGGTATTGCTGGGTCCTGGGGTAGTTTGATCCCGAATTTCCTGAGAAACCACCACACTGATTTCCAAAGGTGCCCAGGGCCATGTCCCCAGTTAGTTCCTTGGGCTGCTGAGGATAGGGAACCTGAAATGGCCCTATCCTATAGCCATACTGATGAATATCTTGCATATCACCATAGAACCTTCATCTGGCGATGGATGGAGATAGAGACAGAGACCCACATTGGAGCACTGGACTGAGCTCCCAAGGTCCCAATGAGGAGCAGAAGGAGGGAGAACATGAGCAAGGAAGTCAGGACCTAGAGGGGTGCACCCACCCACTGAGACAGTGGGGCTGATCTATTGGGAGCTCACCAAGGCCAGCTGGACTGGGTCTGAAAAAGCATGGGATAAAACCAGACTCTCTGAACATGGTGGACAATGAGGGCTGATGAGAAGCCAAGGACAATGGCACGGGGTTTTGATCCTACTTCATGTTCTGGCTTTGTGGGAGCCTAGCCAGTTTGGATGCTCACCTTCCTAGACCTGGATGGACGAGGGAGGACCTTGGACTTTCCACAGGGCAGGGAACCCTAACTGCTCTTTGGACTGGAGAGGGAGTGGGAGAGGAGTGGGGGAGGGGGAGAGGAGTGGGAGGAGGGGGAGGGAAATGGGAGGCTGGGAGGAGGCGGAAATTTTTTTTTCTCGATAAAGAAAAAAACAAAAAAAAATAAAAAAAAATAAACAAAAAAGAAGTTATAATTTTCATATAACTCAAATAAAACATCTGCATATTTTTTCTAATTCTAGAAAAGAATTACAATGATGTGTTTAATATGAAATGACTGTCAGTATTTAAATAAACTACAAAACCTCTCCAAAGAACAGACTCAAGCTCCAGTTGGAGGTCTGTCATGGAAAGGAGGGACAACCTTGCTGAAAGCCACATTGGAGCAGCTGCAGGGCGAAGGGAGAACTGGATCCACATGCTCCACATTCCACTGGGCCAACTCCACGCGGGTCAAGAATCTACGTGTTAGCATAAGCTCACGAATGTGCACTCCTTCATGTCCCACGGGCAGAGTGTACGTGTGGGGGGGGGGGAGGGGGTGGGTCCTAAATAGGACCTCTCAAAATCAGAAGAGGAATTAATTTAATTTTCATTTGGAAATTTTATATGCAACACATACTGAGAAAATGCAAAAGACAAAAAGGACAGAGGAGAAACTCTTCACAACTTCATCAGAGGCAAACGACAGATGTCTCAAGAGAGCAATAGACGCCTGAAACCGAAGACAGCAAAACTCCGAGTCACAAAGAAAGACAGATTAAAATGTGCTTTGAATATAGGAACCACTGACCAAGGTCACTCGTGACATAAATGACGGACTTCTGTGAAAAGCAAACAAGTTTTGAAGTTTTGGGGGCAATCTAAGGAAATGACAGTTAAACACGGTTGTGAGGCAGCTCTGTGTAACAAAGGTGTATCAATCAGAATTCTTTGATAAAAACCGAGCCAGGGAAATTGAACATGAGATCAGATGTTTAAGGAAGTGACCTGGGCTCTGCAGTAGAATTTATGGGGAAAGCTGGAAGCAGAAGGGAGCTGATGCTGCATGCTTGAGGCTGAAGATCTCTGCCTTCCAGAAGCTCTGGGTTTGCATTAATGGCCTCCAGCTGAGCGGATTCAGCCCCAAATGTCAAGGGTCATTTTCTTGAAAGCAATTAACTATACACGTTTAACCACATCTATAAAAATACCTCTAGGACAGGATTCCAACTGGTGCCCTGGCTTAGGCAGGGGACATAAAACAAGCCACCCTGGGTTTCAGGGAGGTGCTGGGAGAACTGGATGACGGACAGGTGAGACTCATAACCCCACTCAGTCTTCCTCTGGGTCCCTGAGAAGCTGTCACGTGACACAAGTGAGACAGATGTGAGCTGGCTGCTGGGACACAAGAAACAACTGTGACGCTGGAGAGATGACTAAGCAGTTAAAAGCGCTGACTGTTCTTCCAGAGGACACAGGTTCAATTCCCAGGGTGGCTCACAGCCATCTGTCACTCAGTGCCAGGGGATCCAATGCCCTCTTCTAGCCTCCTTGAGCACCAGGCAAGCACATGGTGCAGACACACATATAGGCAAATCACCCAGACACATAAAATAAGTAAATATTTTAAAATAACTTTAACGTGTAACTGCTATAGAAACATCTGCTCAGAACAGCATTAACGTAACTGGACCCTCTCTGTGGCTGGTATCACAGACTGGGAGATGATGCCAAGTGCCTCTTATTACATGTGCCTTCTTTTCTAATGCCACTGTTTGAAGCGTTGATTATTAAGTTCTGGAAGGTGGTACCAGCTTTCAGTCAACCACAGGGGCAACACTGATTTGGAAAATTGGAAACTACTACTCCAGTTTCCAAATGAAGGGGTTTCCCTGATAGCCTTTTAACCAGTTTAGACATTTGTCACCAGCTTAAGAGGATGGGTGATGAGACACGTCCGTTAACCGATGAATCAACCCATTATCTTTCTTAAAACATTTAGGGTCATCAATGATTCATGCAGGAACACTCAACTAAGCCCCTCCTCAGGAAGGCGGGGATTAGATCCTAAAGACTCCCTACTCTAGGAAGCTTGGCTACTAGCAAGCAGGTGGTAACCCCCTGGAGGTGTGATGGCATCCCTGAGTTCTCCAATACCAGCTGGACAGTCACGGCTAGACACCCAACCTGCCTCTGAACCCTGCAATTCCTTTCTAGTCAAGATTGAGTCTCTTGGCTGCTTGATTCTTTCTAAGACATTCAAATTTCATCGTCTAAGAAAATTGTATTCAAACATGCTTTTCTCTTGTCTTATCAAGCTCAACTCTGGCCAAGGTTACATGCACACACGCTAAAATGGAAAACCATGTTCAACACCTAGTGGCTCCATGGTGACCCTAGTGGTGACCCAGGCTGACTTCTGAGACTTCGGCCCCTCATCTACAATCCAGAGACAGCAGCATCTTCTATCTTTGCTTGAAGTCAAACACCAGTTGGTTTTATGATCCTGGCTCTCTTAACTCTGAGTAAGTATATGCCTCATGTGTACCCTCATGTGTTCATGGGTTGAGAACAAACTGGCTTTTATGTCTTAGCTGATATTTTCAAATTAGTATTGTGTTTTTTCATAAGTTCATTTTTAAAATTCAGATAAACAGCTATAGCTTGTTTGATTTTTCTCCCTAACAGATTCCTCACAATGTAAGGTCATTGGAATATTTGACCATTGTTGATAGAGCCATTGCTCTAAGTTAATGTCCATGAACTTTCAACGTGATATTATTTTGGGTGCCATGGAAGACCCATTGAATCAGAATGCTATCTCCCTGAGAACAATGCTCCATGGAGCTAGTTTGGAGGAACAGGGCCCAAGCTGTCACAGCGGAAAGAAAATCAGACAATTCTTTCTTAGGCATGTACGCTTTAGCTCTGAAAACCCAAATGAAATGATTTTTTTTTTCCTAAGTAACTCAGGAAAAAATACTTGAAAAGCTTCTGTAATTAAACATTTCAGGGCATAATCATTAAAGCGGAGCCCAAGAGTGCCTTTTCTCAGTGAATTATCTATCTCCCTGTGAAAGGAAATCAAGGACAACCTTTCCTAAACGATTTTAGTGCCATCTCCGAGTGGGGCTCGTTTCTAAGTAAATGAAAAAGCAGTGCATGACGGAGCTTCCTCTTGCCTCAGGAGACGTTAATTCCCTATCATTTCTAATTTAGCAGCAGGCCTCAGTAGCCAACGGACCTCAGCCTCTGCAGTGTCTGACATCTGTCCTCAACTCACCATTGTTAAATTCTTTTCTCAATGCTGTAATCCCTGTATTTAGCTACGGTTTCTCTTACTTCTCCGGACCGTTCCTAGGATGCTGTCATCCTCTACTGTTGCTCCCTCCCCATCTCATTGCATGGCTCTAAGCACACAAAGCTCCATTTTTATACCGAATGAGCGATGTACTGGGGGATGGAATGATGGATTGATTGACTGTTTGCAACGTTACAAATGGAACTCGGAGCCTTGCGCATGACAGGCAAGCACTCCTCCACAAGGCTCAATGCCTGTGTTTATCAAAAAGCCTTGTTTCTTGCACTCTGAGATCTCAATGGACACCTAGATTCTCAAACCTAGACCTGGTACCTCCCTCCCTTCCTACTCACTTGTCCCCTGGTGTCCCAAAGCTCTACACTCAAGGTCCAAGGGCAGTCCTTCTTCTTCTTTGCCCTGATATGGGGCCTTATAGGTTCTTGCACAGTGGCAATGTCTCCTAAAATCAAACCGACGCTTCTATACAGTGTGGGCTCTAGGGATCCCTAGTGATACCTTCCTGCAAGTCATTGATAGACATTCTGTTTGTGGGAACTCAATAAGTAATTAGTCTTTTAATAGAGACTATTGGATATTTATTTTGAGGTTTCAAATACACCTGGATTCTTGTTTGTGTTTGTATGCATTTGTGTTTAAGTGAACTTCTTAACTGACACCCACCCTGGTTTGCAGGATATTCAAAGAGGCCCTCACATGTGACGCTCTCTCCCATAACCACGATGTCTTCATCATTCTACTTTCCCTTTGAGGTCAGACCAGCTACAGAGAAAGATGTTCACAACAGTCTGGCATTAGCTCCTGTTTTGACATTTTTTTGATAATTTTATATGTAAGTACTGTATTTTCATTATTCCCACTTCAGCTCATCCCTTTGCAACTCATCCTTTGCCCCTACCCTGCATCGCAACGTCATGAACTCCTCTTCTGACTCTAGTTAGTGTTGTTCATAGGATTTGTGTTTATACATGACTACATGGGACTGGACAGCCTATCACTGGGTTAGCCCTGGAGAAATGGGATTGGACAGCCTATCACTGGGTTAGCCCTGGAGAAATGGGATTGGACAGCCTATCACTGGGTCAGCCCTGGAGAAATGGGATTGGGCAGCCTATCACCAGGGGGTCGGCCCTGGAGAAGACTTGAGCTTGAACACAGAACAGCAAATGACAAGTGCAACACCACACAGCAGGAGAATACAAAGAATACAACACTGGACAGAACACAAAGAAGACCCTTGAGAGTTTCATGAGAGCTGAACGGTGCCCTTTCAAGGGTTGGTGGGAATGGGAATCTCAAGGGACTGACAACTTGTAAGACTCTGAACCTGCCTGTGAAAAACACCAAAAATTGATTTGTAGAGTTATCAAAAAGTTTCAGGACAGAAAATTTACAAATATGGCTTTTCAAAGGGCTTCTGAGGTTTACCAGTGGCCTCTGTCTCCAGAAGTGCATTAGCTAACCCAGGGAAACAAAGGGCTCCGCACTCGGGGACTTTGCTCATGTCTAGGGGTCACAAATGCCCGTGTCCACTGTCAAGGTATGCTGAAACATGAGAGAAGCCTGAGCCACGTCTGACTATGCGACTGATACTGAAAATAGAGTTGGCTTGGATCAGAATGAAACCTGAGCTGTTGTCGGTCACCAGCACCTTGGGCATCCACTCCTAAGGACATGAGTTTTAATCATGTTTTCTCATTAAGAAATTTTACGGTTGAGGAAAAATATATCCATGTGATTAACAGGTTTTATACAATAGGAGTTTTTTCTGGTGCTTTGAAATGAGCATCTTCTGTTCTGAACTGTGTCTGCTAACTGCTGACTCTAGATGCCGGCCAGCCCAGATCACTGTCATATGACCTAAGGGGACCACAGTCCCTGCACTGGCAGGGGTATTAAATCATGAGTGGACAGTGTCTGGGAGAGAAGATGTCAGATAGAACCAAGGCCTGGTTTGGCCCAGGCAGTAGAAACTGCTAGCATTCTGGAAACACCCATCCTCCTTGCTGGGCACCACTCTGCATAAGAATGGAAGTCAGTTCCCAGGAGTGGGAGGGGGTGGTAAAAGGTGCCTGAGAACCTACCAGAAAAATAGCACAAGCCTATCACCCAGTGTGACCAGTCAATAACAGCAGGTTGACAAATGACAGAGAAGGACCAAATCTACAAACTGTAATCTATAATTAAAGTACCATCCCAGGACAACCCTACAGAAAAACAGCCTTGCCGGGTTCTCAGGTTTCAGAGAACTCCTAAATGTTGAGTGGCCTTTTTCACTGATGCTCACCCTCTCAAAATCCCTTGATTACTTCATGGGGGAAAAGGAACTCTGTTCACGTCTAATCATTATTAACATGTAAGTCAGCTGCTAAGCCATGCTGAGGAACGAGGCCCCCAGATCATATAAAGCCAGACCCCTATCTGGCTCAAGCGTTAACACAGTACCAAAAAGAAGGTATTTTGGTTAGCAGACAGGAGCCTTCTCTTAGCAGCAGTTAATCACAAATTAGCATTCTGGAGAAAAGCGCACCGAATCCCCAGTCAGCTCCTCCACACACAGCTACAAAAGTCCTCTGGACCCACGCAGGCCTCCCACAGGACAGGCGCCAGGAAAATCTTGGCTGACAGGACTGGCTCTTTATAACCGCGGTGTGGGAGACACTACTTTTTAAGACCAAACTTCTACTTGGCGGGTGAAGGGTCCTGCTCCACTCTTCAGAGCCCACAAGCAGACAGGCCCAAGCTCACAGATGCCATCACTCAAAGCGGCAGATGGATCACAAAGGCTTGCTCCTGTGTCCAGTTTGGAAGGCAAGCCTGAGAACGTGTTCACACCCGAAAGCCTTGGACATCCATGTGAGCCCCAGGAATCAGGTGGTTTGAATTCTTGATAAAGAAGGGAGCATTCATTCCTATACAAAGACTCTGCTTGAGATTCTCCAAAGATGTGGATCCAGAGTGTGACGGAGTCTGACCGCATCCCTCATGTGTCTACGCGGGTCCAGGATGGACTCTGGCTAATGTGGCTTTACCTTCATACCCGAGCTTTACTTATTTCACTGTACCTTCAACACCAACCCCGGGTTTCCTTCTGTGACAGGCAACATGGGCAAAAGCAACTCTTCCATGTTGCCCTGTGTGCCCACGCAGATTTAAGTAAAGAAGCAAAGTAGATTGAATTAATTTTATATGCTTTAATAGTTTATTTTTATTTCTTTTATTTATAAACTATTTTTTCATTCTATTCTTAACATTTTATGAGAACCTTAATGAACTATGTTCTTCATGTAGATTTTAATCCACCTAGATCTTATATCTGCATCTTTAGTGAGTATGTATGTGCATTTTACAATAGATACTTTTTGCTCAGTTTTTATAAATTACATTCTGAAGTTGTGCTTCTGTATACTGAACGGAACACACCATCCCCACTGTACTTGCACTGAAAATGGTTCATTCCAAGCTCCCCAATTCGGTTCCCATGCCCTAATTATCTCTTCCAGCACCAATACTGTACTATCTACTCTTATCACTTTGTCTTCATTAAAATAATTTCCCTCTTTGTTTCCCTTCACCAGAAAACTGGGCTTCCTGTCTCCAACATTAGAGGTTATCTCACTATTACACGCTTTGAAAGGATGTATTCTGTGCTCCCTGGAAAACCTCATTGTTGAGTTATATCCCCAGTCAGGAGGTCAAAGAGTTCAATAAAGGAAGTTTTGTGTTCCAGGAACATTAAAGAAAATACCTACACACTGTGAATGTGTACCATGTGCACAATTGTTGAAAGCCATTGTAAAAGATACTAGACAGCGACTGACTTTAAAAGACTGGGCAGCTGATTTTCCAAACTTTTAAAATTTTATTAGCTACTAAATCTTCGCTCACAGAATCATCTTCTCTGTAGATCATAAACCAGAAGGAAACATCGCCACTCTATGAGCTTCCCAGTGACTCTGTTCTCCTCTCGATTTTAATAGTTGACTTCTTCTCCCGGGTTCTTTTTAAATGCCTTCAACACCAACAGCGGCAGAGAAGCACCCTCACAGTTCCTTTGAGATGTTGATATCTTCAGCGCTAATATTTAAGTCTATGGTACTCTGTGTTAACGTTAACACACCGTGAATTAGTGGCAAAGGTTTATCTTAGTGCAAGGCTCTACAGTTGTTTTCAGTAGCTGTTTCTGTAAAGTTTATGCTTTCTCCATCGAATTTTCTTGGAACACTGTCAAAGTGTATTGAGCATGTATGCAGGGGACTATTTTTAGACAGTCTACTGTGTTCCACTGCCCTAAATGTCTGCTTATATGAACACTTCATTATCCTGATTATTGCTGATTAACAGAAAATTTTCCATATCTAATAGGGTATGACCTCTATATTCGATTTCTTCTGCTACTTCCCTCCCTTCTCAACAACCTCAGTATTGTTCATTTCCACACACACACACACACACACACACACACTCTCGGGGCCTGTTTTTTTTTTAACACTATGCAAACAGAGTTGTTGAGATCTTGACTGGGATTATGCTGAATCTATAGGAGTTTAGAAGGTGTTAGATTCTTGAACACAATTCATCTCTCCAATCCTTTGCTGAGAGAGGGAGAACTGGGAGTCATCACCCTAAACAAATGGACAGAGGAACAACACAAAATGGACTCAGTAAGGCATGTGTGTGAGAAATAAAGAAAGAGAGAGGGAGAGAGAGAGAAAGTCAAGTATTTGAAAGGGAGCAGAAGTGGGAAAGACCATCCTATTTGGTCCCTTATGGCAGGGGACTTCATTCAGAAGTTCACAGCTAAGCAGGACCCTACAGTTTGTAATGGCTTTTATCAGTTAAAGGAAGTTCTTATTCTAGATCCCTAGGGGACCTGTAATTTACCATAAACAAGTGTTGAATTTTGTCAAGTAACTCTTTTTTTTTTTTTATGACAGGGTTTCTCTGTAGCTTTTAGAGGCTGCCCTGGAACTAGCTCTTGTAGACCAGGCTGGCCTCAAACTCACAGAGATCCGCCTGCCTCTGCCTCCAGAGTGCTGGGATTAAAGGCGTGTGCCTCCACCACCTTGCTGTCAAGTAACTCTTTAGTGTCTGATAAAAGGCTGATGTAGCCACTCTACTGAAATGATGATTAATGTGCCAGATCTCAGAAACAAATCTTTCAGTATTAAACCAACTTTGTATACTTAGGATAAATCATTTATATATTATCATATATTTTTATGTCTTTTGCATATATACCAATATTGTCCTTTCTGTCTTTATACACATGCACATAGTATGAGTATTAAAACTGGATAAATTCATAGTTTAGTTTTTTATTTATATTCATGAAAACTACAGTGTTTATTTTCTTTTTATAAAATGTCCTTGGTTAAGACATGAGAATAACAATAATTTCATGACATGATTTAGAAAATACCTTTTCTATTTTGTGTAAGTTTTAATACTACGATTATCATTTTCTTAAATATTTGTATAACTTACCAGAAAAATCATTAGTTTTGGAGATTTTTTAAATGATATATCTTAAATTTTTAATCAATTGATTTTTATTCTTTTTCCCAGTTATTTCTAAATATATAGATCTATTCTAATTTGATTATAAGGAATTTATCTTTTTGGTTGGGGTTATATAATTCATTGGGTAAAATTGTACAAATTAGCTTTCTGTTACTATAAAAATATTTGAAATAATCAACTTAAACAAAACAAAGATTTATTTGGGATTGTAGTTTTGAAGGTTTTAGCACATAGGTAGTTGGTCTTGTTACTTTTAAGTACATCATGTCTAGACAGTATGGTTGATGAAGCTTCTCAACACATAGCAGCCAGAAAGAAAAATAAAGAGACAAGGACTGGAGTGTCAAGATTTTCTTTGAAAAATATGTCCCCTAATTAGCTAAATTCACCACACTGGGCTTCATCTACTAAAGATTCTATCAACCAATAGAACCGATGGCTGGGGATCACATGAACACATGGGCCTTCAGGACATTCACATTCTAAACTCAAATAGTTGTTCATGATAGGGTCTTCTTATCCATTCAAAGACTACAGAATTTATAAATAACCCTTCTCATATTCCCAGTGCTGATTAACTACCCCCATCCTTGTTCCTGATCAATTGGCTGGAGTTGGATCAACTGTTCTGGTTTTCTCAAAGAATCAGATTTGACTTCATTGATCATCACTATGATTTTTCTGTATAAAATTTCAGTGTTTACGTTTCTCTTTTCCTGATAGTTTACACGCCACTTTCTAGCTTCTGAAGATGGAACCTGACCCTACTGACTCGAGCCCTTCCTTCCTTCTAGATAAGCCACAGCTGTGACACTCCCGCCGAGCAAGGCAATTTTGAAAGTATTGCACGTGTTTTCATTTTATTGAGCCCAATATTCATTCTAATGTCTCTCGTAATTATTTCTTGGACTCATAGGCTATTTAGAAGTAGGTTGCTATTTTCCAATTACTGATTGATTTTCCGCGTTTCTCGTGTATTGTATGACGGCAATCATTTCTAATTTAGTAAACTACG
This sequence comes from Chionomys nivalis, assembly GCF_950005125.1. Taxonomy (NCBI): domain Eukaryota; kingdom Metazoa; phylum Chordata; class Mammalia; order Rodentia; family Cricetidae; genus Chionomys; species Chionomys nivalis. The sequence goes on along the minus strand of NC_080100.1, from coordinate 4,761,650 downwards.
GGAGCCCAGAACAAGTTCTTTCTTGGAAATTCCATATGCATTTGAGAAAGTCGATACGTTGCATTGTTGGTAGGAATATTTTAGAAATCGGCTTGACCAACTGTTTCATAGTGCTATTCAAACAGCTTATATTCCTATGGTTTTTTTTTCTTGCTTGTCCATCAGCTATTAAAATAAAAGTGACAAAATCTCTGAATGGAATTATGGATGTAGAAAGCATGTATTCTGAACCTCTCTTCACTGGGTACGAGTTTCAAGCCCTTTGGTCCCTGTGATAAGATGATTCCCTGCCCCGAGACAATGCCCCTGTTTGGTTCTCCAGTTGAGTGACAGCTGTGCTGCACTATGCCCCTCCCACTTCCTTCCCTGACCTTGGTGAGTCCAGCAGCACGTGCTCCTTAGAGGTCTGCAGAAGAGCAGTGGTACCCTCAAGTTCGGGAGTGATTCCTATTCTTCTTCCTTCCCCTCTTCCCTTTCCTAGCCCCTGAGTGCTCTACCCTTTCAGATTCCGATCCCCTTCTGTTCCTCAGCACATGGCTGGGGTCTGTTTACATCCCCCTCTCTGGTTGCACCAGAATGGCATGGGACAGGAAGCTGGGCAATCCTCGACCCCGTCATCTCTTTCCCCTCTGCTGCAAGCGTGTTTCCTGCAGTATATTTCCAACTATCGTAAAATTACTGCTTCATTCATTTTGTCCCGTTTTAGTTGCTTGAGGTGGGAAAGTAACTTGGGCTTCTGTTACCTCATCCAGCTTCAATGCGCACATCTCTAGCGCAGCCTACATCAAAATGAAATGATTGCATGACTGGATTCAAAATACTTGTTCATCTTAACTTTAAATTTATTAGATAATAAAGGTGCTAAAAGCAACTTCCTGCAGAATAAATTTAACATAATCTGCACCGGGGCATAGAATGTCGTGTACTAATGGACCCTCGGGCACCAAACCTCCTCTGTAAAATAACAGCTCAATTTAAGCAACCAAACAAAAACAATCAGAAATCATGTGTAGCAAAACCAAGACTTTTATTAGGCCCATCAGTCTGCTCTCAGCCTAAGTCAGCACCCATCCCATCTTCTAGCAGAAGCAGCTGCCCTCAAAGGCTGTACTCGCCCATCTCTCTGTCATTCCCTTTCCCCAGGATTCAGGTGGCTGGAAGAACCTTCCTCATAACAGGAACTTCTTCTCTTCCTAAGAAAATTCAGGGGCCAAGAACACATGGTCGTCGGGGGCTCTTTGTCTTTGAGATGCAGCATCTTCCACACCGTTCCTTACCCTCCCGTCAGCATCACAACAGACACAGGTGGACAGATCCGCAGAGCCAGCGAGGCCTGTGCTACCCCCGAGGGTCAGCTTTGATGTAATTGCTTTACTATCGTGGTTTGAAAATGTTCAATAAAATTTTAAACAGGAGACCCACAACGGGACTTTTCTGGGGCCCACATAACAGATCTGGACACAGGCTATGTCTAGAGTTCAGTCTTCAGTCTTAGGAGCCTTTGGACGTCACCACGTGTGAAAGCAAAGAAACACAACTTCCATAAACTGTATCTTACCAGATCCCTCTGTGGCGCACGCAGCGGGTTAAAGGACGGCCCACTCCCTTCAAAAAGCCGCGCTGGAGCCCTAGCCTCGGACCTCAGGCTGTGGCCTTATTTGGAATAGGGTCATCATAGCCATTCCTAGTTAGGATGAGGGCATGTGTGGCTGAACTAGTGAGATTGATGTGCTAGAAGGAGACTGTCGCATGACAACAGAGGCACACAGGGAGAGTCTGCCTGGCCTGACACAGCTGCAAGCTAAAGGTGACAATGACAATGGCAAAGAACAAAAGGCCAGGGAGAGACACAGCAGCAGCATGGCCCTGTGCCCTGCACAGGTGTCTCTCTCAGGCAGCGCTACGGTCCTATGCTGCCACTGTTATAAAGAGACATGAGAACTGAGGCCCCTAACCAGAGTCTCTATGGGGGAAACACTACTAATTCTACTCCTGGAGAGCTTCCTGTCATTGTCCCGAGGGTGACCTTCAGGGAGGTTAAGAGGATGGTTGTCAGTGCCAGCAGCTTCCAGGCTTCAGCAGGGAAATCCCAGTGTGCCCCAAGGGTTTAGAGAAACCGTGGATTCTCAAGATGGTAAGGCTGCGATGAACCACCCCAGGCTGCTACCGTCTGAGTGTGTCCCTCTATGCCTTATGTTGCAGGTGCATCAGTACTGACAGGTGGGGTCTGCAGTGGGTGACTGGGCCTAACTGGTTGCTTACACTTTGATAAGAGGATTCAGAGCTGCCAGGACCATCCATCCACCATGCCTTCCCATTAGACTCAACATCTACGTCCCTTTCCAGTCCGCTTGCCACCATGTGAAGATACCATAAGAAGGCATGGTATCAGAGATAGGGAGCACCGCCCACCAGAAAAGTAACTGGTCGGCACAATGATCTTGGATTCCTCCTTCTCCAGGAGGGGTGGGGGCGGCGTCTGACTCTTTGAAGACAATTCTCCTTGGAGGGATATCTTGCCCAGCCAAGACACAGGAGGGAGGGCCTTAGTCCTGCCTCAAAGCAATGTGCCAGACTTTTTTGACTCCCTGTGGGAAGCCTTACCCTTTCTGAGAAGTGGAGGGAGGGTGGGGTGGGGAAAGGGGAGGGGGAGTGGAAGGAGGGGAAAGAGTGGGAACTGGGATTGGTATGTAAAATAAGAAAAGATTGTTTTAAAAGAAAAAAAGGAAAGAGATATCTCCCATGTGGTACTTCATTACAGCAGGACAATCACCAAAACAAAAGCTGGAAATGTTTCAGTAATAAATGATGGGAACCCAGCACTCACTGCAATCTTAGGGAAGCAGTTTATCTGATTAGAGACCTCCTGGGGGCTCAGTGCCTCTGCACAGAGAAGGCAGGTGGCCTGTGCTCAGAGCAGTATTTAAAGGCATTAAGCAGATTGTTTTGGGAGGTATGGCATGATAGTTGATTTTATTTTTTGTTTGTGAACAAATGTGTTTACTAGGGTACAGGAACACAGGTCGCTCACCTGTCACCCTGATGTCACGGACTCGGGAACGTGAATAACTGGAGTCCCTACCTCCAGTGAACCTCACATTCTGCCCACAAGCAACCAGGGGAAGAGGGGGCCAAGTAGTGTCTGTGGGCTGTACCCCACTTCTCTGAAGGGATGCTAACTGCCTTTCACTATCACTGGACACAGTTCCACTGTCACCATATCGGCTGGCTTCCTCCATCGTCATGACTCTGTGAGGAAGGCACCATGCACACAAGCCATCATAGCTCACTGCTCCATGATGACCGACGATCACATGAGGACCTGTAGGAAACAGCTCCACGGAGCCTGAGAGTAGCCTGGGTAAAGACATAATAAAACTCTATCTCAACGAAACAGAAAACGAGGAGGACAGAACATGGAATTTGGAATAGAACATTCTAGATTTGAGTCTTCTGTTGTTTTCCCCTTGATTATTTACTCCTTGACAGTTTCAGACCGTCATTCACACAAGTCCATACGGTCTTTTCACATTCCGTTAGCCTCCTGCGCCCCTCCTACTAACTACTAAAGCCCTTCTTTCTGAGAAGCCCCCTTGCATCTTCACGTCTTCTATTTGTGTGCTAATCACATAGTTTAATTATAATGGTTGGTTAGTTTCGATTGTCTACTAATTGGATTAAGAAGTACCCAGGGCATTAGCGAAGCACTCCTGTGTGTGTGTGTCTATGAGAGTGCCTCCAGAAAGGATTAAGGTAGGGAAGACCCACCCTCAATGTGGCAGCAGCCTCCCGTGGGCTGTGGTCCTGAGCTAAATTAAAAGAGTAAAAGAGAGCACTGCATTGTTCTTCCTCTGTTCTCATATCTTCCCAGCCATAACCAAGCAGCCCGACACTCTTCCACCACATCTGAGATCTGCTTCCATTACCATGGCCGCCAGGATGGATGGGTGGTACCCTCCAGCAGGGACCTCCTCCATTACATTGCATCCTGTGTGCAACCAGTCACAGCAGCCATAAAGGGAAGTGATACCAACACCCCCCTCCACCTCTTCCAGCACCATCTGCAGGGGCAATGTCATATCTGCTTTTCTGTATCCACAAAGCTTTCTGGGAAATGGAAGTCAGGCACAGGGGCTACACGTAAGACAATGCAAAGCTCCAACCAGAGGAAAAGGAAAGCAGAGTTAGAAAGTTAATGCCTGCTCATCTACAAATGGGAGACTCGGAGCTTGGCTGGGAATGATCTTTAGGTACACAAGACTCTGCAGGACAGGATCAATATCATCAGGAGGCATGTCCTGGTTAGTTACCTTGGATCTACCAGGTTGCCAGGACTGTCTGTGAGAAGGGAGCCACAGATCTGCGGTGTGCTCTCTACTCTTTTCTGTCTGAGTCAGGGGAGGATGGTACTAGTGGCCACAGAGAAAAGGAAGCCTGAAATACAGAACACTAGAGGAGCTAAGTGGGGTGTTGCTTAGCAACTCTTAATAGGAAATAATTTAACTGGGAAGTTATTTTTTCCTGAGAACTTGCTGCTCCAGCCTGAAGATAAGGATTCATCCCTTTGCTTCCGGCAGCTCCCCTGCGCGTACGCCTGGGTGCCTGGGTGCTTCTACATAGCTCCAACCTGAAAGGAAAGGAGGCCTGCTTATAAGAACTCTAACACAGTGAACAAGAACTTCAGCTTCAGTCTAAGAACAAGGGATGCCCAAGTAGCATTGCTCCCTACGGTACACAGGAGAGGCACATAGCGCACACACGCCACGGTCACGTGGATTTCCTCTGCCTGTCAGGTCCCATCTCTCACAGAATGTGGAAGAAACAATCTCTAAATGAAAACCTCAGCTGGTGACTCAGAGCTGGATCAGTCTAAGTTTCTGGCATCTCAGAAGAACCCCCCACATGTTGAGTTTCTGAATCTCTAACACGGAAGTGGTCTAGAGTTGCTAAAGGTGCTCCTTCCATGTCAAACAGTAAGCTTGGGTACGAGTAACAATGGGGGTGCAGAGTCAGCTGTGGTGCTACCGGGATGCCAGATGTAAACAAATACCTTTTCTCTTCCTGCTTTACACTTTACACAATTTGCTTAACCTCTCTGGAAGCCAATTTTCCCATCAGCTGAATACAAGCAGTGATAGTCCTGACTGCATGAGTCTGTGCTGATAAAGTCAGGTGTGTGAGCTCGGCGCCTGGTGTTGGGAGGAACCTGGGAGTGCGGCCCAGCAGTCTTGTGGTCGAGTTTAGTAGACGGTTGTGTTCTTTGTACATTCATTCAGTCATTACTGTAACTGCCTGCAGTCTAGTGAGTGAGTGTGTGTGTGTGTGTGTACATGTGAGCGTGCATTTGTATGTGAGTGAGTGCCTGTGTGTGTGGTCCCAGGTCACATAGTCTTTGAAATACACTTTAGAGCTGGTCATTTAGCTTTGATGGTGAGGGTGTAGTGTTAGCAAAATGTACTTTGGGTGCTGGGGGATGGCTCAGAGGTTCTGAGTTCTGATGCCCAGCACACACAGGAAGTAACACATATCTGTAAATCCTAGCACTCCTATGAGATGAGAGGATAAGAGACGAGACTTTCTGGGAGCTCAGGGGACAGCCAGCCAGCCCTGTAAGGCTCTGTCTCAAACATGGTGGAAGGGGAAGACCGATACCTCCGGGTGAATTCTGATTTCCACCTGTACACTGTGGCAATGCATATCATCCATGAATACACATAGAATATACACATCATACACACTCCAAAACCAAAAGACAAAATAAAATGCACATCAGACATGGGGTGGGGGTTGAGTATCATGAAAGAACAGACAGAGACGGATTGGTACAGCCTGCCTAATGACCTTACCCTACTTAACTAAGATGCAAATCTCCAAGGCCGGCCCCATGTTCCTCTGAAAAAAATCTCTGACCGGAGAAGGGGGAGGCTGAGGACACAAACCGAAGCAGCTACCCAATGACACAAGGTCTGCGAAAGCCCGGCGAGGGGCATGGCAGGTATCGGTGCAAGGCCAGAATAATTTCCCCACATGCTGTTTGGGACCCAACAGGAGGGGGAATTCAGAAATGCTGCCTCCACTCTAAACAGCCAGTGCTGTGTGGGATCCCAAAATAACTGTACAGCAGGCTTAGTCTACCCAGTATGCGTCCTTAAAATTCGTATCCCAGCAGAGGGGGCCTCGCCACTGAAAAGCCAACTCCTCCATCTTTGTTTTGAGATAAAAACTACTTTTAAATGTTTTTCACATCTGTGTTTTGTGCATATCCAAACCGCTTCCATGAGACATCGCCAGGGCTCACGGAAAAGGGCTTCCTGGGCAGCCCAGGAAGGGCTCTGAAGGGAAGGCTTTCTCCTGTCATCCGCAAGCAGAATGATCTGCCAGTGGGAATGTGCTAACAGCAGGCCAATGCTGCAGGCAGGGGACACCAGCTGATTCTGTGCCACTTCCAAGGCCACAGAAGGCTTCTACTCTCTCCCTCTTACCAACTTTCAGTGAGGCGTCTGCCACTTATCTACTGTTTTGTAGCATTGTTTTTGTTTTTGTGTGTTTTTTTTCTTTGTTTTTCTGTTGTTTGTTTGTTTTGGTTTTTCAAGACAGGGTTTTCTGTGTAGCCCTGGCTGTCCTGGAACTCACTCTGTAGACCAGACTGGCCTTGAACTCGGAGATCAGCCTGTCTCAGCCTCCCGGAGAGTTCTGGGATTAGAGGCATGCACCACCACCGCCCGGCTCTCCTGGTTTTTGTGAGTTAGTGTGAGCACTCATCATGTGGCTGGCATCTTTAAAGCAACAGAGTCGAGATTGTCATCCAAGTCGGCCATAGTGTCGCAAGTCCACGCCATCGGATTCAACACTTTCTAACAAAGCTGTCAGGAGCAGAAGGTTTGATTTCACCCTTCCTACAGGGAAAATGCAGGGCAACAGGACTCAGCTCTCTAACATTCGGGGAGGAGGGGATTCTAATTGGCTCGCAGCAGCTATATAAGCACCTGCCATTCTGGTCTGCGGTCATCAATCCTGACCAGAACTCAATTCCTCACCACCAGTCTCCTGCAAAAGATTCCCACCTCAACAAACCGGAATAATCATCAGCAAAGAAGAAATAACTTGTTCCTGTTAGAAATTCGCCAACCTTAAAAACCTAGGCTTCACTAGGAAAACGGAAGATATAGAGTCTTCTTTTGCTTGTTTGTTTTTTTTCAGAGTATCAGACAAGAAGGGTGAACCGATGTCATTTGTATAAGAATGAAAAGGTCGCACTTTTGTTCCTAGAACATGTCAATGCCCTATGGCATAGAAATGCTAAAGAGAATGTCCCCCACATCTGTACAGACACATAAGTGGATGACTGTCTCTTTGTCCATCTGTGTGGATGTACTTCACCAAACAGTTACACACGAGAACATCTCAACAATGTCTTCTTCACCGGAGTTCGCTTCTCTGGGAATCTGCAGTCTACCTCTCCTGGTAAGGGTGTGCTTCTGCAATTCTCAACAGGGGATTCATCTCAACATCATTAATCGGCCTTCAAGGAACCTCCGCAGGGGACTGACTCTTGGACACTGTAGTTCCCCAGCTCCCAACACTTGCCCCCCAGCAAGGACTCCTGTGTGAAATGCGGATCCCCTGGCAGAGACTGATGCTCCTCTCTGCAATGTGCTGGGTAAAGGAGAGGCATCCGTGCACACTGCTACTGAGTTCTTCAAAACAAAACGTGCCCCATTTGTGTCAGGACAGAAAGCAAGCTTCAGTCCTCCTGTGCTGACTTCAGGTTTCAAAAGGACTCCAGTTCTTTTAATCCAAAGATGACAGGCAAGCATGGCCTGGTGGCCGCGTTGTCAGTGGGGAGGTGGCTGTTCCCCCAGAAGCATTCATAGAGTGTGGGGCGAACAGCAAGGACTCCCGTGTGCAATGCAGATAAGAATGTTACAGTGCATCTCCAGAGCTCTACTCAGAGCTTCTAGAACATCAGAAACACCACTGTGAGAATTGGCCTTTACCAAACAGCTACATGAAGCAAATGTAAATCAGAGCCAATCACTGCAGAGTGAAATATCATCCAGATAAGGTTGGCATGAGTTAAACCAAAACAGCATTGGAAAAGCCCCCCACACATCAATGGCCAATGTCTTGAAGCCCCCCGCCCTGACCTTCCACTTTCCTCCCTCCCCCCAGTTATTCTTTTGAAGCTTTATGATGGCGGGACAACATTACCCCAAGCCTCCCACCCTTTGACAGGCATTTACTTTCCCAGAGTTGCACAGATCCCCCATCTTTACCCAGCCAGAGCATGGGGTAACGATGTGGACACCTGCCCACTGCTGAGGTAGCACACTCCTCAGACTCCATTCCTTGATGTCTGTGGACTGGATCATTCTTTTGGTGAGACTCTCCTCGTAATGGAGAGCATTTACGATAGCCCTGGCTTCTGCCCACTACCGGACAGTCACACTTGCTAGGATTGCTGAGAACTGGTCTCTGAAGTCGGCTCTCTTGTGTGCCAACCTCTTCCCCTAACCTGCATCTTAGCCTGAGCAAGATCCTTCACCAGCCACCTCCACCTTAGCAGGGCTGGGCATGACGGCGCCTACTGTGTGAGAAGAGGACTAAGCTAGGTAAGGCAAGCATTCACTAGGGCCCGATGCTGGCCATCCTCACCCCTGCCCTGCACTGGGAAGGCTGGGGACTGTGTGCTGTACGCAAGCTGCTGTACGGTGAAGATGAGACCTGACAGCAGGGGGACCCGACCTCACCCTCAGCTGCTGGGAGGTGAGCTGTGTCCTTAGGATGCACTGACTCTAAAGAGTCTTTGTGGCCCGGGCTTTGTCCATAGAAGAGAACAAGGTGAGGTAAGACAGAGCTGAGGGTTACATAGGATCAGTGACCCCTTTCAGAAACTAGAAATGACAAAGTCAACCTGGTCTCTAGAAGGCTATCAAGTGACACTTGGCTCACTAGGCCAGGTACAACCCAAGGAGCCCCCGAACAACTCTCCTCACAAACACCTCCTCAGCAAACAGTTCCATCCGCCACTGCCATGTTACTGCTACTGAGGCCCACAACCTCAGGGGAAGGAGAAAGGAGCTACACTGGGGTTTTTTCTCTGACTGAGTTCCCACGCATCATTCCCATGAGGACCCAGGAGCAGGAGGGGCAGCCTCTTCTAGAAAACTCGCCCTTGGGGTAGTCCTTCTCAATATTAGCTTCTCCACCCTCGGGGTGGGGGGGTGGGGGGCATGCTGGTCTAAAGAGCAAGGGTGGTTCTGCACTTTCAGAAGCAGGGTAAAGTTACCGACACACTTTTAGATGGCCAGTGTTTGGGGAGGAGCCCACATCTACGGCACTTCCAGTCAAGAACACCGCAGGATAAACTTGGACCAACATGCTTTCACAGTGAATCTCCATCCCAACAAAAAGTGACAGCTACAACCACGGATCCCAGCCATGGGTCTCTCCTGAGTACACCGCCCACAGTGAGAGGAAGGACCAGGCACAGATCTGTCTGCAGAAACATGCCTAGCTTGGAGCTGGACACTCAACCCATAGGATCAACACAAGTTACCTGAGCCTTCAGATGTGAATACTTCTTCCAGGGCCCCAAAGCTAGAAAAAGACAGCTACAAAGCAGTTAAGGTCATGTGCAGATATTTTGAAAAATCTATCCAATGACAGGTTAGGAAACAAAAATGCCAGGGTACGTGAGAAGGGTTTACCCACCACCCAGCTCCCGAGAGAAATCAGTCATGAGCGAGCTGGTGCAGGGCGAGGATGAAACAAGCAGGTTTGAGATTTCTCCAGGGACTGTTTAAAATGTTTAAAAACAACCAGGGACTGATGGAAAGCAAGGTAAAATCTCACATGCTATATCAAAGGTAGGTAAAATCAGGGCAAGTGGATGTAGGCAACAGCAAACCCAGAGATCACAAAGTGGCGCTCAGCTGCCCATTAACTAAGAAGCCTGACTCTCCACCCCTGCCTATCTCCCTAGGAAAAGACAGCAGGCTGGGAGTCAGTCCCCTTTGGTCCCCATGACCAGCAAGCAAGGCCACCACGAAAGAGAGCTATTACGAAGTGGGTGCCACAGGAAATCCAGGGAAAACGTCAGAGGTGACTGGCGGAGTGTGGTACAGAGATGGGGAAGGCTGCTCACTGAAGAACTTCCTGACAGATGGGAGACTCCTTCCTGATTAAATACTTCTGTTATTAGGAATAATCACAAAGCTACTCATGAATCTGAGGTGTCTTAGGAAGAGACGGGTTTGATGCCACCGGTGGGCTCTGATTACCCCTTATGGCGCATGTCCCAGCTAAGAAATTAGTGTGCTGTGTAAGAGTGAGTGAATCAAGGATTTGAAAGGGAAAATGGCAATTTTTGTCAGCAGCAGATGACAACACTGTGTATATAAATAAACCGAAACCCCGAGGCAAAGAAGCAGCAAAAGCTCTTCTGAGACTGCTGTGTGCAGAACAGAAAAAAGGAAAAGAACCAACATCTCATCAAAATTAACAATTAGGTAGAGTAACTTTTTAAAGTTTGAGTAACCCATTTTACTTTATTATACTGACATATAATTTTATTCATTCTATACTTTTTGAAATTATAGATTATTTCTCCATTCCCCTTCCTCCTTCCAAACCCTCCTATATTTCCTTTCTTGCTCTTTTTCAAGTCCATGGCCTCTGTTTTCATTACTGGCAGTTAGAAGCATGTGTATAGACATATATATCACTAATATATAATAATAATGACCTGCTCAGTCTGCATAGTGTTAGTTGCATGTATATGATGAGCTGAGCAAGGACAACAACAGACATGCCAAAATGGGCAGGAGAAAGGTAATTCAAAACTCCTTTTATAAAACAACAAAAACAAAAATTTGCTAATTTTATGAAGAAGGAGAAGTCCTAGAAGCACATAAAAAAAAGCATCAGACTTTTGGAGAGACACCACCATTTCAGACAGGGAAGGGTCTACCAAAATTTCCCAGTGTTCTTTTTTTATTTAATGTCCTCCCCCATTAAATTCTTTAGCTTTAAATCTCACACAAAGCAAAATGCCAACAATCTAATAAACTATAACGCCAGACACCAGTTGGATTTTCCATGACTATGACAAACTGATTCTGATGTTTGTACTGAAATGGAAAAGACAGTGAGTAACTGCTTCCAATGCAGGAGAACGTCCAGGAGATACTAGGTGCACGCCATCAAGCACCTAGGTGTCACTGTCGGCCCTCAAGCTGACATTAGCTGAGGACGAACATGAAGACGGGTGGTCTGGCACACCTGGTCTCAGGTATGCAGAACAAGGACAGCAGTGGAGGACAAGGAGGTTGCCAGGTAGGACACAGAGGGGTACACCAAGTCCTCTAAGTAGCATGAGGGCAATCGATGAAGAGGAGGAGGTGAAGTCACCCACTGTTTCCAGTGTCCACTATGACTGTGTCATTTTAGAGCAAGACAAACTTGAAGTCACTCCGCCCTGCCTTACTTCTGCAGCAGAAAGTGCCACCAAGGACAGTGACAGTTTGGTATTGGTCACATGAGCATAGACTGGCAGATCCTTAGCATGCCTGACTTGGGGCTCAGTCAGGTCACGCTAAGAATCCTCTGTCCAGTGGACGTGTTCCAGCCATTCCCATCAGGTCTCCACCAGCCTCTGCTGCTCTTTTTTTCTCGTCTCCAGTCTGTCTGTGGACCCTGCTCCTCCGTCCCCTGTGAGGGGCCTCTGGGTTGCTGAATCTCTCATTGCTTGGGTTTTAATTGACGAAAACTAAGCTGGCCTCTTGTCTAACTCTCCTCACCCAGACCTTTTCCCTACATGACACATCATTCAACCAAGCCATTGGGCAGCTGCAAGAGAGGATCCACTCACAAGGCAGGAGCACTGAGTAACATCACAGGCTGGACCATACTGCTAAGTCATGGCATCATCCAAACACGGCAGATTCAAGAGCCCCAGTGAGAACAAAGTGGGCATGCGCTTGCAACAGGAATAGGAAGCAAGCTTACTCACAGGATATGATCGTGTTGGTAGAAAAGCAGTGTGACTGGAGTCTGTCTTTACATACAAGTAAGTGTAACTGAGGAGGAACGCATGTGTTAGCCAGTCTTGGAGAGCCAGGGCACACTAAGTGATGGGACTAAACTCTAGACTACACCTAGCTGTGGCTCCATTATCCAAACAAAAGACCAGTGCTGCTGCCAGCAGGATTGATGGATTCCAGCTGCACCTCCATGACCTACTAAGCACCTCTCCATAGATATTTCAAAGGACTTTCTCCTCTGTGTCTGGCTTATTTCACTTTCAACTCGACAGGAAGAATGAGATTTGGTGATTTATTGCTCACTATGCTGACTTCAGTCGATAATAATAGATTAGATATTTCAAAATTGCTAAAAAGAGCCAGGTGTGGTGGTGCAAGCCTTTCATCACCAAACTTGGAGTCAGAGGCAGAGGGATCTGTGAAATTGAGGCTATCCTGGTCCATGTAGCAAGTTCTAAGCCAACTATGGCTACATAGTGAGGTCCTATCTCAAAAAAGGTTGTTAAGGCCAGGCAGTGGTGACACACACCTTTTATCCCAGCACTTGGGGGACAGAGGCAGGAGGATCTCTGAGTTCAAGGTCAGCCTGGTCTACAAAGTTCCAGGACAGATGCTCAACTACACAGAGAAACCCTGTCCCAAAAAACTATAAAAGGGTTGTAAAGAGTAGATTTTAAACATTCTCATTTCAGAAAGAGTAATTCAGTCAGGTGTTTGATATCTTGATCACCTGACTCTATCACCTTACACCACATATAACTCAAAGTGTCACATTACTATCCATAATATACAACTATTATTTGTCAATTAAAAGATAGACATATTTTTAAACCTTCCTCAGTCATGTCTTCCAGAGCCTAAGACGAAGGCTACGTGACCAAGTAAGGCTTGAATCAAGGCACAGAGTTGGAATCCACAGACGTACGCCAAGTCCTTACCTGGTCCCAGGCAGACACGGTGCCTCCAAAGCACATGAACAGGTAACCCATGGCAACCAGACATATCCAGATCACCATCGAGAACACACGGAGCAGCTTCTTGAACACAGACTCGATGCAGACAAGGATGAATATGGCAAAGAAAATTGCCAGGGCAGTGGGAACCGTTATTAAAAATGCCACGTGGTCTTCCACTTCCTGGGGAGAGAAACAGAAAAGAGTGAGAAGCTGCCGTTAGGAAACCAAGTGACAGTGACTTATGAGAAAACATCACCAACGGCAATCAGCACCAAACCGTGTGGGGCTGAGAACCATTTCAAAAGTAGGACACTTCAAAGTTTCAAAAAGTTTCCAAGTTCTATGTTGAATAACCATGGTTTTCAAAACAGATCATGCAATGGGGGCTACTTAAAGAAGATGAAATAGCCAGACACTCACACTTACATTTTCCAGAAAAATGGAGAAATATATTTTATGCAGAAGTGACTTCAAGAAAAGCAAATGAATGTAAGAACCCATTAACGCCCGGAGAAATTAAGGCCATCAGCTTCACTGCCTGAATTAGAGGATCATAAATACCATGGGCTCAGGAAATTAAGTCACCAAATGGATTTGAAATGTTTTATTTTTTTTAAAAAAAGAAACGCATTTGGACTACTTCCATGTCTACAACGATTAGCTTTTATTTTAATTCATGCCAATTATTGTCCTAAAGGGATCACAGGTTACTAATGAAGGAACAGAGCGTGTTAAATATAGAAGTCTGTGGACGGGAAGAACATAAGAGAGTGCCCACAGCTGCCGCGACTGCCTCCCTCTCTCGGTCCCACTAGGTGGAAAGGAAGTGCCCATGCACCTATTACCATTTACCTATTATTAGCTTCTACCCGGTACCACTTCCCAAATTCATGTTTATATACCAGTACTTATTTTGTCTCCATTTCTTTTCTCTATTTTTTTTTCCAAAACAAGGTTTCTCTGTGTAGCTCTGATTGTCACTCTGTAGACCAGGCTGGTGTCAAACTCACAAAGATCTGCCCGCCTCTCCTCCCTGGGTGAGTGCTGGGATCAAAGGCGTGCGAAACCACCACTTGGTCTCTCGCTCGCTCTCTCTCTCTACTCTCTCTCTCTCTTATTTAATTTGTATAGAAGATCAGTACTGTACCATAGACATCATGTTTTCTTCAATTATACCTGAAAGGACTAAGATTGGCCACCTTGAACTGGAGTTCTGCTATGAGTAACACTTACTAGGGGACAGAATATAAATGTCTTTAACCCTCACCCAAGGGTCTACAAATACAATCACATGAAATGGAGGTTTAGTCAAAACTCTCCACATGGCCAGGGCCGTAAGGAGGCTGGTGAAGGAACAGTAAAGTGAGGTCTTCTGCGGCCTGAGGATGCCTAAGGTGATGTGGGGCACACAGCCTTGCTGTCCCGTTGGCAGCTTCACACCTCCATTTCATGTAGAGAGCAGGAGAGCAGGAGTCCAGCCCAAGGATCCACTGCAGGTATGTGCCATGGGGGCTCAGCCCTCTTGCAGAAGTTAAAAGGTGTGTCTTTGGACAGGCCAGAAGAACCAGTGTTTCAAGACCTGACAAAAACTAGCTAAACCATGAGATGATCTCACCCTCTGGCCCACTCATCTCTCCACCCACAATCAAGTCAAAGTTACTGCTTTCACCCTCAGACACCATGACAGTCCCTGCAAAGGGTGATGAACAACCTGTGGGCTATGAGAGCCAAGCCCTCGGATATTAAGCACTAACATGCTCAGGACCCACTGGGATATGCCTGTTTCACACATGGGGCCAAAAAACTAACTTTATATTAATCCTCTCACAACGGACTTAACCACACCGGTGAAGAACAACTAACCACACAATAGCCCGAAGGCTATTTTTCCAGAACACGCTTCCGTTTCTTTCCTGAATGCAGTGAAGGGGCAGTATTCACCTCACCGCCTAGCAGATGCAGAGCTGGAAGATGAAGGCCAGGAGCTGTGGGAACTGTCGACACAGCAGTGCCCCTTCAGGGAGCCAGGCCAGAATAGGGGTCCGCAGGAGCTTTCCCAGCGACTCCTGGGGAGTCTTTTGCCATCCTACTTGGCTATAATACTATGCTACTGCATAAAATGTAAACATTAAGTCTCTATATTCTCTCGCGTTTTATTGCTTGTTTTCAGGGTCTGAACACTAGATGTAACTTGCTTTCGGTGGCCAAGTAGCTGGGTTGCACAACCCTTTAGCTCTCCACACGATATTTTAATGTCTCTTAAAATTATAAAGAAGGCGGTTTTCTCGTTTTTCTTAGTTCTTTGAGACTTCTGTACAGCGCACATTGTTTATATTCAGCCCCACCCCAATTCTCGCCAGTACCATCCCCCTTTCTTTCAACACCCAACTCTGCATCCATTTTTTTTTTTTTACTCCATCATGTACAGTTTATTCTGGACACGTACTACTGGATATGTGGCCTTCGCTGGAGGGAGGTCAACCCACCAGGGACCACACCCTTAAACAAAACTGACTCTTCCTCTCCCAGAAGCCATCAACTGCCAAGTAGCTCATTAGCTCAGGTTAGGATTTGGTGCTCACCTCTCCTCTTCGTGCTAGAATTTACGTGACCTGCGCCCAGCCACGTGCATGCCAGCTCGGCTGTTAATTTGTGTGCGCAATCACTCTACTATGTCCAGAAAAATAGCATTTCTTTGTGATCATCTATTGCCTATGGTTCTTGTCCCCTTCCTTTTGCCATGATCCCTGAGTCTTGGGTGGAGGAGAATTATACAGATGTTCCATTCAGAGGTGTAAAATGTGTGTGTGTGTGTGTGTGTGTGTGGTCTTCAGAGCTAATGTGTATCATCACTCAGTGCACACTTCATTTTTTACGGAGGTGGGCCCCTGAGCCACGGTGGGATGCTGGTGGTGGAGTATACTTTTGCTCACTAGCTGGGTGACATTACCAGAAACATTGTGCACACTAGCAGACAGCCACACCTTTGCACAGAGAGACCTGCCCGGTAGGGAGCTGAGGCCCCACACGGCCCACAGTACTGGGCAGTCAGCTGCTGCTCATGGAGCTGGGGACATGACTCTTGGCCAAGCCTGAACCCACTGAAAAAGAGGAAGAGGACAGCCGTCCACTTCTTCTGCATCTGCTGACGAGCACCAGCTCCCAGTGAGGTTTGACAGAGACTTCTCCGCAAAATAGAACCCTTTATACTGTGTCCAGGAAGACAGAGAGGAGCATTCATAGAGTATGTAAAAGCTTAGAAACTACATTCTTCCCCAGGTCTCGCCCAGCGCATCATGCATTTTTCTTAAGGTTAAGTAAATGAAGTCAAGGAATTCCCTCAGACTGAAACTGCATTGCTCCCTTTGCCCACACCATTCCCAATGGATGACAAGGAAGCCATGGAGTTACCCCCATGGCTACGTTCTATGCAAGATGAGATTCTAAACTCCGCAACAGAAGAGAACCAGTCGCTTCTAATGCAGAAATGAAAACATTAGAGCATCATCTACCTAAATTATTTTTATATTTCACTCCCTCTCCTCCTTTAGTGTAAAAGTTACCACACACCCCAAATGAAATAAAATGTACTAAATTAAATGCCTTTAGCAGTACTAAAATACCCTTTAAAAGGTAAAGAGGGGGGGATATAACGCACAGAAAATGGGGTGTACTAAAATGCCTCCCACAAAGGAAACTTTCCATGAGGTATTATCTACCATAACGATAATGGGCTCCTATCACTCTCTTTGAAAATTCTGTCCTTCATTTTTGATGCATTTTCTAGCAATCGTGTATGGGTTCTAATTGCTAGGACTATTAAACACCCATCACTTTTATTCATCCCGTGTCTCTCCGAGGCCACGCTGCAGAGCAGCAGTTTATCTGCTTCCATCATTTGTCTTCCAGGTGCACCTGTCTTTTTCCTTCCTGTAAAAAGTGCTGCTTTTCACTGAGATGGCAACAGATGCCCTAATGTATAGCAATACTGCTCTATTAAAAATACTCTCCCGAAGTGCTTTGAAGCCATCCTCACAGCAGAAATGCATCTGCATTGTCTCCTGCAGTGTAAGCGGCTGAGCGGCCCAGTCACCTTCATCTCCGCACCCTGCTGCGGACTCCGTGGCTCTGGGTGTTCAGCACAACACGGCAGCACCCGAGTGAGGGTGAGAACCTGCGCCTAGTTAGGCTCTTCATCTGATAGAGGTGTGGGTCTGGAGACACCTATTGGCGTGTGCATATGTAATAGGAAGAAAAAAACCACTTCCACTCCTATCTATGGTTATATTTTAACTCAGAATATAAAACAAATATATAATTGTGACCATCTTAAATATATACAAAGCTAATGACCCTCAAAGTGTATAAGGCAAAAAATGGACTAAAGATAAAAGTAAATGAGTCTCCTCAGAACAGAAAGCTCAAGGACCTCCCTCAAGCTATCAACGGAGCAAGCAAGCAAGACAAAAGCAAAATCCAGCAAGCGACATAAGCAGCAAACTTAAGAGGGAAGCCTGACTTAATTAAAACATCAAGGGAGGACAGCATTCTTTCCCAGTGCTCATGGACGTTCAGAGCATCTCCACACTGTGCAGGGAGTGTGGGTCAATGGTAGAGCACGGGCCTCGCTGATGGGATGCCCTGGATCCAATCACTAGCACACAGAGTCATGATGTATCAGGCAACTTGCTGAAAATATAAAAACTGTGAAGTATTCCTATGGACCCATGCTTTTTGATCATGGCAGAATGCAAATTAGAAATGCACGCAAAAGCACATAGGAAGCACATTAAAGCTCATCTCACGTGTGCAGGTCAACAATGAAATACCCTTTGATTGAAGAAAAAACCCTAAACTGAATTGAAAGACTGTGGAAGTGGTCTATCAGTGTCATGGCAAGCAGTGACAGTGCCAGGGAGGACGACGGAGAAGCCCTAGAGCTGGGGTGGTTTGTTATGGTGTGGGTTTGGTGTTGCAGGGAATCACATTACCCAGAATCTCTGGAATTCTATGGTTCTTTGCTAGAACTGAGCCAAAGAGGAGTCTGGGAGGCGAAAGTGTATCCATGAATCCTCACCAAATATTTTTAGCTGGAGTACCTGTGGGTGGACAGTGTTTCCCAATGTCTGGTGCTGAGCTTTACATTCATCTCATTGGGGGCTCTTTCTTTGTCTCTAACGATGGCTCCTCGGTAATTGTTAAAACCTAATAAAAAATTATTCTCCCTTTGAGAAGCAGTTGCTAGGGAAGAAAACCAACAGCTACCGGGCATGACAATGTCACCATGCAATCTGAGATGCCCACTACCGCGAAATGTTGTCTGTCACACAATCTTTGACTGAATATGACTGAGTAAGGGTGGGTCAGGGTTAAGGTACAACTAAAAGGGTGAGCCCGGGGGTGCTGGAAAGATGGCTCAGGTGAAGAGCATTTGTTACTCTTCCCTTGGAACTGGGTTCAATTCCCACCACACACGGTGGCTCATAACAATCTGTAACTCGAATTCCAGGGAATCCAGCACCTTCTTCTGGCCTCTGGAGGCACCAGGCAAACACACATGATATGCAGACACACAAGCAGACAACACAGACACAGACACAAACACAACACTTTATTTTATTTTATTTTTTTACAGAGTATATCACTAGTAAACCCTTTCAGTTTGGATTGTTCTCCTGGTGCAGTGGTGGGTCGGTGGTATTAACGTGGCTGTTTTCTGTATATGAAGTGTTGCTAAAGAGTCAACAATATGCCTTTTCAGCCTACAGACATTCAGACCAAGAGAAGGAAAACCAGACACAGGGAATGACTTCCACACTTCCTTTGGGCACATGAATGCCCTTTGCTGAATACACTGGATTCTGAATCTGATGCTGTCAATGGGTGGAATATTCCTGGGGAGGGGGCTGCTATCTTCTTGAAGGAACATACTAAATATGAGGGTTCGGGTAGGTCGTCTATGTTAGCAATTAGAGCCGCCAATAATTCCACATTGCCTCTGCTGTGGTTTTGTCATGAGTCTTGGCACAAAAATTCCCTTCCTTGATGGTACACACTTGCAGTCCCAACACTTGGGAGGGATTAGTTTAATTTCAACACATAGTAACTTTCACCAATTGTTCTCGCTTCCTTTCCATTGCTATGGTAAAATACCCTGGGCAAAAGCAATTAGAGGAGAAGGGGTCTGTTTGGCTCAACATGCCAGCTCATCCACCACAGCCGTGAGACAGCTGGTCAGATCACGGGCATTCAAGAGTAGAGTGACAGTGAACACATAGGTAATTCTTACTAATTCTCAGCCCTTCTCTAAGAGTGCACAGTCCAGGACCGAAACTCAAGGAATGGTGCTGCCCACAGTGGACTAGGTATGCTCAATTAAAGTGGTCAAGACAGCCACACACAGACATGCCCACAGGCCAGCCTGAACTGGACGTCCTTCATGGACATAGTCTTCCCAGGTAATTTTAAATTGGGCAAAGTTGACAATTAAAACCAATGGTGAAACAAGAAAACTTAACCCTTGGTACAGGACAGTCTCAAACAGAACACCCACCTGTGGGATTGTAAACACATGGGAGGTATGTGAAGAAAAACTAGAGTTCACCAGTAAAAGTTGATTTGCTACCAAAAGGACAATGTGTCTGTGGATATGCACCTTACAGTGCACATCTGTAGATCTGCTTCTCGGCTTCAGATATGCCCCCAAGAACCCCGCCATAAACAAAAATACGGTAAGCTTAAAATGTATTCAGAATATCTAAGCTAGAAAGCAGCTCAGCTCAGCACCGGGGTTCTGAAGCCTGGGAGGCTTTCCTTCCTGATAGTCTAACAAAGAAGGGGGTTTGCCACTGCTGTCCAGCATTGCAAGAGAGGACTGGGCTGCACGGCTCTAAAGTAAGGAACGAGTCTGAGTCAAATGTGCAGGTACAGTGTCTACTGAGTGGATATCATTTTCACACTATTCCTAATTTGAAGAGTCTTACATTGAAGAATCATTAGACCAGGGACTGGCTGTAAATGCACAATGTGTATGTACGTGCGTGTGCGTGATAAAGTGGACAAAAATGAAAGCTTAAAGAAGACAAGTACAATTCCACGTGATGCTTACACTTGGAGGGAGACGGGGAATGAGATGGAGCACAGACACAGAAATAAATCGCTGGGCAGATGTAGCCCATCCTGGATTAGTGGCTGTTTATTTTCATATGAGTAAGCCAGTAATCCAGATGTAAATCAAGGAGGACTGTGCTCAGGAAGGGAAGATTCATCAAGCTAATCGAATGATTAATCCCACTCTGCACCCACTCCCAATTCCAAAGTGCACGGCGGTTATGTCTGAATCAACTGCTGCCCATCACGGGGACTGATTAACCGTGAGGCTCATCCTGTGTCTGAGCTATGTCCACATCCCATCATCCATGCCATCGGTACTCAGCTGATCATATCAGTGAGTTCATCGTTTCCGTAGCTCTTTAATGGTTCTGCTAACAGACCAGCCTAAAATTTTCTTTCATTTTAAATGTTTACAGAAAACTATTATCTTGGGATCTTAAATGCTGCACCTTATTCTTTTAAAACAACACAGGAAACTAAAACACACACTGTACACACTAGCATACATGTGCCACATACGACAATCAGGTCTCTGGTGCCTTTGAGCCCCATCTCGTAGCTGTGACGTCCAACCCTGACAGGGATGAAGGACAGTGAAGGGTGTACGCAGAAAGCTTCATCCATGTTGTCCACTAACTTCTCTACAAGCGCCTTTGGGAGGCAGAAGCACGCAGATCTCTGTGAGTTCAAGGCCAGCCTGGTCTACAGGTCTACACTGTTAGGACACCTAGAGCTGCCTGGTAAGAGCCTGTCTCAACAACAAAACAAACAAACAAACAAACAAACAAAGGATCTTTGTGTCTGTATTCCTGTGTGTTTCAACTCTAAGACAGTGTTCACTCCATATATCTCAATGTCCCTAATGATTTTAATCACTAGCTTTTTGACTGGGTTGAAACAGAGTTTGTCTTAAGACTCTCTAATGATCAAGACTCTGATCAATCTCTCTCTCTCTCTCTTTCTCTGTGTGTGTATGTGTGTGTGTGTAAGTTTGTGTGCATGCATGTATGCGTGTATGCATCCTTGTCTCTTCTTTCTCTCCCGTGCACCTTCCTTCACCTTCAGCACAGTTTCACCCTAGAGTTCTGGGCAACGCTAAGACCTTGCTGCTCAGTCATCTCATAGTGGTTTTCCAGGTCCCTGACATTTGCTTCTGTGTCCACGATCCTCACCAGATCCTGGGTTTGGAAAGAAAAAAGTGGACCAAAGAAAAACTTAGGGGAGTAAAGGGTAGGGAAGTGGAAAGGCACAGAAGGAAATTTTTGTCAAATGCCAGCGAGGCCGCTCCAAGGCACTTCTTCGCCTTGCCTCCCGTACCTTCTGTGGGCTTTTGTTGTGCCCTTACACAAGGGGCATTGATTTAGCACAAGACTAATTTTGTCAAAGGAAACAAACACACGCGGTGACTCACTAATGCTTCTCTCTCCCAAGTGCACCTGGGATTTGCCAACCAGGTATGTGTGTATATTTCTTAGTCTAATACCGTGTTATCACAGGGTAAACATTCCTTTATTACTCTTGGTAATTTTATTTAAAATTACTCAAAGGTAAGCACTGAGAAGTATAGAAGATGATAGGAATGTCAAGTTCAGAAGAATTTCTGTGCTGGGGAATGTTAAACTTTTGTCAAAATGTGACTTGTCATTAAAGTATCCACACTTCCTCCTTAAAAAAATCAGCTATATGCACATTTATCATATAAATGGAAGCATATCCCTGGCCTTTCACATCCTACTCTACAAATTCCAGTAGAGGACTGTGATCTGTGAGTCTACCCCTAAATAAATAACTTTTTATTACACTCAATTCTGAACTAGTGTGGGATTTTTTTTTTTGCGTCCTTCTTCAACACCCAGCATTTAAAAATGTCAGTATTCATCCTGAAATACGTCCGCAAACACAAGCCTTTGCCAAGGAGCTCCTCTTGAGGTATAGAAACTGTACTGACAAGGACACACTTTCTTTAGGCATATTTATGTCTTGTCTTGTCCTACCTACTCAGGGGATTTATTCATTTTACTTTACAGAAGTAATGGAGGAAAGAACAGATGGTTTAACTGGAAAGGGTTATCTACTGACACTGAGGACCAGATGCAGGTGGACCAGCAAGGCTTTGCTTTCCACTGGTGGCCACAGGTGGGAAACGCAGCCGTGGGGAGGCTGCTGCCCACTTAGCGCTGTATCAGACGTGGAGGACAGTGACTTCCTTCTCCACAGAGCTCACAATGGGTGGAGAGAAAACATGCCTATAGATAGACCTATCTGAGCTTCTCCAGCAATGTGAGGGTTAAACTGCTTGGTACAATTCACGAGCATTTCAATCATCAGAAGCAAAAATCAATAAAGGTGAGGTGTTCAGCAAGGGCTGGATTCTCCAGGAACTTGAATGCAAACACACAACAGAGGAAGGAGGGGAATGAGAGTTAGACAGGCATCTTTGGTTGAGGAGCCCAGAGTGACCAGTTACCCCCAGAAGTAAAGAGTAACTGATGAGATGGGTTCAGTGTGTTGACATGAGATACTTGGGGTGCACCATTGGGGATGACGCCAACGCAGTGGCAGCCTCGGCAGGTGCTCAGGAAGATAAGAAATAGGGCAAGTTAAGTGACTGCCTCGATGTCAACAATCTTTAATAGACCAAGATTCTACTAGATTCTGCCTGAACACCTGCCAAAACCAGTTACAGGTCAAACATATGATTGTCACGAAGACCACCACCGGACGCTGTTAAATGAACAATATCTCAGCTCTATTGTTACTTTTCAATAGATTCCATGGTTTCAAAATACCAGTAAGAAACCACAGCTCAAAGGAATGGCTCTCATGGTCCATTCCGCTATGCCAGAACATCCTCAGACAACCAGAATGCCATGAGTGGATTCTCGGCGCGATGAGGCAAATCCTAGGAGGAGTTAGTGTACTGAAAATAACTGAGGCCACCAACCCAAGGAATAAGTGATGAGGAAGCATCTCTGTCACCCTTCATCACCGAAAGAGGGGAAGAAGATGCAGCCATTACAGAGTCAAGTCTGAGACTGTTCACAGCAGGAGGGGTGTCTACCAGGGAACTATGAAAGTCAGGGATGGAAATTCCAGACCTGCAATGCTCTCCCACAGCATTGCTTGGGGAAAGCCAAGTGCCCTGGGATCTGACCCCCATCTCTGCACTACATGACTTAGAAGTTCATTTAGCCCCCGGGCACCAGTTTGCTCCTGTGTTGAATAAGTCCTCTCAAGTCAACTACCAGTTGGATAACAGGACAACAAAAATGCATCTCCAGGGGATCTTGTGTTGTCAAACAATCTCCCAGCTGCCCGTTGGCCATTTGGATCATCTCCTTCTGAGGCAGGCCCAATTTCATCTGACGAACAAGGGAACCATAATGTGGTAAATAGTCCACCTCAGATCACAGATGCTGGAACACAGAAAGGAAGGAAATCAAAATTCCAAGACAGAGAGATGCTCTTAACCATTTTAAATGCTGTCATGCTTTTCCTCATACACCCCAGACATGTACTTTTGTAGCTCAGGCTGGCTTCAAATTTCAAAACAATCTGAGCATGACCTTGAACTCTGGTCCTCCTGCACCTGCCTCTTAAGCACTGAGATGGTTAGGTTGTACAGTCAAGGTAGTTCTCTACCGTCATTTTTAAATCCAGAAGGCAATATCCATGGGATGCTTCCAATTTCAATTTGTGCCTGCATAGTTCTTTATATTGTGACCACATTCATGCACAAAATTAAGAGTTTTTCTTTGGCCACAGGTAAAATGGAACTGAAATGACTTAGTGACTGGCTGGCTGCAAATCACCAACACCTGCAAAGGAATCATCGCTGCAGTGCTAGAAACGCCTGAAAAGATGGCTCCTTAGTCAACTTTGCTCTGGTGCTTACGAAAATGCTCTGTTCCATGCTTCTAGAATTCTGGAACTACATAAAGCACACACTGAAACTCCTGTTCTTTAGAGAGGTGGGGCATTTCCCAGACTCCAGCCTTTCTCATAAGTGAGTGATCCTTCCACCTGCAGCAGGTGCTGAAAGAATGGACCATCAAGATGTGGTTCCCACACAGATGCTTGTGCCTGTTCGTTCTGAAAGACGGACATGCTTTGCTGTAGGCAGATGAAAGACCCTGTCTGATAAATTTTCCTGAAGTGGGGAAAACCTAGGGATTGGTGAAAAGGACTTACACTTACTGCTTCTCAAAGCTAGCTCACCACAGCGCGATCAGGTCGGTGGGCCATATGCTCACCTGCACATGCTACGTATGTATAGTTAATAAATGTACATGTTCTTACTTCAGGACATGCTACAAAACCTACTTTATTAAAACATCTGACTGCTTCCAATTTATGGGACTATAACTTTTCCATTCAAATATTGACTACTCCTAATCATAAATGTTAATCAAAACAAACATGGCCAGAGGCATCTGGTACTTTGACAAGCGAAATTTATGTCAATCTTTTCTAACAATGAAGGGAATTTTTTGAGGAAAGCTGGCAGACCTCAGACATAATCAATGAGAAGATTTTGTTCTGAAAGGAGGTTTTCATACATTCAGTAATGAGAGCCAACTCTAAAGCTCAAAGTGACATGATAATCTTTACAACTTAGTTTGCTCTCATTAGTTCTAAGCTTTCTGTTTCAGGGTCGCCCTGACAACCATCCATGAGGCACTTGGTAGGCACTCAACAAACCAATGCCGGAAAAAAAAAATCATAAATCAGCTTTTTATTGAAACTTTCCATAGCGAGCAAAGAAAAAGTGTTTACCGTATCAATAGAAAGTGGAAATACAAACTATCCCATCTTGGGATAGTTACTAGCAAGTGTGACATCAGTTTTGTTTTTAGCCTTTTAGATAGAAAACAATCAATTACATAAGGCTGTTAAGTTTCAAGCTAGCATTTGTTTTTCCAAGATAATGAAAATACAGCAAAGGTCTGTTTAACACTGTGGTCAGTGTGGCAGAATCGTAGACTGACGGTAGATGAAAATTAAGTGACATAAAATGTTAACAGTATCAGTTAGGATAAAACTGAACCAAGGCACAGGTTGCCATTTTTCCCTTCTTATTTATTTTCATTCATACCTCGATACAAGGTTTCTTGTAGCCCAGACTACACTAGAACTCATACTGGAGTGAGAATGACCTTGCATTTCCTGATACTCTTCCTTCTGTCTACTGTGCTGGATTCCAGGAAGGTAACACCACGATGATTCTATGTGGTGTGGTGGATGGAACCCAGGGCTTCCATACTAGGCAAGCACTCTACCCACTGAGTACATCCCCAGTCCCCCTTTACCCTTCTGAACAGAAATTCAAAACCAATGTACTGCCGGGCAGTGGTGGCGCACGCCTTTAATCCCAGCACTTGGGAGGCAGAGGCAGGCGGATCTCTGTGAGTTCGAGGCCAGCCTGGTCTACAAGAGCTAGTTCCAGGACAGGCTCCAAAACCACAGAGAAACCTTGTCTCGAAAAACCAAAAAAAAAAAAAAAAAAAACCAAAAACAAAACAAAACAAAAAAAAACAATGTACATAAAGGCAATGGTAAATAGCAAAAAGCTGTCTATGCACTTCGGTTCTCCTGGTATGATTGTGTGGCCCACGTAGACTAGGAGACAGGAGCTGTGTTTAAGAACGCTCCCACCCATTTGTTACTGTAAGAACTCATGAAGGACTAACAGAAATCAAAACCAGGCAGATGTATGGAAATGAAGGAAACTATCCAAGATTTCAAGCAGTAAAATCTAGATCTGTTTTACTGTTTTAGCTATTCCAAAGAGTGTGCCAAGGCAGAGAGACGGCAGAACCAAAGCTACAATGGCGGTTCCATCCCCGAGGTGGACCTCCCAGAGGTCATGGTCTGCTCAGTCTGAGACAAGAACGCATCTCTACCTTTGGAAGCGTAGCTCCAACTCAACCCTATTGCATCTGAGGCGTTCCTACCATAACTACCTTTGATTATCTGGATGGGTAATTTCCTTTTTGAAAGTGGAGATGCTGGCTATGATTTCTCTAGAAGCAAAGTAGAAATAAGTCTTTGTGAAGTTGGGCTTCTCGGAGTCTGTTCTCCTCTGACGTGGTTTTGAAGGACAGTGCCCACATCTCTTGGGCATTTCTCCCTTCAGTGAATCCCAGAGACAGAGTGCCCACCTGAAGGTAAACTTGGGACCAGATCCAGGCATTCTCCCTGGAACATGCCTGCAGTTTACACTAAAAATTACATAGTAGGCCTGAAGCCAGCCGGGGACACTGGGAAAAAGAATCCATTTCATGTCATATGTGGACCTTGGCCTGGGTCACAACCAAGATCTGGAAAACACCCACTCTGGTTAAAATGTTTTAAATGAATGAAGACAAGCGTGGACACCACTGGCATATTAAGGAAAAGTAACAATGCCCTTTAAGACAGCATGAGATCCTACCTCTAGCTGAGGGGCTACTGGCAGCTGATGGCTACTACAAGAAGCAGAGTCGCTTTTCTTTGAGGGGTGGCCACTGCCAGGCTTCCCTGCACTGGTGGGCAACCCCACAGACATGCACATGTGGGCAGCATTAAGGACTCAGGGTTGTTTCTTTAAAAGATTTGAAGGAGGGAGGGAGATAAACTCAGGAGAGGTGGGCGTGGAAGGGGGTCAGATATGATTAAATACATCGTATATGTCTAGGGAAGTTTCAAAGACTTTAAAAGGACAGTATTCCAACATTTAAACGAAGCAAAACAGAGCATAAAAGGAACTCTCGAAAGGCCACTAAGAGAAGCGAGCCTCGAGTCTTTCCCCCGTGAATTTCTCATAGGCCCATTCAAAAGCACCTAATTCAAGGAGGGTTAAGTTGGACCATTCTAACATGGAAAACAAAGTCGTGTGCCTGGGGAACAAGAACTTCACACATGTTTCCCTAGACTAACGGCACTATAAATAGGCCATCACCTGCTCCTCCCCATTTAGAAAGGAATCAGCCAGGAGGATTTGAATTACAGGTTCAGGAGACCCACAAACAGAAACACGGAGGAAGAACACACAGGTTTCCGAAGGACAACTGTGGCGTTTTCCTGCAGCCAGCAGCAGCCTGAGAATGAGGGAGGTCTTTGGAGACTCTGGGCCAGTGAGCCCGCCCGCCCCACCCCAAATCTCTCTTAAGTTCTTTTTGGTCTTGTAAGTAGCGACAAGAAACAAATTCCAGTTACCTGGCAGGGCTGGGGGCTGCCCTCCCCCCACACCTAGGCTGCTAGGTTCAAAGGGGCTCCCTGCCTTGCCTGCTGCAGGAGAGGACAAGTGACGTCATGGCCTGCCACGTTGGATTTTCTCTCCTTACCTCGCTGAACTTAATCAGAAAACAGGACCCACACAGGTGGGTGGGGGGCACTGAAAAGATTGAGCCACGATGGAAACTTTTCTCTCGACTCATAATGTGAACACCATAATGCTCAGGATGTCTAAAACAAATTGCCAAAGACCTAACAGAGTTTCTGTGCCCTTGAGACAGCATGAGCTGAATCTGCTAGTCTTGTTCAGGGAGACTGATGAACACAGGCATGGACTTGCACCCTGGGCTCGGGAAATAGCGTTCAGTGGAGACGGCCCCAGATCAACCACTGACCACACAACTCGCGAGGCTATCCAGGCCTCCTACATAGTCTGAACACACAAGTCATGGGCAGGGGGGGAAAGTTTGAACCACACTGAAGAGAAGCGGTAAGAGGAAGTTACCTCCATGGACAGATTTCCTCTCAGGGCTCAAGGGAGTCAACCCAAGATTCCTGACTGAAAATTATGAACCAGGGGAAAAAAATTGACATCAGCGTTCTGGGCCGCGTTAATGCCCCCCGTGATGAAAAGACCATCTTCAAGGAAGATGTGCCTTTCTCTGGAAAGGAAAAAGCAGCTAGGGGCCCTCCAAATTTTAGCTCACTTGTAGTCTCTGGGGATGAACCACGGGCATCTGTTCAACACTCCATCACTTTCTCTCTGCAGGGCTAAGCACGGGCAGACTCAAAAGCAAAAAAGAACATTATCTAGTTTTCATTTTTGCTGTCGTGAACCGCTTTCCTAAGGCAGCTTATTTTAAGAGTTAAATAATGCCCAGACCCAACTCAAAGAGAGCAGGGGCCGTTCCACGGACCGGGATGGGAGGCAGCAGGCGCGCCAAGGAAGCCTGAGGACCGCCTCTGCTGCGGGCAGCGGCGCCCGGAGAACGCGCAGAGTTGGCCACCGGGCGCGGAGATGCTGAACCCAAGCGCCCTGCCCCATTCACCTGGAGCACGCCCTGGCAACTTTATTTTGGGCAAAGCCTTCCAAGGAAACTTTTCCTTTGCCCACAGCCCTCGCCCGAGCCACGCCGGCCTCCGGCAGGACGCAGCGGGTGAACAGCAGCCAGGGGCGGGACAGGGTCACCAACGAGGTCCCCGGGGAGCCACAGGGAGGCCACTCACCAGCCCAAGCGCGAAGAAGACGGCTAGCAGGGCGAGGCAGGCGCCCATGACGATGAGCAGCAGGAAGACGATGAGCGGGTGCTGCTGGCTCATGCAGTAGTAGGACTCGTAGAGCCAGTCCCGGGACCTCTGCAGCCCCTCGCCGCCGCCCGCCGCTGCCGCCGCCGCCGCCTCGGCGCGGTCCCGCAGGTAGCGGCGCCGCCGCATCGCCTCCTGCCACATTGGGGCGGCTAGCTGAGCGCCCGCCGTGCGCGCCCGGCCCGGGCAGCGCCGCTCTGCGGTCGCCTACCGCCCGCCGCCCCCGCGCCGCCGCGACCCGCCGGCTGCCCGCTCGCCCGCCCGGAGCTGTGAGCAGGGGCCTCGGGAGCGGGCGGAGCTCGGAGCCCCGGACTGGGCGCGCTGACGCGCGGGCGGGGGCCGGGGGCGGCCTCAGGGCAGCTCCCGGGCGCCGCCGTTGCCGCCGCCGCCACCGCGCGCGAGGGCGGGAGCCACCCGGCCCCTCGGCCCGCCTCGCCCCACCCCGCGCGCGGCGCACGGGCCTCCGCGCAGGGGCGGCGCCGGCCCGCGCCCACCACCTTCCCCCGACGGCCAGGCCCCGCGCTCTGGGGAAAGCTGCGCAGGGCGTCCTTCTTTCTCCCCTCAGCCCCGTCACAGGCCACACAGTGGGGAGCCCCCTCCTCTCCCTTTTTGGACCTCAGTCCGGCAGAGTGGGGCTCTAGCCCAGCTCTCCACTATAGCAGAGCACAGCCTGGGGCTACCCTCGACCTCCTCGGGGCTTCCAGAGTCCCCACTGCCTCTCCATGATCTCACAGGGCAGCCAGGAAGGGCGCTGCCACGCACCAATAGAGAGGGGTCTCGAATGCCTGACCACCGCCCCTCTTTAGAGCCTCTACTTAGCAGGCTGTGGCTTCAAGTTTTCTCTTTCTCTGAAGTACCTTGCAAAACAGGGGTTAGGTCCCTGCAGGGACTTGTGGGGGGTCCTCTTGAAAGAACATCCCCCAAGAACTCAGTCACACCGTGTAAGTAAAGACCCTTGAGGTCCTCAGGTAGGTGGCCTCACTGGTGCTCTGCCCTTCGCTCTTCACACTTTGGAAGTTTCCCATGGACCTTGGTGCTGGGTATCACAGGGTCCCCCATAACCCCTGTGGTATAGCAGGGATGGCACGGACGTTGTACCAAGGAGCAGGAGCGGGCCTCAGTGTAGGCATGCTTGGCCTGGGATTCAGTCACTCCATGCCACTTGCTACTTTGAGGGGCCATATGCCCGAGGCACGGGAGACCCAGCTAGATCTGTGGGCAGGCTCTGCAGGCATCTGGGGAAGCCATGTTGCCGGCCTCCTTGTGCCTGAGACTTCCCACCACTGTCGCTCTCTCTAGTTTCTTGATGCAAGATCTAATCACTGCTCTTCGAAGGACTCCTTCTAGAGGGTTCCTTCGATTCAAAGATGCTCATAACCCATTTCCCCAAGCCACTTTCTAAGGAGTTCAAAACACAAAAATGCATCAATAGCCAGCCATTCCCCTGTCTCAGTAGGTGGTCAACCCCAGGACTACATTGCCTGAGACCCCTGAATCTCCTCTGGCTGTGGCCTGCCGATCTGAGCTGCAAACCAGCATGGGCAGGGGAGCTGAATTATGAGACTCGCCAGTGCTGAACCTGGGCTCTGCATGGACACTCAGACCCAGGGATTCGCACGATTTTATTTTTGACAACAGTCCATGACAGCTGGATGCAGAGGGTGAAGACACAGCTGTAGGAGCCTCTGCAGAGAGCAGGGATGGGGTAAATGGAACAGTAGAGTTGAAGTCCGGGACATGGAGTCCTGGGAGGACTTCCTGCCATCCTCCTCACTCAGTCCTGTGCTTTTTCTGTCACTGGTGTCATGAAGAGAAAAGGAGGAAGCAGTGGCCAAAGAAGACCTCTCCTCTCTCCCTGGTAGTTCGTTTTCAGTGCCTCTAAGGGAGCCCTAACAGTGGAAGCAGACTTGTTTGCAGAGCCTCCCTGATCTGCTAAACAAAAGCTCACCCTTGACCACACCTTCATGACCCAGCCTCAGCCTTTCCTGCAGGCCCAAACCCTCTGACTGATTGGGCCTTTTCTTTTGAACCAGGAAGCATGAACACTGTATTCTCAGGTTTTACATGTGTTTAGAGATTCTGAAAGCAAGCTACAGCAGCGAATAGCACCAATGCCTAGAACCTAATAACCAGGGGATCCCCTTGCAGGAAACACTGCCGAGTGGTCTGTGCAGATTCTGCATGGAGAGGCCGCAAACCATCCCAGTGCAGGACTGTCTGGGTTGTGCAGAACTGTGCATTTCCAGTCCTCCCTGCTAGCAACACGCTGCTCCCCATCTCCTCTGCAGCTCACACTTCCTCAGCGTGAGCAGTAAGAAGCATCCTCCTTCACCCACACAAGGAGGAAGAAAAGATAATCTGGGATCTAAGGATAGGGGGTGGGGGGCTGTAAGACTTATGAGGGAACAGTAAATGCTTAGATCCTTTCTCTTCTCTAGCAGCAAAAGGCATTTTAATACCCACTGTCCAGGACATATATGCGAAGGAACCATAACTCAGGAGATTTTGTTAAAATAATCTCAAAATATTTTGTAAAAATAAAGGCAAATTTTAATTGGAAAGGTTCTGCGTGGGCCTTAGGAAATCTTTAGTTACCTACATTCACTTAGTTAAACAAAATTTTTTGTACCTACCAGGCTTGCACTGAATGCCCAGAGGAGAAAAAAAAAAAAAGTCTTGCCATTCTGAGACCCTTGGAGGGATTTGCAGCATCTCTAGAAAGACAGCTGTGCAGAGAAACCAGGAACAAAAGCCAGCATTCCTGCTCTTCTCTCCTCTCAGCTTCAGTGGAGACAACACAGACCAAGGCCTTAGAAAGGGTGCCCCATAAAAACCGAGGCTGCGTCAGCCTCCTCTGCAATTTCGTCAGGGTTCATTGTTTTTGTTTTGTTTGGGGTGCTCACTTGTTTATGAGAGCCTCTGTCAGTGTTTTATATGCAATGCTAAAAAAAAGTGAACTATCAAAAAATGATTATTATTCTATCTGTGTTTGGGGATCCATGGAACCAAGAATCTTTTCAAAGTTCACGACGGGTTTTATTTTGTAAGGGAGACAAAAAGCAGAGGAAAAATAACCCCTAAACAGCAAGAAACAAAATGAAAAATAACCTTGAGTAGAAAGCCAAGACATGAAATATAGGCTTGTGACACTAAAGGGACCCCGAGGAGTCCTCTAGTTCATTTCCACGCCTTCAGGTATCAAGGCTGCTGCACAGCAGCCAGGCGTGAGGAGCAAGGGGGCTTGCCCATAAATGTACCCTGCATCAATTTGTGACCAAACGCACAAAGAAATCAACGATGGAGGCTCTAAGGGGGCCCGAGGGAAAGGAAAGCAGGATTGAAAACTTCGCCTTCCCTGCAACACTAGAGGGCAGCCTTCTATCTTGCTAGGGAGGACCAGCAGCCAGGCTCTCTGGGGTCCTCCTGTACTTGGCATAAGTTTCTGCTAGCATCACCTTGAATTCCTAATTATTTTCAAAGAGGCGCCTTGCATTTTCATGTTGCTGCTGGTCCCGCAAATGAGAAAGCAGTTCTCTAGCAGGCTGTGTCCAACACGTGTATTCCTGCACGTGGAACCTCTGGGTTGCCAGGCTGAAGACAAGGTCCTGTCTGCCCAGACTCCACCCTTACCCCCTGATCAGACTTCAGGCACCGTGTTCCCCACCTCATTGACTGAGAACCAAGTCATCACACGGCAGGACAGGTTTGTACACAGTGAGTTTTACTTAAGTAACCCCTTTCTTAGTTCCTAGTTCAGATTCAGTTGGATTAGCTCAGTCAACAAGGGTGCTGTCATACTCCTCCCAATGTCCACAGTGTCCTCATTGATTAAATAAAAACAGGTCAGTAAGCTTTACCAAGGGCAGAGGTGGACACGTGCCAACCAACCCAGGGATACAGGTAAGATGAGCACAGCACTTCCCTGCCTGCTCATGTATGTTTCTCTTTGGCAAATACACCTCTAAAATATATATAATAAAGAACGGATGGTATGCCAACAGATTAATTATCACCGCGAAACATGTTTTGTATGCTCAGCTAACATTTACATTTTTATTTAAACAGACTATTTTCTTTGTTATGGGGCGAAAATAGCTGAGACATCTTCAGGGGAAGATGGATTTGGAGGCGTGGCTTCAGTGATCACAGCTCATGGACACTTAGCTCTGTGCATGGTCAAATAGCAAGAACAGGTGAAGCAACTCACTTGATGACAGATGAGTGGAAGTGGGGGGTGGATGGAGGTGGGCGGTGGGTAGAGGTGAGGGTGGATGGAGGTGGGCGGTGGGTAGAGGTGGGGGTGGATGGAGGTGGAGGTGGGGGGTGGAAGTGGGAGGTGGGGGGAGGTGGGGTGGGTGGAAGTGGAGAGATGGAGATGGAGGAGTTGGGGTGGATATAAAGGGACTAATGAGTTAACTTGCCAACGAAGTTAGGGCTCTATTACGATTAATATTGGTTGTGAGTTTGCCAGGATCCAGAATCCCCTGGGAGACAAACCTCTAGGCATGACTGAAAAAGCATTTCTACATGAGTTCATCGAAGGGGGCAGTATCATTTCCTGAGCTGGGGTCCTGGGAAGAATAAAGCGGAGACCTGGAGTTGAAGTGATCGTCACCATTCATCTCTCTGCTTCCCGACTGGATGCAGTGTGACCAGGGCCCACTAGCCATGATAGACTCTGCCTTTGAACTGAGAGCCAACACCAACCCTCTCCTCTTAAGCTGCTTCTGTTGGTTATTTTGTCGCAATGATCAGCAAAGTAACTCATCTAAAAGTGTAGACACTTAGGAGCCCAGTGCTGCCTCCAGCTGAGAACCAAGGCCTGAGCCTTGGCAAGGGGTGGTAGAGGACATGACCCTTCACATCAGTTCTTAGACGTGAATGTCTTTAAAGTCATTAGGGAGCAACCTAGATATACCCTAAGATTAAAGGACAATATTTGAAGAGAAACAAGAAATTCTCTCTGTGACAAGTACAGCTATGACATTGTTCAAGGGTATTTCTGTCCAATTCCATTTCTCGTTCCATTCAGATAACATAGGTTATGGTTTTAAACCATTGCCCACTGTTTGATTCATGGCTTTATTTTTGAATTTGAAAATAAATCAAACGTACCACTACTGTTGTTTCATACTGTCTGATAATAGCCCATCAGTGCTCAGGCAATAACTTTCTTAAAGTACTGGATTTTGTTCTGCCTGTGATATCAACTGTGCATCTCTGGAAAAATCATGTAAAATCTCTAAGCTTTAGCTAATTTACATTTGAAATAATAAACTGGTTTGTTTATTATAATATGTTTTCATTATACTATGCTAAGTAAATGAATACCTTTAACCCACCTTTTTAAATCAAGAAGAAAACTCTTCTATACCCAATGTAAAAACTAAAGATAATACAAGTCAAACTGTATTTTAAGAGTGTGCTGAGTTTTTCTGTTTGTTAATAAGTGCTGTTTACTTTAAGATATTTCTTTTAGGAAAGAGACACGTTATTAGCAGTATGCCAAGTTGACTTTGTGCACACAGATGTCTTATTTCAGTTTCAATGCCCTTCCCCATTAGATTGTAAATTCAGTAGGGATAGAAGGGTTTTGTTTCTTCTGTCCAATGCCATGTCCCTGTGATCATAATTTACAAAACACACAGTGAGTGGATGAATGATTGGACAGATGGATGGATGGGCAGATGGACGGACAGATGGACGGACGGACGGACAGATGGATGGATGGATGCATGGACGGATGGACAGACAGACGGGTGGATGTACAGATGAGTAGATGAGTGAATGAAGGAAAAAGTTAGTCTACTTCTTAAACGATATCCCAGTGAATGAGTGGCTGTAGGACTCCATAATCAGGCTATGTTCTGCCAGATCCTACAGGGCCTGTGCTGTGATATTTCATTTGTATTTTCATAAATAAAGTTTGCCTGGAGATCAAATAATAAAACAGCCTCACTGATCAGCCTTACAGACCAGGCAGTGGTGACACACACCTTTAATCCCAGTAGCCACACTAGTTAGCCATAGAAGCCAGGTGGATAGTGGTGCATGTCCTTGATCCCAGAACTAGAGAGTAGTATAAGATGGGAGGACACAGCTCTCAGACACAGTCTCGTTCTGAGATTCC
This sequence comes from Chionomys nivalis, assembly GCF_950005125.1. Classification (NCBI taxonomy): domain Eukaryota; kingdom Metazoa; phylum Chordata; class Mammalia; order Rodentia; family Cricetidae; genus Chionomys; species Chionomys nivalis. The sequence goes on along the minus strand of NC_080100.1, from coordinate 4,726,887 downwards.
TGGAGGCAGGATCGCTGTTTCAGACAGAGGTAGAGGTAAGAGCCAGCGGCTGGCTGTTTTGCTTCTCTGACCTTCAGGTTGAACCCGAATTTCTGTCTCTGTATTTTTATTAATTGTGCTGCAGGCCTGGGTGGACATGTGTGCAGTTGCTACTCCATGAAACAGTGTCCTTCACCACGTGCTTAGAAACCTCGCCATGCTTTCCGCCGTGAAGTGGCAAAATGCCCATGAAAGACTCAATGCCTGTTGCTCTGAATTCCACCTGACCAATCCAGCAAAGAGTAAGATTGCATCTGAAGCCAGATCCAGAAGGGATTTGAGTGCAATAAATGTGTTCGTGGAAAGAGACTATCTAAAGAAATGACCCTTTGAGGTAGTTTTATCAAGAGAAAATGATATTTGGTACTGTGAGTCCCCGGTAACTCATCATGGAAAAACAATTGCAAGAGATATTGGTACATCTTCAGAGGACTTGTGGAGCATCCAGTGAGAGGCTGAAGGATAGGAACTTGACAGGAAAGAGGCAGAGGTAGAAACAAGTCACTCCCATAAAGACCCTTCCTTTGCTGCCACTGACTGGCAAGTTCCAACGCTCAGAATCAGCTAGCTAGAGTTGCTGCATTTTGGATTTGTTCTTGTTGGCACTCTTAACAAAAGCAATATATTTCAAAACTCAATTTCCAACATTATGACCCGTGCATACAAATTGAGTTGTAGATTTCTGATTATAAATTAAGAAAATTTGCTATGAAGTGGAAGATTTCAAACACCCAGGTACATTTTTGTGGTGCTTTTACCAGCGTACTAAATACCAAAACATAGGCTGCCTTTGCATCCCTTCAGACCTAAAGAATTAAGCACTTCCCTTCCAAATGGAACCTGGCCACAATCTGGATTCTCTCACAGATGGATGCTAAGCCCCAGCCACTTGGAGCACTGCTGAGCTAGACTCCAGCTTCGACCTCTTGCTGTGGCTGCTGCCCACATCCCCCAAACCACGAGGTTTTGCCAACTTTACTAGGCTCTTCTCAAGTGTCAGGCATTCCCTTCTCTCATCGCCTATTTCTAATGCTTCGTACCTCTAGATTCAGGACCCCCAGAATGCAGAGCAGAGGCGAAGGCTCAGTCCCCGTCATCAGCCCCATTTCATCCCTGCTTCTAGACCCACATCTGGGCCTCTGCCTGTGTGCTTACTTCACACTCTCTCTCACATCTGCTTCCTTGCCTGAAGTCATTCTGTATGTGTGTGGGGGGGGGGGATTCTCATTGACCGCTACTTTCTGTCCTCTCTTAACACAAGTAGCTGAATGCTAAGTGCCTTGATTCAGGCTTTATTCTGAAACAATAAGACATAGTTGTCAAACAATGTTTTAGGAGCTGGGAGGCTTAAGGAACGTGTTTCATGAGAATGTGTATTTACAAACACATTGCCATGGATAACTAGTATTTAGGATTATCACATCATCTCTTATCATTTACACAAATGGGGGTAAAGACATCTCAACACTGGGTTTCTACCAAAAAAATATTTGAACACACAGATTCACAGTATTTAAGTTTTTGTACAGAACCAGTTAAAGAAAACCTAGTCCCAGTATCCTAAAAGGACAGAATCCACCCTCTCCAGCATGTGTCCACTGGCCACCTGAGGGACTGTTCACTCAACTCTCTCTCGTGCATTTGATACAGGTGGTGCCTGGGCCAATGATCAGAAGGTTGCTGTGGCCTACTGCCTTGGTTAAATTAGCTCCAAATGGCCAGATACGGTTAATGTGCCGACTCTATCTAGACACACAGTGTTTACACTGTTACTGGGGAACGCTGAAGACATTTTCATGCTCAACAGGCCAGAGGCATAAAAAGACCATCTAAACCTAGACAGTTGTTATTGCATTATAGGCTACTAAGTAACACATGGTAAAAGGCCTGTCTCCCCACTGAGGCCCTCACTTCTAAATGAATTCTTCCCAGGAGCCAACAAGTGGAGGGCTTATCTGAAAAAAAAAAAAAAAAAAAAAAAAAACAACCTGATAGATAAAGAAAGAAAATGAGTAAGGATGCTAATAACTGAAGTATCTGAAATGAAATACATTAGATCGGCATTAGGCTGTGAGATGCATAACAGTGGCGCAACCCGCTTAATGCCAGGTTTCAGAAGCGCAAGCACGCTGAGGCTGCTCCTTGGGCACTGTTTGCAGGTACATCCTGTACGGTGAATGCTCCACCACCTTCCATGCATTGAGAAGAAATCCCGTGGTAGTATTTACTTTTGTAACTTTGTAAAGATGTTCTACAATTATGCTTACTTATTTCAGATGATAGCTTTACAAAATGTCACCACACTGGCATGTCGCAATAAAACAGCGGCCGGCTCTTCATACTTCCTTAGTATTACAGGACAACTTAGGGGTAAATGACCATAGAGTGGGGTGTTACACAGTGACTGTGTAAAAGAGCGAGTTAGCCCAGTGACTCACACGTCAGAGCCCTTCCTTTGGGTTAGATTATCCGGATGTTTTTTTTCCCTGGATGCACTGTGTCCATACCGCTGGGGTCTACCAGCCTGTGTTTGTGTGGAATGCAACAGGATGAACTCTAGATGGAATTTGTAAAGTCATTTCTGTACTTAGCCAGGAAGATAACCCCCTGGATGTGTCGAAAGGCTGAGTGGTCTCCAGACTCAGCACAGAAGATGGCAACCCAAGCCCGAGGCCGGGGTTCTTGCCCCACCCTGCCTTTCACCTGACTCCTTCTAAATGAATAAAGCCTGGAGATGTCTGGTCTTTCTGTTGATTCTTAAAGGATGCTTATTGCAATTGTTTCTCTTCTTCCGGTCATTGGTCCAGGACCATAAATTCTCAGTAAAGACCTTTGCAAAGGGGTCTTGTACCAGACTGTATGATAACCACAGTATTTCTTTACTTCTGTTATTACTTCTTTATTTGTATCACAATACACAGGAAATTGTCCAAGTCTCTAACCCCCCTTTTTTCCTCTTAGCTATCTGGAAATCTCTGTTTTTCGCTAACTGGTTGATTGACACCCCCTCCTGTTCCCAGGAAGGGTTAGCAGATTAATGACAGTACTGTGATTGTTCTATCTAAAACAGAGCCAAATTATAATGGCACTTCCAGCCATTTTGGAAATAGGTGGGATATAAATTTCAATTAAATAATGGTTACTGCGAGATAGGGATCAAAGATAATTAAAATAAGCTAATTTTAAAGTGATTAATGGGCAGATATGAATTCTAGACTTGATGATTTTAGAATGCTTATTTATTTGGGGAAATTAGTGTGATGCATAACTCTAAGGAGTGACATCATAGGGGTAAGCCCTGAAGACCAAAAGCCAGGGCCCCCATGCGCGCTTTGCCCAACGGAACCTTCTAGAAAAACTTCCCTTGGTAACTGGGCTCCTCAGTCTCACAGTGGATCACGGGACGGCCACTCAGACTTGTGTCCCCATAAATATTTTGAGCTTTTCGTGAAGCCTGTCCTCCCTGGGTCAGAAGGTGAAAGGTCTGTCCAGTATAAGCATTTCAGCCTGATTCTGAGCCAAGCAGCCCCCTTTGTAACTACCCAAGCTGTCACTCACAGGCAGGAGTCTCAGTTAGTTTCAGGATTTGCCTAACTTCAAAAGCATCACCCAGTTGTTATTTAGAAGGGACAAGAAGGGAGCCCATGATTTCCCCCCCACACACACTGTCAGACCTGCTCACCCTACTAACCTCCTCTGGGATGTCCCTACTGTGGTCATCATCTGCTGATGGAGTGGTCATCGCGTGGTCAAGCTAATCAGGGTCCACTCCCAACTAACACAACTTCTGGGATCCCTACAGACCTCACCCTGGGCTGCTAGGACTCCCTGCTAGACCCGAACAAAGTGGCAAACTCTCACCTCAGCTGTCTTAGGGGCCTTCTGCAATTCAGGGGCCTGAAGGGAATTTGGGATAGTGTTAATGATAAATTTTTGGTGGTGAGGCCAGTGTGTACCAGTTAATCCCTCTTTCTCCTTGCTCTCCTGCCCAATACAGTTGGTGCCATGGACCACACATGCTCTGTGAGGTTTTGCATCAAACGCTATATTGATGCTGTCACCCCTTCATCCTGGGGCTACCACACCGGACATCATCAGAATCTACTTCCTATCAAGGAGTCATGAGATCAGAGCGCACATCCCCGCTTCATCCCCCTCTCCCCGACCTCTCTCTCACTTTTTCTCCTCATCATCCCCTCTCCCCAACCTCTCTCTCACTCCCCCCCCCGCACATCCCCCTCTCCCCGATCTCTCTCTCTCTCTCTCTCTCTCTCTCTCTCTCTCTCTCTCACTTTTTCTCCTCACTGTGTAGTTTGCATCCTCTACTTTCTGTTTTCCACATGCTCCTTTCATCATGCTTGAAATTAAATGCAGTCTTAGGTCTGGGTCCCCAGGCCCACCTTACAGTACGCTAAAAAAACATGCTGATATCTAAACCTCAACTAAGAAAACTCCTGGGTAGCAGACTTTTTCATTTTGGGCTACCAAACAGCTCCCAAATCATGGAAACTTGTTAGTTATGATTGGCCTAGCTTATGCTGATTTCCGGCAAGTTCTCTTAAACTCACCTGTTTCTCTTTATTTATCTTTTGTCCAAGATCTTTATTTTTTTTTAATCTTTCTTTCCACATGTCTTACTTCACTGCTTCCTCCAATGTTTAGCTGGCTAGAAGCTGCTGGCCCCAGACATGTCCCTATCTCTCCTCTTCTCCCTTCCCCTTCCCTCCCCTCCTCTCCTCTCCTCCCTTCCTCTCCCCTCTCTTCCTCCCCACTCTCTCCCTCTCTCCCAGATTTCTCCTCCTCCTTATTCTCTCTGTTCACCAGCCCCACTGATCCTTTTTCTGCCTAGCTATTGGCCATTCGGTTCTTTATTAGACCAATCAGGTGCCTTAGGCAGGAAAGGCGAAACAAATGTAACACATCTTTACATAATTAAACACAACCCTTACATCGTTAAACAGATGCAGCATAAGCAAATGTAACACATCTTTCCTAGTTAAAGAATATTCTACAATATTCCTGACCGTCTGCAACTCAATAATCCAGGCGATCACTGCCTGGGAGGAGTCTAGAGGAGGTAGGCAATGGCTCATGAGGTCCTCAGATCCCAGGAGCATCTCTCCCCATCCAGACAAGTATTCTCTGAACTTGCAACTATTAACTCAAGTTTACCCACCATTGCTGAACACTCCTACACTTATGGGATAGGGGTCTGAATGAGAAGAGACTAAGGATAAAGGGATACTGCTTCTGAAACATTCTTTCCTCTATCAAGTTGTGAGAACTCTCACCTTCCAGCAGCAGAACTCCCCTCCAGTGAGCAGGGCAACAGTCCACCTTCAGACTGGTCACAGCGGAACAGAAGTCCCTACAGTGGTGACGTCCACTGGGAGCCACTACTGCCCAGAACATGTGCCAAGCAGATGCCTAAACTAAACTGGTAACACTGGCAGAGTCGCAAGGAAAGAAATGGAGATGGTCTTTCTGGGCTTCCAGGCACCCGTCCCAGGGACATGAGGAAATGCAGGCTGGGCTCCTTTGTTCTCTTGGCAGCGCTTTTCTTCTACAAGGACTGCCTCGCTGAAAACTCAAGGCCACTGCTACGGGTAAAACACAATCAACGCTCTCTTTGTTCTTAGCAAAGTTGGTCCTTAGGTCTCCCTGGGTTCCAGAAGAAAAAAAAACTTGATAATGAAATAAAAGAATATGTCTGAAATGTTTCCAAGGTTGTGCTATGGTCCTTTGCTCAGGTAATGGTTGCAACTTAGGAACAGCTGCTTAGCCCAGAGCTAGCATGTGAACAAAGCCAACTGGAGATGCTTCCCTGGCACAATGCTGAAAGTAACAGCTTGAAACTGAAGAGATACATTTTGACTCAATGTAAGGGGAGTTACAGGGAACGCAGTAGATTATCTAGTGAATTTGGAATGATGATGGTCTCTGGTGAATAGTTACAGACTGGGCAAGGGGAGCTCTGAGTCTAATATTTCAAAACACTTGAATGGAATCTGAAAGCACAGCTACAAGAGAAGGACGATAAAGGAACCATGTTTTTCAGTTGACAATTGTGTTTCCGTTAAAATTCTGTATGTGAGGCAAGAAACTTACTATCCTTCTTCCTTCGGAATTCAAAGCTGCCAACTGACAGCATAGCTAGACTCAGGACTATTGATTCTTAGCAAATGTCACAGGTCTAGCTCATGGTCTGACAACCAACCGTGGCATGTTTCGGTGGAATCTTCCATTTCTCGGATCTACCATATGCAACACTGCGAAGTTGAGCCTAGCATGAATGACTCTGATTCCACAAACTGCTTTTCCAGACCACAAGGTATCTGTCTTAAGTTTCCAATCTGGATCGCAGGATGAAATGAGACCAGAGAAAATGATCAAATGTAAGTGTTTATACATTTTAAACTGCCATGGCTCTGTTATTTGCTTAGGTTGGTGCAAAATGTTGAAGTAATTTTATTTTATTAGAGCAAATTCAGTGACATATGAGATTCTGAACAATAAGGTATGGGCTGGTGAGATGGCTCAGTGGGTAGATATGCTTGCTGCCAAACCTGACAAACCCAAGTTCAATGCCCAGAACTCACATGGTGGAAGGAGAGAACTGACCAAGGCAAGCAGTCCTGTGACCTCCACACATGTGAACACATGTGACATGCTCTCTCTCTCTCTCTCTCTCTCTCTCTCTCACACACACACAGAGAGAGAGAGAGAGAGAGAGAGAAACAGACGGAGACAGAGAGAGAGACAGAGAGAGAGAGATAAACAAATGCAATTTTTAAATTAAAAAATACAATAAAGCTAAATTGCTCTAGGGAACTAGTTTTCTGTGTTGTCTAACTTCCCCAACCACACAAGCACTGCTTTCAGAAAGCCATGTTTTCGTTTTCAAGGTACAAAATTAATTTAGGTCAGTACCATTATTGATAATAATTATTGTTACCTAGATACCAAATTACGAAGATTAATTAAATAAATCCCTTTAGAATATAATCACCATTATTATCGAATGTAATGATGTAGAAATATTTTCTTACTTTAAATTTAAATCTGTGGTTGACCATCTGTTTAGTGTATATTATTGCATGTTCTGATAAAATTATACCCATTTACATAACTATGGGTTTTGTACATATTTTAATTTATAACCTAATTTGTAAGTATATTTATAATCTTTTGAAATAGGGTCTTGCTATAATGACCAGGCTGGCATGCAGCTTCAACCTCCCAGTTGATGGGACTGCAGGAACAAGCTGCCATGCCAGGTCTGAATCAACTTAAACAGCAGTGTCGAGTGGTGCTTCCTTCTCCTTCGTGCCTTCTTCTTCCTCCTTTTCTTTCTGGTGTGCACAAACATGTATATATGTCTGTACACATTTGTATATGTGTGCACATTAATGTGTGTTAATGCGTGCATACATGTGCCTGTATGATGTAAATGTGGGTGGACATGTGTATGAACTGGCATGGTTTCCTGTGAGTGTATGCAAACATCAGAGGACAGCCTAGGTACCCATACACTTTGATTTTTGAAACAGGTTCTCTCACTGAACAATTTGACTAGACTGACTGGCCAAGGAGCATCATGGGTGTGTTCCTTTCTGTTTCCTTAGCAATAGAGTTACAAGCATGTGACACCACGCCCAGGTTTATGGTTTGTTGTTGTTGGTGGTGGTGGTGGTGTGTGTATGTACAGTGTGTGTGGGGGGGTGGGGACCAAACTCCAGGTCTTGTGTTGAAGGCAACTGCATCAACAAGTAAGTCATTGCCCCATCTCTGGCAAGTTCTGCTGTCTGTGAAAGAAGCGTGACAGTGGGAAACCTGCTCAGCTAAAGCTGAAAAACGTGAGAGATATGTGTGAGTTTGTGAACACACACATGCACATAACTCACTCATGCAATCACTTTACACACACACACACACACACACACACACACATCAAAACATGCTGAAGCAATATCAACACAGTGAGCATGAACTTGTATGGGGAATTGATTCTGTGAAGCCAGGTCATGCACAGACTGAAGCCGTGTATGCCTCGATCTCAGCCTGAGAGCATCTGCAGCATGGATCTCATCAGCTGGGACTGCAGTGGGAAGCCATGTGCCATTGGTTTGAGGTGTCAGGCATGAAGTTTCCTCAAGAGAGAGGAGACAAAGTCCAGCTGAGGGTAGCAGTTGCTGCCCACGTACAGGAGAAAGGGAGAGGCAAGAAGGTAATAAGTTCTTGAGTCCTTAAACTTCAGCCCAAAGGATTCTCTCATTTTTGATCCAATGTTTTTCTTTTCCACCTTCTTCTCATCTTCTGTCCAATAAAAACACTTTCAAACCACATAAACCTACACGCGGTGTGAAGCTCATTCCTCGCTGGAGCTTTCCCCAGGAGAGCAAGCAGAGACAGCTTGGAAGAATGTGCCCCACACGGACCTCCGGTGGCTGCTGACTCTGAAGGCCACAGCCAGCCGCCACCCTCCTCAGTGACACCAAGAGTCTTTATATGACCAAATGTATGACACAGGATTTATTTACTTATCCCATTCAAAATTTTATTTATTCAATATTCTGTGCCACAAATGATACTTTGGATGTATACACATGTGTTTGATAACATGTGCCTGAATTACACATGGAATACTTCTCTTACTTCTGTCATCATACGGTGTGGTTAACTTGACAGCCTTGTGATGGTTGAAAGACCAAGCAATTGGTCTGACGGTGTAACAGCTGTGTTCACCAACACTGAGTGATTCCAGTGAGCACTCTCTTCTCACTGAGACTCCCTCACCAGACCTTCAGTCACTTAGAGACCCTACACTCACCATATGCTCCTTGGACACTAAGTGACGCAATGATTCATTCTAGAGGGAGATGCATCTAGCTTTACAGCTTGACTTGGGAAAGGCTCTGAGAACCTAGAATATCTGAAAGTCGTAAACATCACCCATAGATTAAAAATCAACCGTGTTTCTCTAGAGGCAAACTGTCATTAGTTTGTAGACACTTATTTTTTTTCTGCACCAAACTCACAGCTTTTCACTGTTCCCTGGATGACACACACAAGCCCATATTAGAAAGTTTTCTAAAGTTATTAAGACACGAAGCTACGATGACATGAAAAATAGAATGGGTCAGACTTGAGATTTTCTGATTCATAGTTGGCCCTTAATTAATGGAGCCCCTGGGTACAACTTTAGTTGTCTGTCATCATGCATGTTATCATGTAGATAATCATGTAGGTCATAATGTATGTCGTCATGCCTTGAGAGGTTGAACGTTGCCATCATGGAATTATTTGTTGATGAACACCAGCTCTGGGATGATCAAAATCACGTGATTCATCTTGTATTTCTCCATCATTATCTGTGGGAAGAGGGGAAACTAGGAAATGCACTGAGGCGGGATGACTTACTGGACAGTTGCCACACCCAGCTCACCACTCACTGTGCCTTCACTGTCATTTCCTGTAGCTAAATTTACTGCATTGCATTTGGATGTTCTAGATGAGGCTAAGTACCATGGTCTTGTCTAAATATGGCAAGGTCAATAGTTTTGTGTCCGAAGTATGGGAAACAGCCATTGGTTTCCATGAAGAATTTCAGAGAATCAATGAGCATTGTGGGGAGAAGGAAACGTGTGAGAATACGTAGTGGTGTTTCGTTTTGGTCTTACATTTCTTTCCAGGCCCTATCCCACAACATCCCTGAGCTTTACAAGGGCTAGTGTAATGTTGTTAAGATTGAACACTCAGCCATTACTGATTTTTGACCCCTTGAGCAGCCAGAAGTCTCTGCCTACACTGTAGTTCACTGAGAAGAGAAAATTCACAGATGAAGGCTGAGCACACTTGTGTCTACAAGTGGAAACATAAATACAAAGAAAATAATTTGACACTGTCAGTTTCACTAAGCCACAGCAATAAGTTCCCTCCAAGGACCCAATAACCTTCTCATCTGTGGGGTTTTGACTGGATTATCAGGCATGGATTTCCTCTTAGACAGAGACCTCAAATTCAACCACAGAGCAGTTCGTTACCTCTGTAACTGAAAGAAATGATATCATTGATAACACAGATTTCACACACTGTCGTTGTTAGGATTGGTGCTGTCTTCCGGGAATGCTGTGCTCTGAATAAAGAGACAGGGTAAGAAACAGAGTGGAAATACCCTCAGAGAGTTGAGCAAAATAGAAAACACACAACAGAAACTAAAAGTAAAGTTATCATCAGATAATGAAGCCACAGTCCAACATGAGCTGTGGGTGAAGAGAGCTGAGTACAGAGAGAGCCCTGTGGGTCAGAGAGGAGATGGAGAGGAGGCAGCAGAGCTTCCCGAGGAGGATCTCTCGTGCTGTGGAGAAAGAAGCAGCACAGGGAATCCATGAGTAACCTGGAACGCAATCTTAACTGTGGCTGCAGGGTCCTCACATCTAGACACTGGTTGAAGGGATATGTCCTATCATAGATCCTGGGGTTGCAAGGATAAAAGGCATCCCTGGGAACACAGCTTCTAGCAGTAGATCACAGACTGGCCTCAGTGGTTTCCATGTTGGCCTTACCTCCTTCCCTCTCCTATCTCTTCCTGGTAGAAGATGTCGGGTATGAGCTGGGCATATATGTACCACTGAGCCCGCCCTTCTGACATTCCAGCCACACCGTCTGCAGGGTGATGAAGACGCAAGCCAGTCCATATTGGTCTGGCAGGGTAATTACCAAGTGTGTGTGATACCCTGATCAGGGCTGATGGCCTCTACCTGGAAGTCAGCAAGGTGAAAAGCCATTATCTCAGAGCTGAAAGAAGAAAGGGAGAAAAAGGATGCAGGCGGTTGAAGTCAGACTATTTCAGGAGGGGATTTGCTCAAAAATAGCTTTTAGTGCATTATGTTTCTAAAACTGTTTGCTTCCTTCTAGCGCTCTGTCTTCTTATTCACTCAAGGCTGTGCAATCCTCTTAACATAGAGACATTATTTTGAGAGGGTTCTGTGACTTCCCACTGCAGGTAATGAGACAATGCAATAAAATAAAAAAAAAGAAAAGAAAAGAAATGAAACCCAAGCCATGCCTGTAGGGTGGGAATGTGTCCTGCCTACAGGCATGGGATTGGATGTGTGCACCTGTGTACATCAGCGCGCCAGTAATGCAGTGCCAGGAACTGAAGGGCTCTCTCTGGGGGAAATGGGTTTAGAAAATCAGCTGCAGGAAGGAAAACCTTTACTCCACTTACCCTTTCATTTCATGGGCCACCTGGTAGGCTTTCACAGGCCTGGCACTTCAGGAGGGTGGAAGTCTAGGGTGTGGGAATGGATTTCAGTTTAAGGAAAATATCCCTGGCCTTTACCGACATAACATACGTATTCAGCATCAGTATAATAGTTAAATCACCCAAGAAACATTTTTATCTTTTACATTATAGTCTTTAGCTTCATCTATTTATTGTTATTGTTATCATCATTATTAGTTTTTCAAGAAAGGACTTCACTGTGTAGCTTTGGAGCCTGTCCTGCAACTTGCTGTGTAGAGAAGTCCGACCTCAAACTCACAGTGATCCACCTGCCTCTGCCTTCAGAGTGCTACCACCACCTGACCTCATCTAGTATTATAAAATGAACTCAGTATAACTTGCAAAATAAGGACTTACACAGTAACTGAAAATTTAGACAACTTATGCTAACAATATTTTAATACCCTTCATGCATATATTTGACTATGAATACCTTCTACTTCTAACTCTTCTCAAGCCTGGTTCAGCGCGTGTGTGCTCTCACACAGTGGACTACTCTTAAATAGTGTCTCAAGGAAGCAGCCACTGCCCTTCCAGGTATCTGTTCACCCACCTGGGAATGGCACCATGGACAGTTCATTCTGCTTCCTGATGATTGGAGGCTCAGCTGTGGTAACAGACAGAGGCAGAGAAATTACGACATCCTTGGGGAGATACCCCTCTCACCACCTGTCACTGCACTCTGCGGTCTGGCTTACTTATTGGAACTACTGTGTGAAGCAATTTCCAGGGGCCAAGGCCTACCCAGGGTTTACCACAAAGAGCCCTAGCAGGAGAATGAGAAGAAATGAGGTGGGGCATGGGGGGATGCAGCAGGAATGTCAGGGAACCCTGAAGAATGGGCACAGAGGAGTCCGGCAGGTAAGGTCCGTCCCAGGGGTGGGAGCATCCTCCACACATTCAAGGTCTATCGTCCAACCCCTCAGGGGCAGGCCTAGAAGCCAAATTCAGGCCAGGAAATGTGACCCCTTGTAAGCCTGAATACCAAAGGCTGCCACAGGTCAAGTTCAGAGGGTCTCAGGAACTGAGCACATGGCTAGGAGAGCTGTAGCCCCTTCAGAGCAGGCAGCAAGGGCAGGATTTGGGCCTAGCGCTCCTATCCAGATAAAATGCAGAACCTAGGATCACAGAAAAGTTTGATGCCCTTGACTGCACTGAGGAGTTTATCATTTATGTGAGCAAACCATGCTATATCACAGAAAACTGGCAAGTATAAAATGCCATAACCAACGCACAACTTTCTTATGAAAATACACCTTTAAAAGCAACAGAAGGATGAAGTATCAACAAAGTGATGGTTCTCAACCTCTGGGCTGTGACCCCTTTGGGAAGTGGAATGGCCATGTCATAGGGGTCACCTATAGCCATCTGAATATCAGACATTTAAATTATGGTTCATAGCACCAAGATTATAGTTATGGAGTAGCAACAACAATCACTTTATGGTTGGGGATCACCACAGCATGAGGAACTGTATTGAGGGGTCACAGCATTAGAAAGCCTGAGAACCACTGCAATAAAGATAGATGATAAATGTAGAAATGATATTACAAAATAATAAAAGATTTAGTAACCACATATGATACTCTTTTTATAATTATCACACAATTAAAAGTACAAATGGATACTACAATATGGTGCTATGTTCAAAAATAGTAAAATATTTAATACTAACAGGATAAGAGAAGCTGTCTTGGAAGTCTAGCAGAGGACCGTGGATTGGAACAAACTTTGGAGGAACAATCCACAACATTTTTTGAAACTTTTAACACAATAGCATGAATATTATCTCTGTCAGCTGCACATCAGCACATAAACATGAGAAGTTTGTCACAATCTTGTATAATAAGAGGAAACTACAGATGTCTCCAGTCTGTCATAGGAATTAATGAATCATGAACCAGTTATAGATAATAGCTTTTATAGTCCTATCAAAGATGCATCTGTATAGGAAACTCTAAAGGTCTGAAGAAAGCCAGCCAGAAAGATGTCTGAACTGTGTAGGAATAGCCAAGAGTTAGAATAACTTTGGTTTTACTAAGGTCTCAAATGGGAGCAAACTGAGGGTTGATGACTTGATATTTGTTGACTTAAACATAAGAAAATAAGAAAGCAATAGTAAATGAAACTAGATCACAGGAGAGGCGCAAGTCTGAAGCCATCAGAGGGTTTAGGTGTATATATCTAAAAGTTCACGAGATTTTATTTAAGGGCAGTGAAAAGACTAATACTTGTGATGTTCCCAATACTTTTAAATAAAGATTGATAATTTAAGACACAAACAGCAGGAATTCCCTGAGGGAAAGTAAACAGAGGCTGGTACGATCAAAGCCTGTCTCCAAAGGGCAGGTAAAGAACCATATGTTGTCTGATCAGCTCCATGGACTGCATGCAGGAGTTGGCAAGAAATGGAGCCAGGGAGAGATGGACTCACCCTTCTGCTGGAGGACCCTCCCACAGCACCTGAGGGCCTGATCATGAGCTGGACTTACTTTTCTTTGATAGCAAAATCAAAGAATACATGAGCATATAATAACATGGAACAAAATAAACCATAAAATAAAATATCAAATTACTTTAAATTTAAATGTGGGTACCACTAAAACCATAAAATTTTAAAGGAGCTAAATTAGGGGACATGTTCCATGTATATGATGGGGAAATATGAGCAGTGGTAGATGGGAGGCAGAGGGACCGGACACACAAGAAGAAGCAACTTAACAGACCATGAACATGGAATAGTTAGACTTCCCCTAAGAGTGACATTTTCTTCTGTGTGTGTGTGTGTGATTTTTCAAAACAGGGTTTCTCTGTGTAGCCTTGGCTGTCCAGAAACTCTTGTCTATAAACCAGGCTGTTCTTGAACTCACAGAGATCCACCTGTGTTTGCCTCCCAAATGCTGGAATTAAAGACTTGCACCACCACTGCCCTGCTTTCAAGGATGACATTTTCAGTAAAAATGTAATTCTATGGAAGTCATTTCATATTTTCAATGAATATACGCAGTATCTACTACCCTACAGTAAAATGTTAAAGCAAAAGCTAGCATATCACCAGTTACACACAGAAGGTGTGAATGCTGGTGACATTCCTCCTGTTTATATTTGCCTGCTTTCTCTACTCTCTAAAGAGGCCATGTCTTCTACCCATAATACATTTTTTTAAATCATAAAATTAAAAAAAAAATGTTGGTGTTAAGTCAAGGTCTGGAAAGCACAGTAAAAATATTTTCAACATTTATGGAAACCAGGCATACTATTCTAATGTGCTGACATAGGCTCATGGTAAATTAATGAGATTCAGGCCATATTTTACACAACTTTCCAAACAGCTAGCAACTGCTTTCAGGTAATTGAGATAATGTTCAGTAATTAGCAAGATATATGTTGTCTTTAAGCACATCTTGGAGGGTTTTTTTTTTTTTTTTTTTAGGGAAATCTCTCAGTTGAAGATAGGGCTTAACGGCTTAGAAGTCTTCAACCCAAATTAATCCATAACCCAGCTGTCAAGCAGAAACAAAATGCACTAATTCTAACAGTGAAGTCTGAGTTGATGCTTGTCAGTGTTAGTTCCCAGAAAGTATTGAGTAACAGCTTAGAGAAGCGCTTCCTGTCCCAAGGCAAACTCCTCTGTGGACACACTTGTGTTTGGTATCGAGCTAAAACATCTCAGAGAGAACAAAGATACAAGGGGCCTCTTCATTCTGACTTTCTGGGAAGCCAGAGTCTAGCCTTTCCAATTTGATTAAACAGGAAATTATGATCCTATTAGGATCTCTACCGTAGGGTTCCTGCCCCTTCAAGGTTCTCCTGAAATATACAGGGAAACAAAGACCTGCCATCGATGACAAAGCCATCTTACCTTTGGGCGCTAAGAATGTTTGCATGGTGCCAACACCTTCAGTGATGACAATCACGGTGTTGCTTTTAGCTTTGCTTAGTACAGAAATGGAATTGCTTGATCTCATTCATTCCTTGTTGGTCCGAAGGTTCAGTCTGCTCTTTCACTATGCTCTAAATTAGTTACAGAGGAGTCACAGGGTTATTCTTTCCTAATCCACTGCATCAACAATGTTACTTGGAAAATCTAAGTTTTGGGCTTTTAGTTAAGCCAACCAGGAGTGTTCCATTCTGCGTGCCAGAAGCAATGGTTATGCTCATGTAAATAAGTCTCCATCAGTGCACATTAAGCACATTTAATAATTAGCTAAAGAAGTTTCCCTTTACTGATGGAAGTATAACAACTCTCAGATTTAAGAACTGGTTGCTGATAACTAAGAAAGGGTCTCACTCTATAGACAGAGCTCCAGCAAATTTGATGGAGATGTAATTGAAAGCTGCCCTACGTGAGGAGCAGCCTCGGGAGACTCGTCCACAACCGGGAACCGCCACGCCGTGCTGCTTTCTAGAATCCATATTGGTTAATCTCAAGTGTCCGGCGGGGCCGTTTGTGCAGCACTTGGCTCTGGAAGCACTGGGTGAGTGCTTCACTGACCTTTGCCCATGTCTCTCTCTGTTATATGAGTAAAGGCTTGACTGTCGGTGGTTACACATGTCTATGTGGATGGAGAGGTATGGGGACACACGTAGTATCCTCTTTTTTAATCATCTGCCTTTGAAACTACAGCTTTCCTAGTCAGAAACTGCAACGCTGCCACTACCAGCAGAGGCTAGGCTGCAAGATACCCCTACCTGAAGAAATTCTGTTCCCTCAGGCACCAAGTCTTTCAAAACTACTAAGAAACCTTGTCTAAATCTCTTTCCTGCTAAAACACTCCAGATTCAAAGTTTGAGATAGAATCCTGCTCCCCAGAGAGGCTGAGTAGCAAGCAGCCCACCCAGCTCACCTCCTCAGTCTCCCAAGTCCCCGTGCTCTTCCTGGCCCCTCGTTATAAACCCTTCTCCACCTGGCTCCTCCCTACAACTTCTTGTCAGCTCGTTGCTGACGCAGCCTCCGGACCACAGGTGACTTTTATTTAATCAAACACATCTTTGCATCATCAAACAAATGTTCCAGAGCATAAGCAAAAGTAACACGCCTTACAGTAATATTCTACAACACATATGTGTACATGTGTGCAGAGGCCAGAGGTGACATCAGGTGTCTTCTATACCTTCCCTGCCACATGGGATTGTTCACTGAACTGTGAGATGTTCTTGCTCCACTTTCTGGTAGCCAGGTGGACAGAAGGGAGCAGCCATCCTTCTGATAACCAGATGCTCTAATTCAGGAGAACAAACGACAGCTCTGCCCCTCTAGAGAGGAATGCTCTCCTGAGTTCCATATCATGGGCGGTGAGTTAATGGCTTATTTCCTATTTAGACCTCGACTGAGGCTGGAGAGGTCAGAAACCAGTAACACACCATTGGTTTTGTTTCCTTCCCACATAATGGAAAAAATTGTAGTAATAGACTTAACTAAAGGAAGTTGGAGCCGGGCCGTGGTGGCCCACGCCTTTAATCCCAGCACTCGGGAGGCAGAGGCAGGCGGATCTCTGTGAGTTCGAGGCCAGCCTGGTCTACAAGAACTAGTTCCAGGACAGGCTCTAAAGCTACAGAGAAACCCTATCTCGAAAAACAAACAAACAAACAGGAAGTTGGGATGGTCAGGGCAAACTGGAACCTCAGGAGGGGATCTTAGCTTAGTGGCAAACATACATCTCTGAAAGTGTCCACCAGATGACCAGAAAACAGTTTCCATCTCGGAGAGCCGCTGTAGCGTCTTCTACAGTGAGTCTCCAAGGTCCTCCTTTCTTCATAGCTCTCAGTGAGGCAGTCGTGACTTTCACCTCATCCTAATTCTCAGCAGCAGCGTTGGGAACACACCTTCATAAAGCATGACTGATTTCCATCCCCTTCACGTATTCGACATTAATCTGAGACGTGCAACCATGCAAGCCCAGCTGTCGTGGCGCAAGCCCCACTCTGAGCCCCTTCGCATACCCATAACAATGTGTGCCGCTGTGTTTTCAGGGTGTTCTGAGTACAAAGTACTAAGCTTGCTTGACTCAGAATTGTGTAGGAATGTTTCTGTACTTTCTAGGCAAGAAAATGGTTGTTATTTAAAAAAATCACTCTTTCGAGGTCCTTTGAAAGCAAGCATTAGAGGCTACCTCTTCCGCAGGCCTTCAACTCCTCACTTTTGTCTGGAAATAATGATTACATTTTGGAATTTTCTTTTTACAGTAAAGTTGAAGCTGGATTTTCCACAGAATGTTAAAATTCTAAAAGCTTTGCAATGCATAAAGAATATAACTTTTAATGTGGGATTCTGGAGGAAGGATACAATTCTGTGTAGCATGGGGGCTTTATTTGAATGGAATTGTGGGGCTGTCATTTGAAATATGTGTGGGATTTCTTCATAGAAACCCATGCATATACTAGCAGGTTCCCCTCTTCCACACAGCCTCTGTATCCACAAAGAAGAAATGTTTCTTTAGAAAGGATGATGCATTTATTTTGCTGGACACAGATAGAGTCTTCAGACAAATTCTATCAATCACTCGGTAAATGTTTGTTGGGTAAATGAATCTGCAGCAAGCACACTCACGTCTGTTGCTTTTGGGGGTGGGTGGGAGGATGAATGAAATACACAGATGTTCTCTGAAACATCTGAGCAATTCTAGCACGGATGCATTGAATTAAATATTATCTAGTCTTTTCAAAAAGAATTACTAGAGGAGAGATGGGGAGAAATGGGAAATAAGAGACCCTGACATCTGTCTGGTATGATTTATGCAGTTATATCAAAATGTTATTCTGAAATGAATTTAAAATGGCCCAAGAACCAGGCATCAAGTCTTGAACATGGTTATATGGACACAGACTATGTTCAAAACAGAGAGTGAAGAAATGTCCTTGTATCTATCAGGGAGGAGATTCTGCCTTCGCACTGTGATATAGCACCCCTGGTAAAAACAAGATACAAGGAAGCTTCTGGGGAAATCACATCATTAAAATATGTGAACAAATCACCAGGATGCATTTAAAAGGACTTGAGCACCGGCTGATCTGACTTTTACAACTACAAAATAATCGAAAATGAAGCATTTTTAAAATGTGTCTTAACCATAACAAGAGGCCATACATTTTAAAGAAAGTATTGTTTCTACCTGCTCCCTGAAAAGAATAAGCCAGAAGAGAGTCATTGTTTTAAAATGTTCTGGGTTCATTTTCCTAATTTCCAGGCTAACGGAAAGAAGTATTCCCCTGCCTAATCCACATTCTGTCTGCTATGTGACTTGTGACTTCAATTGACATGCACAGAGCTGGCCTTAGATGGACTCACTTGGAATGTGCAGGGTGGGGTGGAGGAATGTTTTGGTGAGCTGCTCAGGTGGTTGTGAATAGCCCTCTTTGTTACTAAGCCAGAACTTGAAGGGCAGTAGCTCCTTAAAGGTTAATTGCCACATGAAACCTGAAACCATGGTAATGAACTTGCTGTGCCCTGGACAAAGAAGTGGGGTGATTGAGAGGGCACACAGTGTTTTGGGCTGGAAGAAGGTTGAGAGGCTCTGGCTTTCTTTTACCATGTGAAGAGACCTAATTTAACATTACTTCAACCACACTGGGACTGGCTGAGCCTCACCCTTACAATAACCAGGAAAATCACAGACTGTACCCCGACGGGGACCAATCAGAATTGAAACAAAACAAGTGCTAGATGCTCCAGAGCTTAATGATAGCTTACATAATCTGTATAGAGATTTCCAGTTTCCTTGCAACAATGCCAGTACCAATCCCTGCTTGACAAGACTTCTGCTACCTCACTCTTGCTCAACCCCATCAACCCCTGTCTGACTCTGGAATTCCCCTACTACCCCCATCCTTACTCCCTAAAATCCTGCCATAGCTGAGCTCAGTGCTCTCCCCTGATCCAACCCCTGTGTCCGAACCCGCGCCCAAGCTCAAGCATACAGGACTTTCCACTCCAACCGGTGGAGAGCTGCAGCGGGGGGGGGGGGGGGGGCACAACCACTAAGAAGAACTGACGGTGGTTTCTGATAAATTTGTTCAGGTTGTTTCTGTTGCAGTCATCAAACACCCTGACAAAAGCAGGGGATAACGGATTTATTTTAGCTGGAAATTCCAGGTTAGGGTTGACCATGGCACAGATGTCAAGACAGCAAGACCTTAAGGTCTCTAGTCACATCCACAGTGGAAAGCAAAGAGAGAATGCCTGCTTGCCTACTGCCCAGCTCACACCCTCCACTCTTCCCCAGGAACTGAGCAGATCCTTCCCACCTTAACACATCAAGAGAATGCCTAGCAAACATCCCAGGGGCCAACCTGATCTATAGACAATCCCTCCTTGAGACTCCCTTCCCAGGTAATTCTAGATTATGCCCAGTGGTAAAATTAATCATCCCAACATGAGACATGACATTGAAATTCTATGGTATTCTTGCACCAGAAAGAAACATACAACCCATAACGTTTCTTCTTCTTTATCAATATAAACAAATGATACTGATGACCTACATGCCAATCAACGCAGAGAAAAAAGTGAGTGACACTATGGTCATCCAATGACATGATCCTTAGCACCAGGAAGAAAAGAGCTAGTGATGCTTGTTATGGATGACCATGGAAAGTGGGTAATATATTTATGACGTTCAGAAGCAAAAAAGCTACTCCATGGGGCAAGATCTCTGGGTTTAGGATGGAAATCTACTAAGAAATAAGAGGATTTGAAAGTTGACAGTTGCTTCACTGGCTCCTGGTTTCATGGTATGTACATTCTAAGAAACTCACAGTGAAGCAAACTTAAGATCTGAAGATTTTACTATATGTAATTATATCTCAACAGAAATTATGAAAATGCAAGCTCTTCTTACCACCACGATGCTTATGAATATTTTGTTGGTTTATTAAATGAAGCGTTCAATCAAATATGCGTTTTGATTGCATCATGAATATGAAACATGCTGATTACCAATTCATATTCATTTGGAAGCCTACAGGCAAGCACCAAACCACCTCATGTGACAGGAAGATGGACTTACCCAACCCTCAGAGTCTTCAATCTCCTGTCTATTAACATGGTGATTACTTTTAATGACTTTGTTCTCCTTTGTGTAATCAGACAAGAAACTTTGGATGGAAAATGCATAAAGTATTCGAAACCCTGCCAGGAAAAGAATCCAAGATGGTAATCAACTCCTGTGTGTCTTATTCTTCATGACAGGGAGCTTTTCTTGCAGCCCTAGTTCTCCAGCAAGCCATCTTGTCCAGAAGGGACAGTGTTTGTTTTTGGCCCCTCTCTGGAAGAACCAAACCCATGATGCAGAGGCCACAGGACCACCCACATTCTTGCAGTCTGTGCAAACTCATGGTCTCTTTCTTTTAAAATATCACCTCAAATGACATTAATACTATAAATAGGATGAAGTCACAGTTTGTTCTCACTCATGAAGAACTAAGCATGAAGAGCAGAGATTTGGAAGGAAGGTGGTAAAGTCATCAATGACTTACTCTACAGAGAAAACAATAGACGCTCATGGCATTTAAGTCCATTCATCATTACATGATGAATCTGGATGAAAGGATCACCTGTGGCAGGCACCCTTACTAGAAACCTTCCCTGAGTCCCGAGGCCTCTCTAAATTAAACTTCATACGTGATTTTCAAAATCTACATAGCCTGTACTCTAACGTTTGAGAATTGCTTTTTCCAGCACCAGAGATGTCACATGTGGACTTCAGCATGCTAGATCAGGACTCTACCACTGAACTACATCTGCAGCCAATCGCTGTAGCATGCCGGACAGCAAGGGACTGATTGCTGCAATCTTCAATCTGCAGTCTGACATTCTTGGCCAGGAAAGGGGTGGTATTTCAGATAGAATGAACTGAACGAGAGTTAGAGAGGGAAAAAAAAAAAAAAAAACCAGCACAGGATTATGGTGGATGTGGTTCATAGTCAAGTCCACAAGCTACACCACAGGCATACTGGCAATAAAGTTCAAACTCAACTGAACTTCAAAGGAAGTTCCTGAGGGGAGCCCCCAGTGCCCCAGCCTCAGTTGTGCGTGGGCCCAGAGCCATGGTGTGGTGTCCAGCAGGCCACATTTGTTGAATGGAAAAATTATCTGAGAATCAAATCATGACTGTTACCAGGTTTATGTAAATTTGCTATTTCGTTTTGTTGATTGGGGTGTTGTATTCTGATGACTCTCAATTATTTGACAAACCTGTGTTACAAGCTTTGATTAAACAGGAGGATTTTCTGTTGTCGTTTCATTTAATTTTTAAATAGAGAAACAAATTCATTTCTTTAGCTACCCAGTGGTCACCCCTCTTCCATTTGCCTTGTCTATTCATTTTCCAGCCAGTGATTATCAAGCTAATGTAAGTTACAGAACACATTGTGCTTGATTCTGAAGCACAGGATCGTGGGTATTGATTGCCAGAGAAGCCTCTATGCAGAGTAGCGGCAGTGTCCTCGTATTTCCAAGGGAAGCTAGTACATAGCTACACTGCAAGGAACATTGTGTGTGTAGTTCAAGCTGAGCAGCAAAGAACTACTCTCAAACAATCAAAGTTTGATATCAGAAAGATTTTGTGCTCCAGAGTGAAGGTCTAGAACAATAACTACCTGGCCATTCTTAACATCCTTACGTACCAGCTTTCTCATCTGTCATGAGGAAATTGGTTTGTCCAGTATAAACAAGAGATGCCTGTCTTGAAGATTAGAGTTATACACAAGTAAAAGTATCATCGCTGCGACGCTCATCAATTTGGTGACAGGTCAGGATTCAGCTATTGGTTATTGCCATCACCTAAGTACCCAAAATCTTCTCGTGATGAAACTTTATAGTGGGTGATTTCCGATCTTCTATTTTCTCAAAATCCTTCTTATCCTTATGATCTCAGATGTGTGTGTGTGTGTGTGTGTGTGTGTGTGAGAGAGAGAGAGAGAGAGAGAGAGAGAGAGAGAGAGAGAGAGAGAGAGAACACACTGTTTCGAACTGAATAGAAAGGGGATCCTGTGACCATATTTCTGGCTGTTATTTCTCCATGGATATTCCAAATTTGTCACAATTTTGGATACTAGACTGACAACATACCAATCTTGTACCTTCATACTTATGCTTGAGTCTAAGAACATGTTTTTAACATGTTTATTTTGTATGGCATTGCGATATAATGTTGCCATCTACAAAGTTCATTCTTGAGAACTGTAGAAACTACACAAAATTTCATGTCTATAATTCATTATATACATGTATGAATTAACAAAGGTAAAATTAAGTTTAGAAAAAGTAAAAGTTGACATGAAAATGTTATGTGTTTTTTCTATAGATCAGGGAGTTTTTATGAGACTGTGTCTCATAATAATGTCAGACCTATGCACCAACATAATTGCATAAACATGAGTTCAATAAAAACAACATCAACAGAAAAGCCAGAGGATGGAGAATGACCACTAGGACTAAGGCCTACACAAAGAACTGTGGGCAGCTAAGGAATGCCAAGCAAAGTCTGCCCTGAGAAAGGGTAGACCAGTTCATCACTTGGTTATCCAATACTAGATAGTCAGCCCTGAAAACATACATGCAAGTCACATTATACAGACTGAAAAGACTTTATTGTATATATAAATATATATGTCAATAACAATTAATAAAAGAAATAGGCCATAATTTGAAAGAGAGCAAGGAAGAATATATGGGAGATTTTGAAGGGAGGAAAGGAAGGGGAAATGATGTAATTACATTATAAAATAGAAAAATTAAAGAAGCCATTTAACAAATTATGTGTTTATCATATTAACCCACTTCATATGAAGACAACCAGCTCCTCTCTTCTATTAATGTTAAATTTACATTCAAAAGAGCAAGCCAGCACGGGGAACAATTCCCATGTCACTGACACTAACATATGTGGTGCGTCACAAGCAGACCTAGAGCCATGTTCCCTGAGCAGACACAAGATTCCTAGGAGTCATGGAGAGCTACTTCCTCTTCTCTCCTCCCTCCTTCCTCCCTCTCTCTCCCTCCGACTGTTCCCGAGTTTGTGCTCTTGTGGTATCGCTGTCTACATGCACCATTGAAGCCACCGTAGGAGATACGCTGTTATGGTGTTTATGCACCCGCCTTTCCATATATAACACAGAGCCTCCTGGGAGACCTGGTGATCATCCTCACATTTTGCCCCAGAGCTATTTATAGAAACCGGCCCTTGACAGTGATCCCTGACTCATACCCAGAGGCTTTGAATCCAAAGTCCATAGCAATCACACCTGCGCCTTTGATTTATCTAAGCGGCGAACACAGAGTCTACGACCCGTCTCCCGTGTCACGTTGATCTTCTGCTGAAAGGCCATTCTGTTTGTTTCCTTGGCTCGGAGACAAATCTCCCACCCTGCAGGTGGCACTGAGCACAGCCAACAGCTATTCAGACCCCTATTTCATCACATCCTCTCCAGTCTGCTTCAGTTCTAACCAAGCTGGTGCCTTGATTCCACGGGGCACGCTTCCACCCCCAATCCTTGTCTTCTCTTCTACTTACAAATTCTGTTCTGGACGAGCGTCACGTCTTCTTTCTTTTTCAAGTCAAATTCTGCACGTGAGGGACACTCTGACTCAACTGTCTGAGAATCAGCACGACCTCTGGTGGCTTTCTAATGATACCTGGTAGTCATTTGGTTTCCCAGAGAAAGACCTTGTCGCCACTACTTCCCAGTCCCTAACAACACCTAACAACAACTCTCTGGTGGAGCGGGAAGGTCAGCTCAAGACATTGTCTGTCAATTGATTTTCATTACTGAATGAGAAAATACCAGTTAGCAAATGCTGTTATTCTTTTAGACTCCCACAAACATACTTTTCTTGACGGAATTGTTTCCACATATCGGCAACTAAGCAAAATAATAAAGATTGATTTAAAAAATATTATGGTTTCTAAGAAGCCATCCAGTATTAATTCAGCACTTTTTTACTTGGGAGAGAATTGGTCCAGAAGGTCAAGAAGCTTCATTTAAACATGGATACTCAGGAGACTGATGGAAAGAGACTGATACGTTTTACAGAGCAATTTAAACAGGAACGGCATTTCAGCTTAGATCTCTGGCATTCTAATATCCAAGATACTTTTAGTAACTTAATGTACCTGAAGGCCTTTAGGTCAACATACTACATAGTTTCACATCTGTGATTATCATAACAGCATAATTCTGGAATCAGCAGAGGATCCTGTCAACAGATGAATGAGTAAAAAAAAAATGACACACACGCACACACACACGCACACACACACACACACACAATTTCCTTCACATATAAAGAACAATGGGATTTTGCTGTTTGAAGGAAAGTGGATGAACCTGGAGGCTGTCATATTAGGCAAAATAACTCAGACTCACAAGACAGGCACCACATGTTTCCCTCCTTTTCTGATTCTAGATGATGTATAAGTCATATATACATATATTTGCATATGCACACACATGCATACACATATATAACATGAAAGTAAAGGTGAGATTGTTTAAGGGAACAAGAGAGAAAGGAAGAGGAGAGGAAGGGGAGAGAACAAGGGTGGGAAAAGTTCATGTTACAACTGGATGAACTGACTTTCTAAAGTCTACCACTGTGCATAATAAACACATGCCAATAAAATGCTTCATGCAATTTAAATACTATTTTCTGCTTGTTTTCAGGTACTAGCACAAAGAAAGTCTTCCACTGTGTGTGGCCTTTCAAGGCAGGTTCTTCCTATACAGTCCATACCCACCTTAGCTTTCTGTCCTCTTGCCTCTGCCTCATGGATGCTGGGATTACAGGTGTGTGCTACTATGCTCAGCTAAAGCAATTAATTAAAAGCCAATACTGTTAAATGGCTGTAAAACATTCCAGATGCTTGACTCACTTTCTGGAACTATCTGGTAGTTTAGAATTAAGTGCTTGGGGTTGGCTACCATCCCTGAGCCTCATTTGGAGCAGAGTTTCAGACTTCACCTTATAAAAGAACTGGGGACCACATTTAAAATACACGACTCTGTACTGTCAGTCTCATTTAAACTGCCACAGTCTGTAAGGTCATTTTAGATGGAAACATCAAAGGTACAACAAAAGAAATTATTGATAAACTGACATCTATCAAAATTTACAAATTAAAAAATTTCAATTCCACAAATTTAATTACTAAGAGAATAAATTACATATAAGAGGGAAATATTATGTATATGTGAGCACGTGTATATATGCTTGTGTATATGTGTGTTGAGGATTACCAAACCAGAAATACTAATAGACAATCAAACAAGAACACTTAAGACTTGAAATAAGAAAGCAATCAGTCCACAGTAGTAGACCCGCCCATCAGCCCATTCATTGGCTGGAAGAAGGACTGGCAGTTTCATAAAGCACAAACCCAGCCTCTCAAGTATAATGACAACTTTAAGCTTTTCTGCACGATGCTCTGGTTGGTAGAGATCCTTTCAACTTATTCTCAACACTCAGCCACAGGCACGAACCCCACATAAATTGTGGGCTCGTAACGGTGTGCCAGCATCTATTCACCAACCTTACTGAATGTGCCAATAATGAAGGCAGTGCGTATGTGAAAGGGCTGGGTGCACAAGGAGAATATTTTTCCTTCTGCTCAGTTTTTTGGTGGAGCCTGAGATACTTTCAAAACTAAAGTCTCTAAAATACATAGTTAGTAAAAAGCAAAGCTTCATTAGATGAGTGTTTGCCGATGAAATTGAGATAGCTGAGAAATCTTATACAAGGCAGTTATTTACCATTAATCAAGGCAAAATGTTCCAAGCAGCAAATTCTATTCCCCGGGAACAATGCTAACAATACAAAATGAAATGAGCCAAGAAGAACCAAAAAGTCTGCCAGCTCTTCTTGCAAAAGTTGTTTATAATATAACAAATAAACATGACAAAGCTGGCCAGTCAGCAGGAGGCAGAATCAAGTGTTCCAGTGACTATATTCACTTTGTCTCTTATTTTCAAACTACTGTGTGTGTGTGCGTGCGCGTGTGTGTGCGTGTGTGTGCATGCGTGTGTGTGTGCATGCGTGTGTGTGCGTGTGTATGTGCATGTGTGTGCGTGCGTGCGTGTGTGCGTATGTGTGTGTGTGCGTGTGTGGTGTATTGGGATATCTGCATGCACACTCCTTCAGAACCAGATCCAGAACCTCAGATTCAGAGGCACTGGATCCCTTTGGAACCAGAGTTACAGGAGGTTGTGCGGAGCCCAATATGGTTGCTAGGAACCAAATGTGGTCCCCTGCAGCAGCAGCATGAGCTCTTAACAGCTGATGCATGCCCCCAGGGAACACATTCAAATCTTTGCTGGTGATCGAATGGTTGGGGTTGACTCGCCACAGCCGTTCAGTCTCATCTTCCTCCTGTTTGGAGATGGGCTCTTGCTGTGCTGTCCAGGCTGTCCTCACACAATCTTCACGCCCAGTGCCCTGGCAGTTGGCACTAAAGGACTGCACTGTGCTTGGCTCTGATGAACATGCTGTATATAGCAGTGACTGAGAGACACAAGAGGAAAGGACAAATGGGGCCCCAGCAAGGCCTAGCAGGTGTCCAGCCTCAATGGACAGCCACCATCTGGGTCCGTCTCTGAGCTTTGCCGGAACACACGATTTCTATGAGTGCACTCAGGATGGAAGGGATCCATTCACATCAGCCAGTGCGGCAGTCACAGGCTTCCTCAGTGAACGGAGCTGGACATTAGCAAGGGAAAGAATATTCATTGTGATGATAACAAAACAAAGTATAGAAATGGTAAGATGAAACTTAGAGAAAAACAGTGTGGGGAAAAACTCTGG
This sequence comes from Chionomys nivalis, assembly GCF_950005125.1. Taxonomy (NCBI): domain Eukaryota; kingdom Metazoa; phylum Chordata; class Mammalia; order Rodentia; family Cricetidae; genus Chionomys; species Chionomys nivalis. The sequence continues at coordinate 4,699,765 of NC_080100.1, read as the reverse complement.
GCTATGAGGAAACAGTCCTAAGATGTATCACCAGGAAGCAACCCACAAAAAGAGTAAATTAAACCTCACCGAAAATAAAACTTACCAACAGACTATGTGCACAGGAAACAATGGCAAGCAGCAGACTGGGAGAACAGTTTGAAAACTACGTCTCTGACAAAGCACCGATGCTTAAAAAAAAAATGAGAGCTCTCAAACTGAGCAGTCTAAGTAGAACGCAGTCATGTTCTAGCGAACCCTCCAGAAATTGCAGAAGGCAAAGCGCCACATGCAAAGATGTTCGGCGTTATTAGCCATCAGGGAAATGCAAATTAAAGCCATGGGGTGCTATCACCACACAGCTGTTACATGGTTAAAATAAAAAGAGCGACAACATTAGATGCTGGCGAAGATGCAGGGAGCTGGGTCCCTGCCACACTGCCTGTGGGGATGTGGGATGGTGTAGCCACTTCGGAAATCACGTAGGTGATTAAAAATAATGATTTGAGAGTGAAAACACAACAACACAGTGCGGGGAACTATAAGTATTAATCCCAGAGTAATGAAAAAAATCAGTCCCGAAAAGCATACATGAATACTCAACATGATAGCCTCGGCCTGGAAGCGCCCCATGTCTGGTGTCACTGGATACTTAACTGCAGCTCACTCAAGGCTATACCTCATCATTGGAAACAAGTGTGGAGTTGATGTGTGCAAGCACGTAATCTGGACAAATCTATAGGCCTCATACTACATGATTCTATTTATGCATTTTTGATTGATTGTTTATTTTGAATTTTTTTGTTTCGTTTTGTTTTTAAGACAGGGGCTTGCTAGGTTGTCCCAGGTAACCTTGAAGTTACAATCCTCTTGGCTCAGCTTCCCATGTGCTATGATTTGAGATGTGTGCTACCACGATCAACTGAAATATGATATTAGAAATGCAGACAAATAGGCCTGAAGAGATTGCTCAGCAGTTAATAGCATTGGCTGCTTTTCCAGAAGATCTGGATTTGTTCACAGCACCTATACGAAGGCTCACAACTGTCTCTAACTCCAGGAAGGAAGAAGGAAGAGGAATAGATCAGTGCTTGCCAGGATCGAAAACCCAGATTATGGCTGACAATAAATGGGCTAAGGGTTTAAAAGAAGAGGAAGAACACATCTTTTACTCTCCTGAGTCTAACTTTGGCAAGAGATACTGGAACTCACATGTGATAAAGTGACATAGAACTAAACACACACACTCACACACACACACACATGCATACACATGCACACACACACACACACATGCACACACGCGCACATACACATAGACACATACACACACTCACACACGCATGCACACACATGCACGCACACACACGCATGTACACATACTCACATACACACAGACACATACACACACACACACGTATGCACACACCCCACAAACAAGAACAAGCAAATCTGGAAAAGACAGTAAGTTGTATCAATGTCAAGACCACCATTGTGACCTTCTCACTCCAAATTCATAATCAGACAATGCTCCCAATTCCACCTTCTTGAGTCTGCTGACGTGAAACCGCAGAGGAATATTTCACACTGTACACTAGGAATGGGTGTATAGAATGAGCTTGAGACCATGAGGTGATAGATTTTGTGTTTGTAATTGCCTCCCATTCTCAGTGTGTGTATGAAAATATTAGCAGAATCAAAAAATCCTAAATTTGAGACATATATTTTGAATAAGGGATATTCAATCTGTAGTAATATTTTCCACAATGCCAGTACTGGTGGAGACCAGATAAAGTGTGCATAGCTTGGCTCCCACAAAGACGTGTGGGAACAATGACTTCCATGAGTGTTCCCACTGTAAAAGCGGTAACTATTCTGTCCCTGATGATCTTGGCGTGCCCCAGTGGGATCTGCCCACTGACAGAGAGAGGATGACTGTCCTGTGTCAAGGCTCTCATTCGCTCTGAGGTCAGTTTTCAGTAGTCTGCGAACCTTACAAAGCCTGTAACCTGTCCACTAAGCAAATTCAGTCTTGTGGATCCTGCCATCGTCTTATCTTCTCAGAGACACCATCACACCAAGTGTGCAAGTGATTGCTACTTCTTTTTCTTGCTAACGTTTTCTTTTTTAAACAATAGATCCTATGAAGGAGTTTACTTTCTGCACATGAGACACAGTTTCTTAACGCTGTCCCTCCAAGCCCACATCTTTGGTTGGCGTTCTAATTGCGGTAGTGGGAATATCAACACCATGTTTCTTCTACAATGTTAAAGGAAATTGGACTGCTTTCCAGCCCACAGTGAGAACTTGAGCCTGCTGAGTTCACCTAGAATTATAGTGTGCTTTGTACTTTTATATGCATGCCAAGTTCAACGTTATACTCAACACTTTTGTGGCAATAACAAAATTTCTTGTCTTTGATCCTACTAATGTAGGTTCTGAACCATGCAGAATCCCACACAGTAATGAATATAAACACAGAGAATACCGGTTATAAATGTACTGCAGTGATCAACTTCTAACATTCCCCAGCCCTCATATCTCATGACATAAAACACAAAATAATATTTCCTGAAATAATTTCTATTATTTTCTATTTGAAAAAGCAGTGTACCTGTCACAGAAGTCCCTCTGGGGGCTGAAGGACATCATTAATGCTGCCACAAAGCGAGTTTCCTTGAGAGGCACCATTGCATAACATGAATGGGCTAAGTCTTCAAAGGGGCAGCATGAAGGGCAACTAGAAGAACTGCTGGCTACTTCCCATAAACTCAAGTTAGGAGGATCAAGACAACGCCACGATTCACTGCCCAGGCATCCCAGCTCTGGAAACCTTATAAAGCCTTTCTAGCTCTTTCAGCCTCCTGGGTTTCTTTTTCCCAACTTCCAGCTTCCAACGGAACAAAAGCCTGTAATCATCTGTAGTACCTTGCAGATGCTTTGTGAGCTCCATGCTGGCTCCGCTTGGTCCTCTAATGAGCCCTGGACCCGAATTCACAAAACTGGCCTCAGCAGGAATCGGCACCGTCCTCAAAGACTTTTTATTCTAGCACAACTGGGTGTTAGGAAACCAGAGCAAAAGAGGCACTCAGCTGCTGCCAGGCCACTCAGCTCACCCTCCTATCTAATTTGTATAATTCCAGCAATGACGGAGGCGAATCTGGTCACTCTCTGGTTCATTAAACAGAATATGCATCTATGAATCTACCAGGAAGGTATTTTATAAATAGATGTTGATATTTCCCTTTTCAATGTAATTAGATATTCTGTTTCAATCGGAGACCCTTATTGCAGCCGAAAGGGAATAATGAAGCTTTCTGACATGATATAGCTGGATGGATTTCAGCATTGGCGCAGAAAAAAAGCAGGCTGTTCCACCCTCTAGGCTGTGGAAGAGGCAGGCAGAGGACATCTGGCTTCATTGCAGAGGAGAGAGGGCCGAGGGTCACAGGTCAGCAGGACAAGCAAAGGAAGGAAAAAATGAAAGGAGGAAGATGAGAAGGAAGGAGGATGGGAAGAAGGAGGGAAGGGGGACCTCATGCTGCAGTTTCGTTTTGTCTGAAATTTCGATTGTAGTGGCAAGGATTAACAAGGGAGTAAAGATAATTGATGCACGAGTAAATCTTCCTACTGCTTAGAAAAATAAACAACCAAGTCCTAAGTTTTGTTCATTTTCCCCATCCATACAGGTAACACTAAAAGATCTCAACATGACGACAGTCTACGAAAAGGAACTTCATTGCAATGTCTTGGTTTGTTTCTTCATGTTATGACAAGCTACATAGCCTGAATTGTATTTAAAAGAAAGGAATTTATTTAGCTCCTGTTCTGGAGGTTGGGAAGTTTGAGGACATAGAGGCAGTGTCTTGCAGGGTCTTTCTGCTATAACAAACACGACGGAAGGTGTTCCAGGATGTAAAGAGACGTGTAAGAGCAGGCACGAGGGCAGATTCTTTCTTATCAGAGCACACTCCATGACAAACTAATCTCTATTCAATCACTCCACTCAACACTGATTCGTTCTTGAGAGCTTCACACTTTGTAGCTGTCACGCAGTTAAGTATCTCTCCCCCATTCCGACACATTGAGGATCATATATTCCCATATATGTTGATTTAGGGGGCACATTATAACCATAGCACTTGGTAAGAGAATGAGGCTCAGTGTAGTTCAGAAGATGTCCCAAGGGGGATTTCCTTGGTCTACTGGAAGCCCCTAGGCCAAGAATAAATAGCTCCCAAGATACTACAACTTAGAGAGAGATGAGAACACACAAAGAGTTGCTGTAGAAAACTCTGCTTCTTGTGATGGCTTCTAGCTTCTGCGGTGACTGAGTTGGGGTTCTGAGTTTTTGAGATGGCAACTCACCCTCGAGTGGAACAACAGCCATTTAGTCACTTGGGTAGATAAAATAGGCAGGTCATCTCAGGACCATGAGAAACAATGATCTCCCTTAAAATCCAAATGATTGGGCATCTTCTGCGTGTATGCCCAAGAATGGTATTACTGGGTCCTGGGGTAGGTTGATTCCCAATTTTCTGAGAGACCACCGTGCTGATTTCCAAAGTGGTTGTACAAGTTTACAATCCCACCTGCAATGGAGGAGTGTTCCCCTTACTCCACATCCTCTCCAGCATAAGCTATTATCGGTGTTTTGATCTTAGCCATTCTGGTTGGTGTACGATGGTATCTCAGAGTCATTTTGATTTGCATATCCCTGATGGCTAAGGATGTTGAAAATTTCCTTAGGAGTCTTTTGGCCCTTTGAGATTCCTCTGTTGAGAAGTCTCTGTTTATTTCTGTACTCCTCAGAAACTCTTGAGAGCATAAGATGAGGTCATGCAGTGACCAATTCAGCCACGTTGTATAATTTTAGCTTCTTTGTCAAAAATCAGGTGTTCATAGGTGTGTGGATTAATATCTGGGTCTTCGATTTGATTCCATTGATCCACCTCTCTGTTTTTATGCCAATACCAAGCTGTTTTCATTACTGTAGCTCTGTAATAGAGCTTGATGTCAGGGATGGTGATGCCTTCCTTTATTGTACAGGATTGTTTGGGCTATCCTGGGTTTTTTGTTTTTCCATATGAAGTTGATTATTGTTCTTTCAAGGTCTGTGAAGTATTGTGTTGGGGTTTTTATGGGGACTGCATTGAATCTATAGATTGCCTTTGGTAGGATTGGCATTATTATTATGTTGATCCTACCAATCTAAGAGCATGGGAGATCTTTCCATTTTCTGGTATCTTTTTCAATTTCTTTCTTCAAAAACAATGTTCCTGTCAAACAGGTCTTTCACTTCTTTGGTTAGTGTTACCCCCAAGATACATTATGTTATTTGTGGCTATCGTGAAAGGGTGATATTTTCTGATTTCTTCCAGCTTCTTTATCATTCATATATAGGAAGGCTGCTGCAATAGCCAGAAACTGGAAACAACCTAGATGTCCCTCAGCCAAAGAACAGATAAAGAAAATGTGGCACATCTATACATTGGAGTATTACTCAGCGGTAAAAAACAGTGATATCTTGAAACTTGCATGCATATGTATGGAACTAGAAAAAAATCAGAGTGAGGTAAACCGGACGCAGAAAGATGAACATGGCATGTACTCACTCCTAAGTGGAAACTAGATGTAAAGCAAAAAATATTGAGCCTATAGTTCATGATCCTAGAAAAAGCTAAGTAACAAGGGGAACCCCAAGAAAAACACACATACATCCACCTGGAAAGGGGAAATAGACAAGGTTTCTCAACAAAATTGGGAGCATGGGGGTGGGGGGAGAGGGGAGGGTAGAAGGGGAGGAAGTGGCCAAAGAGGGAGGGAAGAGGAGAATTTGAGGGAATGGAATAGTCGAGGTGGAGGAAAGACAGAGATGAGAGCAAGGAAAGAGCTATCTTGATTAAGGGAGCCATTATGGGACTAGCAAGAAATCTGGCACTAGAGAAATTCCCAGGAATCCACAGGATGACCCCAAGCAATGCTAAGACTCTAAGCAATGGAGGAGAGGGTGCCCAAGCTGGCCTTGCCCTGTAGTCAGATTGATGACTATCTTAAATATCACCAAAGAACCTTCATCCAGTGCCTGACAGAAGCAGAGGCAGAGACCCACAGTGGAGCATGGGGCTGACCTTCCAAAGTCCAGTCGAACAGTGGGAGAAGTGAGAATATGAGCAAAGAAGTCAAATCCATAATAGGGACACCCACTGAAACAGTTAACCTGAGCTAATGGGAGCTCACCAACTCCAGCTGGATAAGAAAGAAACCAGCATGGGTCCAAACTAATCCCTTTGAATGTGGGTGGCAGTTGTATGGCTGGGGCAGACTGCGGGGCCATTGACGGTGGAGCGGGGACTTGTCCCTACTGCTTGTACTGGCATTTTGAAAGCCTGTTCTCTTTGAACAGATGCCTTGCTCAGCCTGGATATAGTGGGGAGGGCCTTATACCTTCCCCAGGGCAGTGTACCTTGCCCTCTCTGAGGAATGGATGCGGGTACGGGGATGGGAGAAGGGAGTGGGAGAAGCAGGGAGAGGAAACTGGGATTGGTATGTGGGATGAGCAGGGATGGTTTGTTTTGTTTTTTCTTTTTTTAAAAAAATAAATTTAATTTTAAAAAACGAAAAGAAAAAAAAAACAAATGAAATCTACCATGCTGGAGTGTGCAAACTGTATGTAAGAAGCTCTGTATAAAATACCAAGCAAACAGCATTGGTTAGTAAAACTCTACTCCTTCCCCAAGCCAAACCCATCCTTGCAGCCCTGACAGGGCTCTTCTTCACTGCCCCAGTCCATGTTTCATTGGCTTAGGTACCAAAGACGTGAAAACTCTCATATTTTATAGAGAACCTCCAGGATATTTTGTATTCTGTAGTAAGTTTAAGAAACTCTCTGAGTATATATCAATCTAGATTTTTTGGTAGATTTTGCATTAAGTAATTAATTGAAGGCGATCATTTCAGGATCTCCTCTTTATCTGTGGTCTCCCACCCCAGTTATGGGAATGTGGCTTTAAATCTCTTGATTGAATTGCTCAGCACAGAGTATGGGGGAGCCCCGGTGTTGCTTCCAGAGACAGTAGAAATGAAGAGAGCGGTGTTGCTCTGCCCTGTCCCGTACCACTGTACGGCAAGGGAAGTGTGAAAAAGTGTGTGGATGAAGTGGGGTGCAGTTGGGCATCCGGTAGGAAATGACCACTTTACACACCTGTCTCCCAGGAACAGACAGAAAAATATGCTTTGGAAAACACTCATTAAAAAGAAAAAGAAAACAAGATTAAACATCAGAGAAGTATCTGAGTCACAGGAAAAATGTCAACAGAAGGCTGGACGCTGCTGTAAGCACTTGGGGTGTGTGAATTTAACAGTCTTGTCAGTAGCCCGGGGAAGCAGTGATGCTGTTATTTCCGTAGGGATTAGCAAACTGAAACATAAGGGGTATTCAGTGGCATGTTCAAGAACCAGAGCCAATAGCACAGTAGGGCTTTGGGGCCAGGCCAGGCCAGGCGGGGCCCCAGGTCTGGGCTCATGAAGGTTAATTTGTTTCATTGATTAATATTAAATGGGTCATTTGTACAATTTTCTGCTTAGAGTAAAGGCCTTTACTAATCCCTAAGTTTAAGCCAAGAGGTGTATTTATTTAGTGTTGATGCGGGGTAATAAGTAACCAGAGCAGTCTTAGCAGAAAGCAATTGTGACTTCATTTGAAATTCAAGTATATTAAGCATTGTTGATTTTCTTTTCAGTTGAAATAAGCTTCCCATGAGGTCTATCGGTCACTGTTTTTCAGCAGCTGCTCCCCTAGTGCCAGATAAAACCAAGTAAGTAATCCATGCCCTGCCATCAAGAAAAATCTATTCTTCATGAATTGTCTCTTAGATGGAAAAGGTCAGATAGCATAGCATTCCATTGACTCTACCCAAAGGCTTTAGGACAAAGCAGAGCCACTGGGTGCCACTTAAGTGAACGTCTAAGAGCTCAGAGAAACAAGGAAAAGGAGACTGCAGTAAAAATGAAAAATGGAGTGAAATCAATAGCTAAACACTGCACAGTGCTCGCCCTGCGTGGAGCGTGTGGGACAGCCTGCTATGCAATTGATCAGTCACTCAGTGTGGTCCTAGGAAGAAATTTAATTAACACATTCTATCTGGATTTATGAAATCAAAGCAGTTTTATTGCCACATTGTTCAGGTCTGGGTCTGGGTCCAGACACCACCATTTACCCGTCATTATGCTGTCCATGCGAAGCCAACTCGTACTTCTGAGTCAAATCTCCCATTGTATGCTCCTGAAAATGGTGGCGCGGATGAGGAGAACTTCTGAACTTGTTGACAGCTTCATGAGGTCGTACCAGGCAGTGTTGACACTGTTGCTACCTGGGGGCAGTCAATAAGGGAGGTACGCTGCTCTCTGTAAAGTCCTAAGAGATGACTCGGCTAAAACTGTTACTCAAGTTTTATATGAAATCTGAACAGGTTTTGATGAGGAAATGAGGGAATGGCTATGTACTAATCTCCAAGAGCCATGTTACACACTGCCCCTTATTCTCATGTGACCCACAGTGAAAGCCTCAAGCCCCAGTAGTTCTCAGCCCTGTGCTGTCATCATGCCCAAGCATATTAATGTTATGTTCATAAATTAGACATCAGAAGGAATTAACACCAATAATAATTCTATAGGAAATTATAAAACATAAAGTAAAAATTCAGAGCCATTATTAAAAGAAGTTAAGCATCAGTTGGACATACCAAGCAACCATGGTTCTGTACAGTCAGTCCGTGATTGAGAGCACTCTGATGTGGATGGAGAGAGGAAGACAGAGTGGGTACGATAGGCACAAACATAAAGACGTGTTTGTTCCAGGAGATGGGGCTGGCTGACACAATATTTCATCATGTTGTGTAGACATGTTGAATAATTGAGGACTTATATCTTGATTCTTTAAAAATAATTTATTATTGTTATGTGTGTACATCATGTGTATGCATGGGGTGCATGCCATAGCCCATGTACGGAGGTCAGAGAGCAACTTTTTGAAGTCAGTTCTCTCTGTCTACCTTCACACGGGCTCTGGCAATTGAGTTGTGGTCTCCACATGGACACAACAAGAGTGTTTACCCACTGAGCCCTCTTATGGGCTCCAAAGTTTCCTTTGCTATGGAATTTTAGGAGCTTGGGTTACTATCAGTCACTGAGAATTCAGAGTAAAATTGCCAGGAGGAGAGTGTGACTACCGTACCCAGACCATGGTGACAGCTGCAGATCAGGATGTAGCTCTCAGCTGTTGCTCCAGCACCTTTTCTGCCTGCCTGCCTGTGACCAGACTCCCTGCCTGTGACAATTATGGACTGAGCCTCCAAAACTGGAAGCAGGCTCCGATGAAATGGATCCTTTGATAAGTTTCCTTGGGTATTGTGTTTTATCAGTGCAACGGAGCAGTACTCAGAGAGACCCTGTGTCAAAACGTGCCATATTCATAGGAAGCACAGTATTGTACTTAAGATGTGGAGCTACATGCTAGCCTCTTGTGGACGTTCTGTATACCTGGCTCCCATGACTGCCACCAGATAACTAGGTGCTCCAAGTTCCCCACCTTAAGGGCTAACCCTTCGTTCCTCAGTCTGTTATCAAAATGGCAATTTCTAGTAACTCAGATAGTGCCTGCTTAGTGTGTGTGTGTGTGTGTGTGTGTGTGTGTGTGTGATCCAAATGTACTCTTTATCAAAGATGCAAAGTAAGCCAAGTTCTGGAAATCTCAAGATTATACTTAGAGAAGAAAATATTTTCTGTTATTAGTAATTTGGAAACACTCAAGTCTGTAGGTCATGTTGTGTAAGCCAAGAACAATAGGGAATGTTCAACAACCCTTCCTATTTTGAGATTTCCAGTTCTTCCTGGTGGTGTCTGAAACACCTGCATGTGATTATCTGCAGCACACGTCCACACATGCAGAGAAGAGACGCGTGGAGGAAGGATTGCGATCCGTGCTGGCACTTGGATAATCATTCCCTGGTGATTACATTTTAAAATCAGTGTTGAAAGCCTTTCTTTGGTATTTGCTATTCAAAATATCACAGAATGTGTCTGCTGAGATCCAGAGGAAAGGGATCTCATGATGGTGGCTTCGTAAGAGATGATCAGTCAACTTTACAGCCTTTGGGCCACACTGCCTGTCATGCGTGTCTGTCTCTGAATGTTGTTTAATGCAAAACCAAGGAAGAAGCATTGCTGTCAGCAGGATAGAAGTCTGTCCCCCAAGAAGCATGGCTGCATCAGGGTTTACTCCAAATGTTTAGTTCTAGAGAAGGCAAATTCCCATCACACATCTAGAATAAAGACAGGGCTTCCTTCTGGATGGAAGCCCCATACCTCAATCTCTTCCTCCCCTAGTCCCAGAAATCTAATAATTTACTTTCTGTTTCTAAGGAACTGCCTGATATAGATGTTTTTATAGGTGAGGTGAATGACCAATGGTGAATTTTTTGAGACCCCATTTGTACTGGGGCTGTCCACATGTGTTATGTTATATTTTGACCTCCCAGGTACTGCATTTCCAAGAATTATGGTCAGCATAAAACATGGAGGTTTTCTCCTAGGCACAGGTCACACCGAGAGACTCTGGTTTGAGCCTTAAATGTGCCATGAGATTCTCCTAAGCCAAGCTCTCCCTCCACTGTGCCAGAGATGCGGGGAATATCTATTACTAATTCATTTTTAAGAGTTTTACATTGAGATATTTGATTGACAGATGCTGACCAGGTACACAAAGGGATGATTTTCCTGCTTTGAGGATTGATGACTACAATTGAGCTAATGAGTATATCTATTACTCATGGAGTTACTTTTGTGCATAGGAGTGCTGATGACATCAAACCTCTCTAAATGTTTACAAGTAAACAATACAATAATGCTCATAATAGCTGGTATAGTGCCATAATTTTCAATGTTTGATTTTTTTATTGTGCACTTAGTTATATGTTACCTGTAGAAGCACTGTGGTGGGGAGAGAATTGAGGGAAATACTATTGAATCTTTTCAAAAATTAAGATTTTTTTAATTATAGAATTCTCCTAAATTCTACCTCAAAATGTAGTATATCTTTTTCCTTTAGAAAAATAACATGCAGGTGCTCTACTGATTTTAAAGGTATATAAGGTATATATAAGCCCTTTTCTGTCCTATGGATAATCCAAGGGAGATGCCTTAATCACACAACTGTCCCTAGAAAATGGGACTGCCTAATGTTGATGAGAATGCTTTTTAATGAGGTTCTTCTGGCCTTTGGAAAACTTAGTTTCAGTGGAACAAAGGCGAGAGCTGGCACAGCTTTGTATAATGTTGCAATGGCTGTTGACTGTTTGGGCTTGGTGGGGATGAGGTTAGGATTCAGGGCCCTGAAGCCAATCTTATGCAGGGATTTCTGGCCAATGAAGAAGCCTGGAATTAGAAGTGATAGTTCTTTAAACCCAAGTGGATTTCAGCTCCTGGTAAATATGCTGTCATTCCCAAGAAATTACTCTGTCTTATAGAATGACTCTTAGGGTTGTTTGCTTACCAGTAACTGATTTATCACAGAGATTCATCTTCCCCTACCCAGCAGGAGACATGGTTATTAGGACGGATGGGTGTTCCTCCTCTGACACCCATGTGCTGTTTATTTAACACAGTTTCAACCTAAACTGCAAATCCAGGCTTTGAGCCACAAGGACTCAGCAGAGATGGGCTCTGGGCTCCTGGCACTGTACTGTCCATGTTCTACAAAGATTGGATTTGCAGAAGTTTTCCTTTGCACAGACATTCCATCGCCCACAGTGCTCCGGCAGAACTGAAAAGGTCCTCTGCCATCACGGTATTGTGTTACCCCATCACGAAGTGCTAGTGTAAGATGGTACCCTAGGTCGTCATTCACACGAGTGGAGTGCCGCAGATCCGGTTCTCTCGGACGTGCAGCAAGTGTGATGAACGGAAGTTTCAAGTTTGCCCTTGAAAAAAACTCCAGGATCTTCACTGATGTCTACACTTACAGAGAAGAGAAACCAACTTTTTATACATGTATTTTCTAAATGCTTAAACTGGTTTATGCATGAATCCAGGGATACATAATGATTGTTTCCTAACACATCTTCAGGTAAGAATTTCCAACCCAGCCTGGCAATTTCTACAGTCTTTTTTATTTAATTGGGAAATGCTGTTTGTTTGTGGCCCGAAGTTCCTTCCACAGCAGAGAACTGGCAATATAGTCTGTGATGGGTTCAATAGACCTCATCAATTCTTCTCCTATTCTAATGGGTCTTTAAAGGGGAAAACAGGAGGAAGGTTTTCAGTGTCACATCCATTAATTTCTATAACTAAAACACTGATTCATTCTACATCTTTGTCAAACATAAGGTTACTGGTTTCCACGAGACTTTGTAAATGAAACAAACATTTCTCAGGAGACAGGAGCAACTCTGATTGAAATATATGGAGACAGAGTAAAAACCCAAGACCTCTTCTCTCTCTGACAAATCTTTTCTGTTTCTAGAGAAAATCTAAGTATATGTATGCAATGATATTTTAGCTTTTATTTCTGCTTTCCAAGAGAGTTTTATTGAAGAAAACACACTGTCATGAGTTGGTAATATAATCCAAGCTCAATGATATTACACCCAGTCCAAAACAATACGTTTAAAACCTACTGAAGTGAGAGACTATGTGGTGTGGGACTTATCGGGAATAATGGTAGAACGAGAAGAAGATGCCCTGGGTGTAGGAACGACATCAGGAGCACAAGCTTATGAACTCAGTAATTCCTAATAAAAGTCAGACTACGGAAGAAGTGGCCATGAATATGTAAGGGCAAATGGGACAATCAAAGCTGGCTTCGTGTCTAGCGTCAGCAGCTAGGTCTAGAGTCATTCAGCTACTTTCCATCACTGGGCAAGAGCTTTACACGGCTTGCAGTCACCTCACGGCCAGTGTCAGTCTATCAATAGAAAGAGAGCCAATGTCAGTCTATAAACAGTCTCAACTCTGGGGGTTGCTGCGCCATAACTAGCATCTGCTGTATGCTGGGTGGTGGTTATTCCACCGAAAGCGCCTGCTGCATAGAAACAATGATATGGTGTAGCAGGTACTTTACTCAAAGTAATAACAGCTAGCAAGAAGCCACTTTATCATGTTTGTTGGGTGGCACTTAATTTGTATTTTTTTTTAATCCAATGCAGCTTTCAGGGGAAGCTCATTTTTTCTGGCTAGATATATTGAGCTCAGAACCTGAACCCAGTCTTGGATGTGCCCACTGAAGGCCTCAGCCGATACAAGGTATTGGTACACTGCTTACAGTAAATGACATCAGTTTTTATAACATAGCACCCCATTACTCAGAGTGTTATGGGCAGTGTGTGCTGTTACAATCATATCGGGCAAAGAAAAAGTCAATATTGCTGCTTGGTATTCATGTATCATATATCAATATGGTTTCACTGCCTTGCTTTTGGCTTCTATGACTCTTTTAAAACCCTTTTTATTTGACTGGTTCTGCTACGCCCAATTCTTTTCCTACAAAAGGATTTTCTTTCTGCACACTACTTGTGCGCTCCTGTGACTTTTCAGTGGGGCAATTCTACCCCACGTAGTTGACCTGGAGTACTTACATGGCTAGTAACCTTGTTACTTGTTTCTGTGCCTGACCTGTGTCCCATTCCTGAGCCTGTGTGGAAATGAGCTGCACTGCCATCTTCATTATACACCTACTGCATCCTTGCTGCTGGAGGGCAATCAATCACGTAGAAGAGGGTGCTGGGAGACACTAAATATAATAAATACGTCTCATCAGTGGGCTCTCTATAAATACCTGCTGTCAAGGTACTTATTTAGAGTCACCCACACACGGGGGTATGAGTGTTATTTTCATCAGCTGGTGTTGAGTTTTGGGAGCCATGATGTTCCAAACTCAATGTCAAACAATTCCTTCTTCCAAAATACTCATCTTATACTCCTGATACCAATAAGAATAATAAGGAACTTGAAAATTCTACAACAGTGTTATGTGGTGCACATTAAAATGAATAGAATTTGCATAAGCAGAAAGAAAAATTATTTTAATCAAGGGGCTTTCATTTCAATTTGACAAGAAAACATTAATAGGAAGAAGAAACGAGAACGAATTACAGAAAATCCATGTTTGTCTGACAGCTTTGACACGGTTTCTGAAGCTCCAAATCAGTCCAGCTGACTTGGGATGGCACATTGCCATGTCTCCCTTTGGGGCTGGTTGACTCTTTGGTATGGGATGACATGAGCATGTAACTCACTTATTATAATCTATGAGCAGTTCTCACCAAGCAAATTCTAATGTGAGTCCCAGAGAGACGACATCACCAAACCTTGGAGCCCTGATGAGCCCTCACTGACAAGACATGCTTTGTTTTCATGTCAGGGACAGGAAACTTTAAGTAGAGATAACATTATCATCTTAAGGTAAAAGATAACATTTCTAAAGGAGGCAACTGCATGTGTGTTTAAATGTACACTCACAAGAAAAGACAATTCTTGCATTGGTAGATTTCCCCTTAAACCTAGCAACTTAAACAAAAATCAAACAAACAAAAATTTTTTTCAATGTCTGCGGGTCATGAGATCATACGTGATATCTTCATGTGAGTGGTACTATTCCAGAAGCCAGCCTAAACACCACTTGTATCAAGGCTCCAGTTATACTGAAAGAGTCCTTTTGGAGTGTCCTCGGCTTCACACATTTAAGCTTTAACTGTGGTGGAGTTGTGGGACTCGGACCTTGGGCCGTGTTGGTTTCTCCATTGGCAGCAATCCCCATAACACAATGGGTGACCCTTTCTAGAATGAGCCAGCTCAGAGCTACAGAAAGCTCATGCACAATGGAAGATGTATGTTTTCTATCCATCATGCTCATGATAATATGTTCACTAAAATGAATCACATTTTCTGGAGGGATTACTTATCAATGAAAATATCAGCAGACCAGCCCCTCTGGGGCCATCCCAGGAATACCCATCAAGGTTCCTTCATAAAACAATTTCTTCCCTTTAAAAATGATTGATACACATTTGTTTGGCTAAGGACAGCTCCATAACTTGTTGGAGGGTTGGTTTCCGGCCACCCAGCCAACTTAGACCTAAAATAATCACACAGAAATTGTATTAATTAAATCACTGCTTGTCCCATTAGCTCTAGCTTCTTATTGGCTAACTCTTATATTAATTTAACCCATTCCTATTAATCTGTGTATCGCCACATGATAGTGGCTTACTGGCTAAAATTCCCAGCATCTGTCTTGGGCGGCTTTTCTCTGACTCTGCCCTTCTTTCTCCCAGCATTCAGCCTAGCTTTCCCTGCCTACCTAAGTTCAGCCTTGCTATAGGTCCAAAGCAGTTTCTTTATTCATTAACGGTAATCACAGCATACAGAGGGGACTCCTACATCAATAACCTATTCTTATTCTCAGTACTTTATGGAAGCATTATTCCTTCTGAGGCCATGGTCTCATGTTCAACTAATTAATCCCATATCCAGGCAACTGTTTCTTTGGTGCCTGCCAGTCCTTATCAAAGCTCTCATATATCTGAAAGAACATCCAGTGAATTCCAGAACTTCTGCCCTTGGTCTATGGTAGGGACCCTCCTTCCTCTTCCTGGGGCAGTGGGCAAGAAGATGGTGCTCACTGTTAGACCACTAAAGGCCTTGGGAGGCCAGAGGATGCCCTGCAGATGAAGAGTCGGGCCCCAGTTGGGCTGCCATCGTACTGTTGGTCTGGGAGCCGGGCTTTGTTTCCCTGTCCTTACAATTCCTTTTGCTAGATGAGCACTATTGCCACTGGCCTCTCAGGGAAACTGATGGGATAAAATGCAGATAGTCACAGAGAGTTCAGTGTCAAATATAATAAGTGGGATTTTAAAAAATTTCTGTGACTGATTGCTAATGAACAGTTTTTAATGGAACTGCATGGGTAGGTTGAAAAAAAAAAAAACGCCATGACCAAAACATCTTGGGGAGGGTTTCTTTGGCTTACACTTCCATATCACTATTCATCACTGAAGGAATCTGGGATAGGAACTCAAACGTGGCAGGAACCTGGAGACAGGAGCTGATGTAGAGGCTATAGAGGGGCACTGCTTACCTGTGTGCTCCTCATGGCTTGCTCAACCTGTTTTCTTATAGAACTCAGGTCCACCAGCCCAGGGATGGCAGCACACATGATGGGCTGGACCTCTCCCATGTAAAAAATGCCCTACAACTAGATCGTATGAAGACATTTTCTCAACTGAGGTCTCTCCTTTCAGATAACTGTAGCTGTGTTGACACAAAACTAGCCAGCACAGTAGGCCTCAGTAGTTTTGCTAGCTTCCCTGGCTTTTTCAACCGACAGAGAAATCTGAGTCATTCAGGGAAAACCCTGAGTTTCCAAAGTGACTTAGAATGAGAGTTTGAATAATGGTGTACTTTAATTTGGGGACAGCCTGTGAGAATTAGATTAGCTTCCTTGTACTTGTTAATGGTTTCAGCTAGACTTTCTGACAGAATCATCATTTTAGTTAGACTCCTGGAACAGGGAACAGCATTCTGGGCCTTGCCTTCATCAGTCCTTGGGATCATTAGGGGTAGTGGCCTGAGTTCAAGCAGCCTCATTTATTCCTAGGTTTGCAATGAATGAGGCATATGAATGAGGTAATTTCAAGGCTACATCTGATAAAATTCAGTGCTATTCATCTTTTCGTAAATAGCAATGTTATGGGGAAATCACACAGTAAAGTAGAAACAAAATTTTAAAACATGTCCATAAATCTTCTTTGTCATTTAGAGAGGGCTGGTCTGAGCAGGCAGAATGATGTACATCTTGCCAGCTGATTTTCCCTGGCTGAGGAGTCACGGTGGGAAGTCAAGCAACAGTTTCCTTTAAAAGTAGCTAGACATGTTTGGAAGATGCTAAGGACCAGCACAATATGAAAACAGGTAAACCAAAGGGAAGCACTTTAAACATCAATTCTCCTTTATTAGGTGGCTGTTAGCATGGATAACCCCAGAATGGAAAGAAGTGGATTTTATTTATAGAATTCCAAATGATCAAGAGTAGAACAAAAACATAATTTTAGAGAGTTAGAAGATCTCATCAGTACATCAAATACCAAGTGGATTCCTTCCAGGCTAATGTGGTTTGATGGAACAAGAACCCCTGAAAGGTCTCCTTGCATCCTAAAAATACTTAGCCCAACAAACAGCAGGAAGCATTTTGGATAAAACTATGCCCAAATTCACAAAATGATTATTTATAAAAGTTTGTTTTCATTTAAAGTGGGTTGATTATAAATGTTCAATGGTCAATTTCTAAAAAGAAAAATATATATAAGGGGGATATGATAGAGAAATAAATACTTTACATTGGTATGAACTTTGGTCTATTGATACAAATTCAAGGTTGATTTGCTATACTGTGTATATGTTTTTCTGCTTTTGTTTAAGGTATTGTGTTTGTGCAGTTCATTTAAAAATGTAATGTATAGTTAAGAAATACAGATTAATAATCATCTGTAATAATCAAACTTTTTTATTGAGCTCTACATTTTTTTCTGCTCCCTCCCTGCCTCTCCTCTCCCCCTTCAGCCCTTTCCCAAGGTCCCCATGCTCCCAATTACTCCGGAGAGATCTTGTATTTTTCTTTTCTTTTCTTTTTTTTTTTTTTTTTTTTTTTTTTTTGGTTTTTCGAGACAGGGTTTCTCTGTGGTTTTGGAGCCTGTCCTGGAACTAGCTCTTGTAGACCAGGCTGGCCTCGAACTCACAGAGATCCGCCTGCCTCTGCCTCCCGAGTGCTGGGATTAAAGGCGTGCGCCACCACCGCCCGGCGAGATCTTGTATTTTTCGACTCCCATGTTGATTAGATCTATGTAAGTCTCTCTTAGTGTCTTCCTTGTTGTCTAAGTCTCTGGGGTTGTGGATTGTAGGCTGGTTTTCTTTGCTTTATGTTTAAAAACCACCTATGAGTGAGTATATGTGATAATTGTTCTTCTGGGTCTGGGTTCAAACTTTTAATTATGTTAGCTTGGTTTTCTAGATATACAGATATATTTCAGTTAGATAATCTTCAGCACTTCAAGGACATACAGAATATGGCATTTAAAATCTTTTAAGAACTTAGACTTTTCTGGCAGCACCAATTCCTTCAAGAGGATGAAGGGCATTGAAGAGGTTTCTTATGGAGTCTGTCAGCCATTTGGGCAAGAAACTGTTCTTGTCTGTTTGTATTTCTTTGTGGTCTCCTAGGGGATAAGGAGTGAACTCCTTTTTCTGTCTGCTCCAAGCTAAGAAAAGTAGCTGAAGCATTTGGTTGACGGAATGACAAACGGCCAGATTTTCATTAATTTAGCTTCTCCAGAGGAGTCACCATTTTGTCAGTCTGTGTGGAGATAAGGAAACCTGAAACATTTCTCCTCCATCTAAAGGAACAAAGCCGGATTGGGACACCCATGATAGATTACATGGTGGTATCAGTTATAGATCTAGTACCCCTCGTTCTAAAGGAATAATAAGTGAGACAAGCAAGAGAGGTGAGGGCATTCAGAGAAATAAAGTGTTTTTTTTTTTTTTTTTTTCTGATGAGATATCCATCAGCCTCAGATACATGCTTGGGAGTGCATACAATAACTCATTTAATAATGTAAGAACACACTGTGTAGATATGATCACTCTAACTTTACAGAAGATGAAGGGATTTCAGGGAGCCATGAGTTTGGCTCTGTCTCTAGCATTTTTGCTGTCAGAGCTTGTGACCATAGGTTCCATATGAGAGACAAAGAATAAATACAATTAAGTTTTGAAAGATTTGGCATAATGTGAAAAGTAGAGAAGAACCAAGATACTTGGTATGGTAGGGGTGAGAACTAAGGATGGCGGGATACCCTAACTGGTGAAGGGTCTGGACTGGCTCACGGTGGATGCAGCTGTAGAGTTTGATCATGAGATCAGCTGAGAGCACTGTGCTTAAATGATTGGAAATCCAGGCAGAGAAAATTGGCTCTGAAATAGGAAACCATCTAATTGCTTGAGCTAGAGAGTGCTATAAATTACAGAATTCAAGGAACATTAGAAAGTAGACCAGATGTATTGAAAAGGCAAAGACATAAACAGATGTCGCAGTGGTAAAAAGCATACAGCAGCATCAAACTCTAGCAGAAAACAGGCATTTGCTTGGGAGTTGGCGGTTTCTTTCCGTAACATAGTGTGATGATGAACATCCAGTGATGGTGATGAAGGCAAAGTTCCTGTAATTAGGCACAGTGGGTGCAGGGCTGCCTTCCTTCTCATAACCACAGCACAATGCAGAGCCTCTTTTCTACCATAAGGGAAACTGAGCATGGTAGAAGCCTGTGTCTCACAGGAAACGCAACTACCCTAGGGGGAGGACACTCATGTCAGGTGACATTCCAATTCATTTCTAGTTATTTTCAAGAAGTATCTCATCTAGAGAGAAGGCTTCATTTCAAACAGCATTACTTTTCATTTCCAAGGGAGGCATGCAGAAATTTAATTAAGAATCATATTGACCTTCTATGTCTCTGAGCAGAAGGATTGCTTGAACTCATTTGAAATCATCCTTAATGGCAAAAGAGGGATTTGCTCATAAGCGCCATGAGTATAATTTCAGAAGGGTGGGTAGAAATTATGAATAACCATTCATAATAGTGAAATCACAGCTTATTCAGCTTGCAAGAGTCCTGAGACTAAGATCTCTTTAGAATATAGTCAATAAAGATGAAAACCAAAGAGCTTAAATTTCTTTGCAGGCAGAGAAAGCTGAATTTGCATTGACCATGACCAGTGGGCTTTTCAATGACTCGTTAAAGCTGTCTGTCAAGGAGCACCACTTGATGAGTGTAGTCTGCACAGACCGGGTTTGCCTCCAAATTCACATTCAACAGCTGCACTTGCAAGACTAATCAAAGAGCAATGAGTAGTCTCTACTGATCTCTCCGAGCTCCAGATCGGTTGCTCTTTTAGTTGGCAGGAAATCTCATCAGAGCCCATAACACAAGCCCTTCCTTACAAGTGTCTGAGCTTAATAATTAGGACAAAATCCCAAAGGTAAATCTTCCCTTGAAGTTTTTCACCTATGTGTCTCTGAGAGATTTAGATACAGAGGGGGGAGCCCATTATCATGCTCTTAAGCGAACAGCGAGGCAATGAGATGAGAGTGCCATGACCCCCACTGAAATGAGCCTTTGTACCCCACTGCTGAATATGGGTTCTTGGCTGAGCCAGCATGAACTGAGAACTGGGGCAGCATGACCAACCTTCAGCACTCAGGGCTGCATGGTGGGGAAAGGGCGATGGTACTTTGAAGATAACACATGAGAAACTGAAGTCTACTCTGCATTGGAAAGAGAGGCTGTGGGTGCAGCTAATGGTTTCTGATACTCTAAAGCACGGGTTCAGTAAACAGTTTGTTTACTGTTTGAACAGAAAGATCTCGAATGCCCAATTCTTTGAGAGCCATCAACTGTGGTCATCTCTGCACAATTGTTTTAAGCTGCCAGTTGAAGCCATCTCCTAATTGGTCTTCCTTAGTGTGCCTCCATTTCCAGCTGACCCTAGAAAAATGGCATGTCAAGTATTGCTCCTCCCTACAATTGCTCCATGACTTCCTGTGTCAATGAGAACAAGAAGAACCAACCGCCTTCAGAGTGGCCAAATGCTGAGCTATGTCTGGCGGTGTCCTTTTCTGTCCTCTTTCATCACCCAACTCTGAATGCCTTGCTGGTATCTCACCCAAGATGCATTCTGAATCAGGACATCATCTCTTTTCCCTCTCTCTCCTCCTTCAGGTCTTTATTCATGAATCATAGTCTCAGATACCAACTTGCCCTCAAACTTCCTAATCAAAAGAGTAGCTGAACTTCTCTTATCCCTTCCCTTTTCTACTCTAGGTTTCATCTCCATTTATTCCTCCATAGTTGCTCGTGTCAACATGACAAACTTGCTAGTTCATCCCCACCTACTGAGGTCTTCCAAAGTGGACGGTTCCCGTTTAGTGGTAAGCACATGCAGACGTGAAACACATCCTCTTTCTAAAAAGACTTAGCAAGGGCTTTACGATCAGATACCAGCTCCCTAACATTTTGGTTTTCACTCTAGAGGGTGTCAGGTGTATGTACCAAAGAGGATGCTGCCAAACGTCCCCCACGTGCCCAGCACCCAGCTCCACCAGTTATCCACTTATGAGAGTTTTATTATACACAGCTCCACCCACTTACCTCCACCCCTCCCCCATTATCATTTTCTATTTTAGGTTTGATTTTCAGATTTTGTTTTTGTTGAGAGAGAGAGAGAACGAATCTGGGAGGATTACAAGAGGGGAAATATAATTAAAATGCATTGTATGACATCCTTCATTTGCTAGCTAATCAGTTGGTTTACCAAGCTTTGGGGTCTGATAGACACACAAACACACTGAGGGTGATGCAGAAGATACAGATGTTTGCAGTCTGGCTGTGCTATAAAGAGCTGATGCTGATCACGTTAGCTTCTGCTTCGGGATGTGATTACCTTCCCACTTTATCAGCTGCGCTCTCCCTAGCACTTATCACCCGCAATCTCTCGCGTTATCACATCTCGTGTGGTGTGCCAGAGCCAATGCCACCGGTATCACATCAGGTTGCTGAAGCTGTGTCGAATTCCATTCTCATCTGAGCCCCTGAGCAGAAGGGACTTCAACGTTCTTGCAGGAGAACCCTCTGTTAACACAGAGATTTGGGGCGACAAGTCAGGAGGCACCACGGCCTTAAACAAGCCTCAGGAACGTAGGGACACACCATGGTATGAATGTGTACGCAGTGGCTATGATTGGGTAGGGATGACTGTGCCTCCTCTGACTTGTCTTCACTGGAGTTACTTTAAATCAGAGGGCAGAGCTAGCCACTAGCTGGCCAAAATTAGCCATAGAGGTTTTGAAGGATCAAGGACATATAGATAGAGAGATGGAGGAAGGAGTAGTAAGGGGCTTAGAAAGATTGTCAGCCCTTTTGGATCAAGGAAGGAGAAAGAGGAGGTCACTTGGCACTTGTCTGCCATTTTTCTGATCTATTGGTGACTTATCTCTTGTGTGGCTCCTGAACTTTTATTTATTGATAAAGAAAAATGAGATAAACACTTCAATAGAGGAAACTAGTATAAGACACACGTAAACCAAGTGCAGATGTCTCCATACCAGAAAGCCAGAAGATCATGCTAATGACATTCAATGATTGGTAATATTAACAATATCTTAGGAAATTGTATGTCTAATTTTAAATAAACTATGCAAAGAAGATTTTGATAATTTGTAAGCAAAGAAAAATCTTTCAAATAATATATTCAGTGAGTAACTGGTGAGTAAGGCATTGAAAAGTATTCGTCTCAGAAATGTATGAGTGTGTGTATGTATGTGAGTGCATATGTGAGTGTGTGTATGTGAGTATATGTATGTGTGTAGTGTGTGTGTATGTATGTGCATGAATGTATGTGTATTTCTCAGATGATAACAATCCTTCATAAAAAAAAATAAAAACCAAAGTCCTGTAAAGTCACAGTTGGTTGAAAAACCTGCAGCTGGTTGTATAAGGCCTTTAACCACAACTGTAAACAGTTTTACCTTGGCTCTGTCTTAAGACAGGATACAAATTGCAGAATTAAGTCACCTATCTTGTAAGCTTCATTGTCTGCGAGAGGGATTAAGTGGATTGATGGCAGGAGGTAGATCAGTGACTGGTAGAACGAGGATGAAAACTACATATCACATTGGGGCGACCCCTCCATGTAAGCAGCATGACAATGAAGGGATAATGGGCATTCTCATCCAGTCCTGTTCGCTTCCAAACCACTTTACGTGCCCAGACTCATCTAAGCACGGAAAGGAATGACTTGCTCCAAGGAAGCATAAAAGCGCCTCGAAATACAGACATTTAAGGAAAGTCTCTCATCAGGACAACAAATAGAACTTGAGACTGAGCTCTGGGATGCAATGGTGTGAGACAACCCCTTCTCAAAACAACAGGGGATACTTTGTAGTGATGCTGCCTCTTGTCATGATTACCAAGTGACAAACATCCTCTGTGCACAGACATGGAGGCACGGACATGAACCATGATATCACAACTTTAGCTGGTAAATGGAGTGAAAGCAGTTTCAATGGAGAAATCTAAAACTTGTTCATGGATTTAGTAATGAAAATAGAAATTATTATTTCTAGGAAAAGAAGTCATTAATTCGTCTTGGGGGTTGGGACAGAGGAGATAATGTCCACTTAATACATTAAATACCTCTAACTGAATCCTTCTATTTTAGGTTTGATTAATATGGTCAGAGGTGTAAGCACAAACACCCTGTAGGCATGTGTTGGAATGTGTAGGCATGTGCGGATATGCATTCATACCATATCTGTATGTTTATGGAGGTTAGAAGTTAATAAAATCAACATTGTATTTCCAGCTACTTTTATGCTCAAATTCATGGTCTTTTCTTCTTTAATTATTAACTCTTCAGTGTTGCCTATGTGTGCACATGTTTAAGGTTGGCATTTGAGACTGGATAACCTATTGGGGAAATCTCATCCCTAAAGAAATCCCCCCTCTTTGTGTTTGTCTGTCTGTCTGTCTCTGTCTTTCTCTCTGTCTCTCTCTGTCTTTCTGTCTCTGTCTCTGTCTCTCTCTCTCTCTCTCAGCAGTCACTGATTGCCTGTCCCTCTTCATCTGCCATTTAAGGATGGAATCCTGTGAGATTTTTTCTGTCTTTGTTGGTGTGTCAACTGATTTTTATTACGCAGGTTTTGTTAGGCAGTCATGCTGTGGAGCTTTCTTGCTAGGTTCAGGAAATATTATGTAGGAACAGGCATCCTGATCCTCCGGCTCAGCCAATATTAACTCCCAACTTCCATGATGTTCCCTGAGCTTTAGCTGTAGAGATCGCATTGTAGGCATGCTGTTTGGGGCTGGGCACCCCATGGTCACTTATTATCTGCATTCTGACCAATTATAGTCATCTCTAGCAGCCTCTGTCTTCTGCAGAAAGGAACTTGACTGGTAAGCTGTGAAGGCTACACATACCCGTGCGTATAAGGATAAGTATTTAAGATGTGGTGGGAGCCTATATTGGTTTCAGGATAAATGGTAGTAATAGGCTGTCCTCCAGGGTTTATGGCTTCAGCAGCCATTGGTAGTTGGCTAAATTCACATGCCCAGACACAAATTCGCTCTAATGGAGTGTCTCTTTGGTCCAATTAGACATATGTTAGCAGCCCCAAAGACAAAAGTAAAACCAGGAAAAAGTCTTGTTTATCTGTATCCTCCTGGGTACATACTGAGGTAAGAGATGGCAGGGGTACCTATAACATACTTTCTATCTCTCTGAACCCACCATTCTCTGATCACACCTTCCTTCTATTAGATTAAATCAACAAAATCTTTAATACAGAAAAGCAAGCTTTAATGCCTGAATACTGGGACCAACTAAAAACCATAACTACAACCCCAACAATCACCTTGGCCCTTTCTTTCTTTGAAGTAAACAAATTTAAAAATGCGTACACACACATCAAGGGCAATGCTCTTTTAACCACTGCAGAAGTCAGTAATTGCTGTGAGAGGTTCATTCCTGATGAATGGCCTCCCGAAGGCTTAAGCCCTTGGCATTTGAAAAGATCAGGGCGTGATACTGGGAGTTCTCCTCCAGTCCTTAGCCCAGAGGCACACAGCAGTCACACCGCAGGTCACAAGGAAAATGAAAAAGAAACTCATTACTGGAGCCAATTCAGTGACTGCCACGTGCTCTGGCAAACTATTTCCTGGACTAGCACAAGGACGTGTTCTCGTCCAAACCTGCCACATAAGGCCATAAAGACACAGGCCATGGGTAGGCTGTACGGGATGTGTCTGTCCCTCCTCTTCGGCTGCCTGACGCGGCCCTTCTAATTGCACAGAACTTAGTGAGACATATGGCATGTTGGTGACTAATCTGCCATTAAGGTTTTATGATTTATGGAAAGTACTGGAGGTATTATCATATCTGGCCCCTTTACCATATCAGCCTGGACACTTACAATCTGGAGCCTTGTTACCAGGTTATATCCAGGACACTGTTTATACTCTGCAGATAAACCCACTTCCCTGTCTCCACCAGAAATTTCCCTGCTCCCCATTATTTGACGGGGTTCATTTGGAGCCTTCAAATGATTTGGACACTGAGCTGTTTGTCGACATAGTAGTGGGGGAAAATCACAATGTGATGTGTGAAATTGTACAATTAGGTGAGTCTTAGACTTTCGTTTGTACATTTCAACAATTAGACCTAAGTACCTCTCTTGGGGTCCTCACGAAGGCAGGCAGTAAGAGAAAGTTAGTCAAGGAAGAGAGATGGCTGAACACATCACAAGGAGAACATTCTCCAAAGCGACTCAGCAGTCTCAGGCAGGACTCAGCACTGCAGCCTAGGTGCTGCAGAGATCCAATTCCCTCTCACGGGGTTTCTGAACCACTGGTCTGTCTTACAGTTTTAGCTCTGAGAGTGGTCTTTTTTTTTTTTTTTTTTTTTTTTTCAGTTTTCACGTGATCTGTAGCAAGTAAGCCCAGCATCTGACTGTCTGCAAAACCAGACATATTGCAAGCGCAAAGTCAAGGACACTAGGCAGATGTGAGTTTTGTTTTCTAGTCATTAAAAGGTTTTCATTCATTGAAATCATCCATGAAAAATTTTAAATTTTATTAACTCTTTGGGAATTTATTATGATGAACATTGATTCTATTCACTTCCATGTCCTGCATCTCCCTATTTCCCCCAAATTCATTGCCCTCTTTCATATATACATTAATAACCCATTGACTCCAATTTGTGCTATCCTTATACTTCTGGTTGTGGGGCCTCCAGTGAACTGTGGCCAACCACACACTTGGAGAAAACTGACTCTCCCTTCCCAAGAGGTCATCAACTGCCCATACTTCTTAGCTTTGGGGCGAAGGCTCACAAACCTCTTATCCCTCCATGCTAGAATGCTCACTGATGTCCTCATGTACAGCCATCCCCAGCTACTGTAAGCTCACGACTGCAGTGCTCCTGTCTTATCTAGAAGACACCATTTGATCTGGTCTTCCCTGAACTCTGGTTCTTACAATCATTTTGCCCCCACGTCCAAGATGATCCCTGATCCTTGAGAAGAGAGGAAAGTATAGACCCCCATTGGGGCTGAGTACTTAACAGACACCTGTTCTCACTCTCTAACCAGCTGGGAGTTTCTGTATTAACTACAATCTACTGCACAAAACTTCTGTAATGAGTTCCACAGCTGCAAAAGGTGGGAGTTTTATCCTTTGGTTTTCTCAGGGACTTTATCTGTTGCTTTTGAAACTCACACTTCCCCCTGGAATTGATAGAATCCTGTCAGATAGTGAAGTACAGGACTCAATATTGTCACTCGTTTGGGTCTTTAAGCAGAGAACATGTGCTTTAAGCTGTGGTTCAGTAAGTCTGGCACTCATCCAAGGCAGAACTACACTGCTGTTTGGTGAAAGGCCAGCTTCAGTACAGCAGTGGGTTTCTTAGGAAAGCAAAATTGACATGACCAAAGGTCATTGAACAGATCTGGGCAATTTGAAGGGAGAATTTGAAGGTTAGGCTATGCTTCAATGGTTACAGAATTTTAGTAAAACGAAAGACATAAAGATACTCAATTACCCCAAGTGAAAATGTCCTGTTTTTACTCATAGTGAGGAAGACATACTTATATGACATAAAAGCAAAGGGTATGGCTGATGAGCAGGAAAGAATTGATGTCAAGGGAGAAAGGGCTAACAAAATAATTTCAACTCTGCCTGTTTTCAATAACTATTATCTTTAATGACACGTGATGTGTTCATATTTGTTTTCAAATATGACAGGTCAATCTTCTCAAGGCTGCTGAAAGCAGAAGATGAACAGACACATATGTCATGTGTGTGCATGAGAGAGAAAGAGAGAGAGAGAGAGAGAGAGAAAGAGAGAGAGAGAGAGAGAGAGAGAGAGAGAGAGAGAGAGAGAGAGAGAGAGAGTTGTGTAGCGGATTGCACAAGATCAGGCTCACATGGCTGGAATGAGCAGTCAGAGATCAGACCAGACTTCTCAGCTGCCCATTTCTGGAGACTTTCCACCCAATACTACAGTGTTTCACTGAAAGAGACAGTTTCTGGGTGACGTATAATATCAAAGCTCAGAAGCTATAATTCCTTTAAATAGGAAATGCTAGCATAGTCTCCAAAACTCATATCTTATTTTATATTCAGTGACATGAGGCTATGTCACATCTTTGTAATAACACAGAATTTACAGAGCTACAGGATATGTATATAAGTATATATACATACACACATATATGATGTGTATTTATGTAGACACAATAATTTGGAAATCATGAAAAGTGTTCTTTAATTTAAAGTAGTCATAGAAATAATGTTTTGGAAAAGCATTTTATATCATTAAATACGCATCATTGCATTATTTTCTCCATGTAATAGCTAAATGAGGGTGATTTCTTGCTTTTTGTGTGGCAGTGGGGGTTGAACTCTGGGACTTGTGCATGCTTAACCTAAGTGCCCTCCTACTGAGCTGTGCCATCAGACAGCCTCAAGGGTCTTTGTCCATTGGTCAGCGACTTTTCCACTAATTACTCTAGTTAAGATTCTTTCTAAAAACAGTGTTTATTCATCTTGGAGAATGTCATATGATAGATCTTATTTATATTTATTCCCCCAACCCTCCCAAGTTTATTTTCTCTTTCTGTCTATAAAATCTAAGAATTCGTGGAGTCCACTTTATATCAACCAACCATGCCTGGGTGTGTGACCAATGTGTGAAGCGCCATCCCACTGAAAAAAGCTGACTTTCCTTCTCCTGGCTGGAAGGAAATGCCAATAGCTCCTGGACTAGGGATGAGATTTCATGGCTACCTTATTCTTCCATACTGGGGTTTGTCTGTGTTAGCACGTACAGGTCTCCCTGAGTTCATACATCCATCTGCCCTGTTGTGACTGGAAAACACATTTCATTGAATCTATTGCCTTTGAGTTTTGCAATCTTTCCAACCCACCTTCTGCATAGATCCTGAGCCTCCAGGGCAGGAATTGTTACGTGCATCCCATTTGGGGCTGGCATCACAAGACTCTTCAGTGCACAATGGACAGCTGTATATTTCTGCGGTAAGATTATTAATGTTATATGTAATGTATACCTGTACTTCCAAAGACTTTATTCTCAGCAAGGTACTTCAGGCCAATTATATATTATGGGCAACACAAGAGAACACGGAAAAGTATCGAAAAGTCTCTCACTCCATCAAAATGGATTTGGACTCCTGGCTCACTTTTGCCACGTGAAAGGGAGGGGCACTGAGCAGCATGCCCATGAAGGGGTGGGGCACTGAGGAGCATGTCCCCTCTGCATGTCCCCTTGCTGTTGGAAAGGGGATGGAGGGTGGGTCATGACAGGCATGCAGAAGTTTCCTTCACTGACATGAGTCATACAGTCCGGGCATATTTTTATTAGAGTAGCCTAAAAACTGGGTCACTGAATGGTCTAATCCACGTGTTATTAATAAAAGCCATTTTATGTTTCCAGCGTGTTCTCTCCTTCTCTCAAATGCATCTTTTTAATTTTCCACTGTGGACTGGTTGGTCTCTCTCGGTAGACAGGACTTCGCAGCCTCAGTCCCAGATTTCCAGCATTAACAGACGGCCCTTGTCCTATGTGTTTAAGAGATGAGCTTCCTGGTGCCAAGCAAAGCAGTTAACACTTACCAAGGTCTTCTGCTCCCTCCTACTTCTCTCTCTAAGTATATAACAAATATATTGCATTTCATTAGTTTCAAAATTATTCCTGTGTTAGTTAAATATACCATTCAATTGCTTTTATAACATTTGATCTTTAAATACACCACTTTATTGTTTTTCTCTTTTTATTATTATATATATGACTTTGTCCTCCTTGATTCCTTATTTCAGGTTTTTGAGTTGCCAGCTTGAAAATGTTCGATGTGCTCTTTCAGGCTCTGAACTTTTTATCAGTGCATTCCACACAGTCCTTCTCACGAGTGTTCCTGCCACACTCGCTTATCTCAGGGGTTTCCAGGTTATTGCCACTCATTTGTAGACAGGTTTTAGCTTTTCAATTCTTATTTATGTTTAGTACAAAAGAAACTTAGGAGTCTTTTTCTCCCTGATAATTGATACATTGTATATGAGTAGTGTGTGTGTGCATGCGTATGTGTGCATGTGTGTGTGCATGTACATGCTTGTATGTGTGTATGTATGTATACACAAACGCACAGCAAGTTTCCAAACTTGCTGCACATTAGTTAGTCAATATTGCTATGGAATATTATTTCAAGATGGGTTAAATTTGTTTATGATGTGGAACATTTATTCAATGATACAAAGATGTGTTGCATTTGTTTAAGTATGTGAAACTGTGTTACTTTGTCTAAAACACCTGATTGGTCTAATAAAGAGCTGAATGGCCAATAACGAGGCAGGAGAGGGATAGGCAGAGCTGGCAGGCAGAGAGAATAAATAGGAGGAGAAATCTTGGCGAGAGGAGGAGGAGCAAAAAGGGATGGAACAATAAAAGAAGGGGCCAGCCACCCAGCCACCCAACCACATAGCCACCCAGCCACATAGCCACCCAGCCACCCAACCACATAGCCACCCAGCCACCCAACCACATAGCCACCCAGCCACCCAATCACATAGCCACATAGCCACCCAGCCACCCAGCCAGCCACCCAGCCACCCAGCCACCCAGCCAGCCACACAGCCACCCAGCCACCCAGCCACCCAATCACATAGCCACATAGCCACCCAGCCACCCAGCCACCCAGCCACCCAGCCAGCCACCCAGCCACCCAGCCACCCAGCCACCCAGCCACCCAGCCAGCATGGAATAAGAGCGAAAGTAAGATTACAAAAGTAAGAAAAGGAAAAGCCCAGAGGCAAAATGTAGATGGATAATTTAAGAAAAGCTGAGTAGAAATAAGCCAAACAAAGACCGGGCATTTATAAGTAATAATAAGCCTCCATTTGTGATTTATTTGGGAGCTTGGTGGTGGACCCCCCGAAGAGCTAAGAGCTAAAGAGTAAATAACAACCAACTACACAATATAACATATATGATATTTGCATGGAAGTTAGTGTGGTCAATAGGCACAGTAAGATATCAGTGAGTGAACTTTGACCTCTTAGACATGTAATAACTTCAATATTACACATTTATGCTGAAATCCCATTTGCGAGGGAAATTCTATAGAAAAATTTCCCATTATCTTCTTCTATTTGTTGCAGTCTGTTGGAAATCTGGCATTAAAAAAGCATGAATTTAAAAAGCCTTGTGTGAATATAGCACTCATGCATATACACACAGACATTCACACTCATGCATACACACACAGACACTCACACACTCATGCATATTTAGACAAACATGAACATTAAATTTAAAAACAAGAATGAAGAGAATTATTCTAGCAGGGATATTATGTCCTTTGTTCTATATTTGTCATCTCTTTCTCGACAATAGAAATAACTAATCCTCTGCGCTGGCCTCCTGGAGTTCCATTACTGTGTCTAGTGGGTAGTGTTTCCAACTCTGTAACTGCAGTTCAGGTGAAGAAAAAGATGAGTCTCCCATGACGAACTCTTCGAATTCAACTTGAAGCTTCTCAGTGAATTCGAACCCTTTAGCTAAAGGCATCCTCACGTGGAAACTCAAGTACCACCCAGGAAACTGGCCTCCCTTGAGATCCCCAGGCTTTGTCTGTCTCCTTGTCTACCATCTTATGACTGGATATTCCAAAGTATCTCCTCACTAACTTGCTACACGCATGATCAGTGCAGGCTGCTTCAGTCTCTCTCAAAATAGAAAACCCAAAGTCAAAACAAGCACACAGAGCCCACTGAGACAAAAGAAAGTACCCCCCACAAAAAACAAGCCCAGGGAGATAATTTTGTGTTGGTGAACTACCCCGGCCACTGATGGGGAGCACATGGAGCTTCAATCTTTTCCTTCTTCCGCCATTCTTATCTAATTGTGTTGCTAGGAAACAGCGGAGATCAATAGCTCTTGACTCCACCATGGGCGAATTCTGTTATCTGCTCTCTGGGCAACCATGGCCTCTGCCTCTAAATCTGCCAACTCAAACAACAGCCAGCAGCAGCACCTGCCTCTGGGCTCAGTGTTTTATGATAGTGAAAGCGCTATAAAGAGGGTGAGCCGCAGCCAGAACGGAAGTTACAGTGTGGGGCGGGGTAATCTCTCCACTATGAGGTACTTGGTGAGTTCTCCCTGGATGACCTCCCCATGTCTAGCTTTTCAAGGAAGGGACTTGTTTTTTTTTTCTTTTAAGTCATTATTTATTCTCTCATTTTAATCATTTTTTGCCTCCCTCCACTCTTTCAGTCCCCCCCCATCTCCCCACTCCCCAAGTCTCCCCCAGAAAATAGCAGGTCTCTCAGGGACATCATCTGAACACAGCACAACAAGATAACATGAACTCTCACATCAAGTCTGGGCGAAGCAAGCCAGTAGTAGGACAGGAAGGGCCACCTCTTATACCACCCAGAGGAAAGGCTACATCTGCTATTGGCACAGACCTGACACCCAGTTCCCCACATGCATGTCTGAAGTCTGTCTAGCCAGGAGAGGGCATGAGATCTCCAGGAACTGGGCTTACAGATGGTTGTGAGCCACCATGTAGATGCTGGGAAGCAAGCCTGGGTCCTCTGTGAGACCAGCAAATGCTCTTAACTGCTTAGCAATCTCTCCAGTCATCCAGCTTACATCTTATCATGACAGGCACCACGGTGGCAAGAGGGGACGTTCAAACGCTTTGTGCTCCTCTGGAGACAAACAGGCGACATTGCACAGCCCGAGGGTGGGGAGACAGCACGTGAGCTATGTGCACAGCCCGAGGGTGGGGAAACAGCACATGAGCTGTATGCACAGCCCGAGGGTGGGGAGACAGGACATAAGCTGTGTGCCGCAGAAAATTTATTTGAATGATATAGGGAAGCATATGTTAGAAAAATTCTAACTAAATGTATTTTTTTAAAAAAAATAAATCAAATCTCCACTACAAATAATTTGAACAGTGAAGAAAAGCACAAAAATTAAGAAATGAACCATGGCTTTCAATCCCATGTTGAGAAATGACACCGTGACTGTCGGATGGGCATTGCCTGTTGTCTACATGTGTACAGATGCTAGGTAGCAGGTAAGTGAACAGGTAAAGTAAACAGGACTTTGTAAGTACTTTCCCGTGTCTATGACACTGTATCTTTTTATTGAATTAATATGGCATTTTAATGTGACCACATTTGCCCAACTAAACTTCATTATTTTTTTTCTCAAGATATTCTTTCTTACTTGTAGATTTTTATCAATTTATTTTGGAGTAAATGACGGTCATTGTGAGCTTTCCCATTCAATAGTGATACATTTCTGGCCTTGTGCTTAATTCTTTCATCCATTAGCAACTTTTATGGAATTCTCTTGTGTGGATTGAATATGAAGCATCCCCTGCAGGCATGTGGACTGAAGGCTGGTCACTAAAGGATGATGGTGTTTTAGGAGGCAGTAGAAACCCTTGGAGGGGTGGGTCTCCTTGGAAGAAGTGGTTCACTGGAGGTGGGAGCTGCCTCTGAAGGGTCTATCTTGCTTCCCTGCTTTTTTTCTTTCCTGCTGCTGTGATAGGAGTACCATGTGATGCCCCCTATTGTACCACAGGCCCAGCACTAATGGAGCCTCTTACCACGGACTGCACGTTCAGAAACCAAGTGCTCAAATGAACTCTCCTACTTTCCCATGACCTCTGTGTGGTATTTGAAGAGTCTCCATAAAATGTCTCTACATACATTGCTAGGTGTTCCCTTACAAGTGTTATTGTCACTATTCCAAATGCTTCCCCTTCTTACTTGTTGTCATTGTTTTTATCCATTTAGCAGAATCGTGGGATCTGTTATATCACTTTCACACAGTGAACTCCTGCACGTTCTCATAGCCACCACCCACTACCCTCTCTCCTCTCTCCTTCCTCCCCTGTCTCATACTGGTCCCTTTCTTCCTCACATAGTACCCATCCTCATTTCAACCTGCATGCACATGTATACCCACATGGATGCACACACTAACTTTTAAATGTGTAAGAAAGACAGGAAACACCTTCTTACATTCCCTGCGATAACAAGAATTCTCTCAATTAAGTTTTTTATGGATTTGAGTAAACAATTCACGTTTTCAACATTGCTAAATGTGTAAGCTTTTCGAAATGAAAAGTGACTTTTGATAATGAAGGATTTTCAGTAGCTGTGTTCATTTGATTTGTGTTCTCTGGTTCATTTGCGTGTTGAATTATAATTGACAGGCTTCCCACTGTTATACCATCTTTGTTTACTCGAGACAAATGCCAGTTCCATTTGAGGACACTACCATTAGTACAGAGCTGGATGTGTTTTCTCTTTGTGTCTTTAGAATCCGAGTATTTCCTCTGTGGTATGCATGGTATATAATTTTCCTTTCTTGCCCAATTCTTATTTATCACTGCAATGAAAGTTGTCTTTGCATCCTACAATGCGCCTTGGTCTGCTGCGGAGCATGCATTGAGAGGATGTTCATGGTAAAGACTTGTTGAAACACAACCAGAAACCTTCCTGGGTAACGAATTGCTGGAGACAGAAGGTCAAGATAAACACAGGGTCCCTCCCCTAAATACGGAACTGCAGGAAACTAATGACCACTGGGACAAGGGGGAGGATTAGTCTCTGCGAGGACGAGCCCTTTATTGGTTGTCTAAGCCAGAATATGAACCTTGAAAGTAGGACTCAGCAGGTTGTATTTCTGTATCTGTGCATACGTGTGAGTGTGAGTGTGTGTGTGTGTGCGTGCGCGTGTGTGTAAGAATAAGAAATGAGGCTATCAGCTTGAGAGTGGGTGGTTATAGGAGGGGCTGGAGGGAAGAAAGGGATGGGAGAAAGTGATACAATTCTATTTCAATTAAAATATATATTTTAAAAAGGAAGCATTTTACTTTTTATTATATATGCATTATCATTGGGCTAACTGAGTAATCTGGTCTTCTTAAAACTTTTTGCTCTTTTGTTAGATTTCTAGAAAGCTGCATTTTTAGTCTTCCACTCCACAGGGACTGGAGCATATTAGTGACGGTTCCAGCCCTTCATGTGCACTGCAGCTTTCCCGGCAGTTCCTGGAGTTTCCATTTGGCCCTCTGTCTTGAGTTCTCGTGGTGACTATGTGTGCATTTTTAACAATTTTCAGAAGCAAATTTCTTTTTAAAGCAGTTGCATTCTTGCCTGGTATCTCTCCCTGCCAAAAGTCCTGCTTCTCTGCGATTCTCCCCTGGGCTTATCTTTAATTTAACCTGATATCCCTATTTCTAATTTCCTCAGAGAGAATGCTTGCGAATGTGAATTATGTGCTTTCTCGTGCCATAAATTTTGAATGTTTAGCACTTTAAATTTTTCTCTAAGCATGTCTTCAATTACAGTTCACACTTTTAAGATGCAGAAGCATACCGCCATTCCCTTACAAGTATTTCCTTAAATCTCTACGGTGATTTCGCTGAACATGTTAGATATGTTGAAGTTGCTTGCTTAGTCCAAAATAAGGAAGACCCTTGTTATTTTTACTGCCATATCTGAGCCAACAAAGAAAATGATTACAGAGCATTCTCCTTGAATCTGCAAGCACGCACAAGTCAATCCTTCAGGATTTACGAATGCACCCCTCATGGTGTATGTGCACGGTTCTTTGAGTGGCTTGATTGAACGTGAAAAGACTGGACCCAGTGTTTGATAATGTTCTACATATACACTGTCAGTTGCCTACACGGCTGGTATTCTTGTTTAAAGCTTCTGTCTCATCTTTGAACCTTCGCTGGCAATGAAGAGTAGAGGAAAAGCTTCCCCCGTCGTACTTATTTTGTCAAATAGTTTGTCTCATTTTTCCTTTTGCACCAGTCAGCTTCACTTCACATGTTTTAAAGGTATGCATATGTGATATTGCCATGTTCTCTTAATTTTTGTGGTAGTTTGGACCCCATCGGCTCATGTTCATTCGTGTTCCGCGGCGGGCAGGGCTGTTTGGGAAAGTATCAGTGAAGTGCAGCTGCCCCGGAAGTACATGGGGAGGGGGCAGGCTTTGAGAATTCAGAGCTTCATGGCCCCTTCTGGTTTGTCTCTGCTTTGTGTCTGCAGGTTTCAGTTCTCAGCTTCTGGCTCCTGCCACCATGCCTGCTCCTTGCTGTCCTGCCTCCTGGTCACTACAGACTTTTATTCCTCTGGAACCATAAGCTAAAATAAACTCTTTTCCTGTACATTTAATTGGTTATGGTGTTTTATCACAGCTATAGAAAAGCAATTGGCATAATTTTCAAAATTTCATCCTATGAAATTTCCCTTTGCACCTGTAGAACAATGTGCAGCCCTGAAGCTCCTCCCTCTCTATTTCAGTGCCAACCATATCAGCTTTCTTCCACTTTCATTTCATGTGAAGTTTGCAATCTACATATTTTTCTCAGCTTCTCCTACTATTTTTCTTATGAATGATATTTAACTGATATGGTTTTTCTTGTCTATGTAACACACACACACACACACACACACATTTTTGGAGACAGGGTCTCCCACTGGCCTACAGTTTAATCAGTAGGATGGGTTTGCTGTCTGGCAAGCTTTGGGTACCCACCGATCTCTGTCTCATCAACCGTGGGATTAAAAGGCCACACTATCTTCCAAGCTTTTCCACATGAGCTCTGCAGATCAAACTCAGGTCCCCTTGCTTTGCAAGTCAAGCATGTCACCGACTAGGCTGTCTCCCCAGCTCTGAAAGACTACTGTGTTTCCATTTAATTGCTTTGATGGCATTGCCAAAGCGATCATGAATGTCATATGTGATTTGTTCTGTTGCCCTGGATGTCTACCTCTTTTCAGTGATTCTCAGCTCTTTCTTACATGAATATAAAGTAAGCTTTGACATGGGTGAAAAGGGATTCTCCTTTTCAGGAATACTGTAGTTATTCTGACTTCTTGCCTTTCAGTCTTAATATAGAGCCCCTTGTTTTCACTCTTAAGTTTTTTATTCTTTTTGCTGATGTTTGAATGGAATTATTTACTTATTTCCAATCTCAATTTTCTTATTTCTCATACAGTAAACTCATATTCCTGTGCCTTCAAAATCCATAAATAGAGCTGGGGTCTAGTGACTCATGCCTGTAACCCATGCTTGGAAGGCTGCAAACAGAAAGATTGCACGCCCAGGATAAAAGGTGAATTACAGGCTAGCCTGGGCTACAGTGAGTTTCTGTACACAAAACCAATTCCAGTACCCCGTGTAATAGTAATAGAAACTGGGTGAGTTGAAGATAATTAGTTGACAAAGGCAGGCATCTCATGCATAGGGTTAGTTGCTCTTAAAACACGTATCTAAGAATTACTCTTGTCCTTTTTATGCTTGGTAAAGATGCAAGAAGAATGAGTTGTTTGCCACCCAGGAGAGGCATCTCACCAGAACCCAAGCATACGTGCATCCTGATCCACAAGAGATAAATGCTCATTGTTTAAACTGCTTTGCCTAGGATAATTTACTGCCACAACACTCAATGGACATTGATCTTGTCTACTTAAAGACTGTCATCATCAAAGCTTTCAGTAGGTTCTTTAGGATTATCTGTGAATAAAATTATGCGACAAATAGAGACAGTCTGTTTCTTCTTTGAAAATCTGAATGGTGGCTTTCCCCTCCTTGTTCATTTTTCCCCTCTTGGGACATAGTGAAAATTTGTAATTATCTGGCATAGCTCCGTGATCTGTCCCACACGTCTGAGAAATATGACAGCCATCTTTGTGTCCACCCTGTCACCTCTCAGTGGCAATCACTCTGCTGGGACGGCTGATGGCTCACACTCATTCGCGGATATACAAACACTAAACCAACTTTGCATTCCTGAGGCAAAGCTTCTCAACCATGACATATAATCTTCTTGCACACTTCTAGATTAGGTTTGCTGGCATTTTTATCTGGAGATTTTGCTCATCTGTTTATATGAGATAGTGGTTTGTACTTTGTTAGCTTCTGGTATTATCATCTGATTTCTGTTTTGTGATAATACCGGATGCAGGATGAGTTGGGAAGCATGTCCTTATCTTCCTATAAAAATCTAATGAAGGATAAGTTATTCTTTGAATATAGGATACAACTCATCTTTAGTGCCCAAACTCATTACAGGTGACTTTTATCACTAACCAGTTCCTTGTTGTAGGGTTATTATCATTTTAAAATCTCTTGAGACAATGTGGATGGTTTAGTTTTTTTTTGGAATTTTGTTCATTTCACCTAAGTTAGGTTGTTAGTATAGAGTTTATCATATTTTCCCAAACCATTTTGTTTCTGTAAGAAGGGTATTGGCATTTCTTCTTTCAGTCCTCATCATTGATATTATTATTAATTATATTATGTTAATATGCTCTCTCTCTCCCTTTCTGTCTGTCTGTCCCCCAGCTCAGTCTGTCTAGCTGCTAGTCAGTTTGGGCTGGAGGTTTTTCACAGTTTGTTGTTCTGCTCTAAGTCATTGCTGGTCTGGTGTCTTTCTCAGCTCAGAAGTACAGTTTCTCCAGCTGTGACTCCCTTCTAGGCCTTGATTCATTACCACCATATCCTCTGATATCTGTGATTTTTCTTCATTTTTACATTTCTGTTCCGCTGATTTATTCTGAATTAGATGAAAATTTTAAAGTACTAATTTGTCAAATGAGGTGTCATGATATTTTTTTGAGTTATTTTCTTAGTGGCGATTCTGGATATTATATGTTATTTTCAGATTTATACTCACTTATTTCCAGGAAGACATGTTTATACTATTCTGCCTTTTCTCTTGGGTTATAAGTATTATGTTTATAATACCTGCAAGTATCACAATCCTGACAGTTCATTATTGGTTTTTACAGCATAATTTGTGTCTTTTAAAGTAGCTAAGAGAAAAGAAAGCTAAAACCATAAACTATTCTTAAATAAATGAGCCAATAATGGTTCCTTTATTGTTTTTCTACATGGCACACAGAATTATTTACTACAAAAGCTCTGTAATGTGTATTTTAATTAAAGAACATATAGCCTTCTTTGCATAAACCCCTTATGGGCACAGTGTGTCATGGGGCCACAAAGACCTCCAGCTACCACTGTCCTTTGGATTTCTCTGACCCAAAGGTCCTGTTTCAGAGCAGGGGCATCTAGACAAGCTCTTCGTCCACGTCCTCTCTTTCTCAGAAATCCCCTTGCCCACCTCTTTCCTGCTCAGTGGTCCATTCTCCATCTATTAAAGCTGTCAGTCTGAAAGCCAGCCTCCTGGAGGGTCCCCTGAACAACGCCTGAAATGCTCTAGTGACACCTGGTGGTCATATTTCCCTCGGGCATACCCTGTAGACTATAGACTCACCATGTTTGTTAGCTTTTTAAAATGTGTTTCTGAAATTAAAATATAATTACAACATCTTTGCCCTGTCCTTTCCTCCCGCAACCCTTCCTATGAACTCCCCTTGCTCCTCCTCCCACCCACTCTCGAGTTCATGGCTTCTGTTTCCTGAATAGCAATTGCATACATGTGTAAATAGAACACAAGGAACAAGAGACCAAGTGGTGCCCAGCCCCAACCGACATGTCTACCACAAAAGTGCTGCACCTAAGACCCAGAGACCAGAAGAGGGGGTCAGAGAGACTGTGAGAGCCAGAGGGTCAGGAAATCTGTCATGAGACTGCACTTCCTAGAAATACCAGAAACAACACCCACGCAGTCTTACCAACATGCTGCCCAAACCAGACCCAAGGAAGGACAACATGGAAGGGGAAATATCACTTCCTAGAAATGCCGGAAACAACACCCACGCAGTCTTACCAACATGCTGCCCAAACCAGACCCAAGGAAGGACAACGTGGAAGGGGAATATCAGGAGGCCTCGGCTATAGAAAAAGAACTGCTGGCAATTAAGGAACGCTGAGAGAAGGAGAAACAGTCTTCCCCAATTGATGATCCAATACCAAGGGCTCAGCCCGGAAACTGCACACATACAAGTAACATTATATAGACTGACAAAGTTGCAAAGTTGCACTAAAAATTTAGAAGTATGTATGTATATATATATATATATATACATATAATATATATCATATATAATATATATTAAAAGCATATATATTGTATATAGCAGCATAATAATCTTTATGAAATTCATTGTTTAAAAATTTCATGCAAGTGTGTGGTGCACTCTGACGACTGTAACTACCTCCCTCTCACTCTCTCTCCTTCCAATAGCTACTTTCCCCGTGTTTGGGTCTATATTTTGTTCTGACTCTCACTGACCTGAGTTGTGGGGATCCACAGGGTCCTCCTCCTCCCAGCTGAGCTGCCAGTGACGGCTGGAATCTATGGGGTGGCGGTCATTGTCTCCTGCTCGGCTCACCCTGAGCCGCTGCCACTCTCCAGTGGGTGTCCCAATCCACAGCCACAGACACCTGCGGGAGCTGCACGCCGGCCTTCTCATCACAGCTCCTGCTCCCTCTGTTTCCCTCTTTAAAGTTGTCATTTGGTGTCATTTGCTGGAGCTTTGATCATGTCCACTGTGTCTAGAGTTTCTGTGTATCAAAAGTCAAATAACAGCCATATGTTACTTTATAAAAATACATTACTTATGATAAAAAGAAAATGCAGTTCTGTTGAGCTTTCCCAATGCACTGTTACCTTGACTGAGGGGATTTGCAGATTTTTTTTTATGTGAATATATTTCAATTGTTTTATAGGGCCCCTGTTTTCACCTTGAATTTTAGAAGTATTTCTATAGATATACATTACTTCTTCATCTGACCCAACTGTATTTTGGCTTCTTTCTTTGCAAGGTTTGTACGTAAAGCTAGTCTTTGATGTTCTTACTGACTGAAAAAGGTTTTTCCAAACTTTCTTTTACCTGGTTTACTTACTAAAAGATCCAGATGATAGACGGTTTAGTTTCTTGTTTTTAGTGTACGCCTGCCTTACCAATTCTAATTCCACAGCCATTGTTTTTGAGACCGCCCCCAACTGGCATTTTCCAGGCCCTTGCCACAGCAAAATCCATTCCAGTAGATAATCTTCTTAGTATGTACATATGGATTTTATTTAATTTTTTATTTAAAAGTTTGTACATTGAATCTATTTTGATCATGTTATTTCCCTCCCAATGCTCCCCACTTCCCTACCCAACTATCTTCACGATCTCTCTCTCTCTCTCAAAAAAAAAAAAATCAAATAGCCAGGCAGTGGTGGCACACACCTTTAATCCCAGCACATAGGCAGATCTCTGTGAGTTTGAGGCCAGTCTGATCTACAGAGTGAGTTCCAGAAACCCTGTCTCCAAAAAGCAAAGCAAAACAAAACAAAACAAAACAATAACAACAAAAAATAAAACAAATAAAGTCACAAAAGTCAAAACAAACAAATAAACAAAAAAATCAGTTGACAATCAATCAGTCAATAAAACAAAGTAAAACACAACAGGTACAAAGTACATGGGGTGCCTTTTGTATTGGGTAACTTTTCCCGAACATAGGAACTGCCCTGGAGTGTAGTTCACATACCCAGTGAAACATCCTCAGAGAAAACCTAACTTCTCTTTCCCAGCAGGTTCCAATTGAAAATACCTTCTCGGTTCACTCAGTGCTGGGGTTTTGTTAGTTTTGAACTGCTTGGGTCTGTGCGTCACAGTCTCTGTGAGTAGATATATATGTACGCCAGCCCTGTTGTGTCTGACGAAGCTGTTTCCTTGGAGTCGTCCATCCCCTCTGGCTCTAACAATGTTTTCCTCTCCTCTTCCACATAGATCCCCAAGACTTGAAGAGAAGGGTTTACGAACGACATCCCCTTTAGAGCTGAGTGTTTCAAACCTTCTGACAGCATATGATGGCTGGTTGGAGCATTCTCTCTCCCGTTATTTGGTGACTCCGGGTAAAGTCCTCTCGTATATGTTTATACTTTAGGAAGCTTCTGCAGCGGTGGGTTTCCACATGGCTTCTCAAAAGACCTCTAGCTAGTTCTGCTCCCTCTCCATATTATCCCCTTAATCTCGCTCTCCCTCTCTCCTCCCCATTTACTTCTTTACACAAATTAAAAAACAACTTTAAGCTTCATACAGAGACATTAAAAACCCGGGACAGCAGCCGGGCAGTGATGGTGCACACTTTTACCCCCAGCACTTAAGAGGCAACGGCAGTTGGATCTCTGTGAGTTTGAGGCCAGCCTGGTTACAAGAGCTAGTTCCAGGACAGGTCCAAAACTACAGACAAACCCTTTCGCTAAAACAAACAAACAAACAACCAAAAAAAACAGGACAGCTAAGAAAATCCTGAGTAATACAAGAGTCACTGGGAGAGCACCAACCGTTTTCAAGTTGCATTACAGAACTCTAGTAATAAAAACAGCATGGCATTGGCAGCAGACAAATTTATCCATTTTTAAATTACAAATGGATTACAAATTGTACTTAATAAAGACATATTCAGTTCTATCACGGCGCAGAAATTTAAAATTTCAAAAGGGGAAATTGAATCTAGGGAAAGGGCTCAGTGGCTAAGAGCTCTTGTTGAACAAGTGCAGGGACCTAAGTTCAAATCCTCAGCACCCATATAGAAAGCCAAGCATGGTCAGGGGCTCAGTAGTAACTCCAGAACAGAGATAAGACACAGCTGCTTGGGCTTGCTGACATTAAGCCAAGCTCCAGGTTCAGTGAGACCATGACTCCAGAGAATAGGAGGAAAGTGACAGACAGAGCAGGACACCCAATATTCCTCTCTTGCCTGTGTGTACGCAGGCGCATGCACTCGGATCCTCCTGTGAGCATGAAATGAGACCAACACACTCAGAGTGACAGTGATAACTAACATAAGCGTGTTATTTGTGATAACTAACATAAGCGTGTTATTTGTGATAACATAAGCGTGTTATTTGTGATAACATAAGCGTGTTATTTGTGATAACATAAGCGTGTTATTTGTGATAACATAAGCGTGTTATTTGTGATAACATAAGCGTGTCATCATGATTTCAGGGACCGTAGGGAGGCTGCTGCTGGCAGACACCTGGGCCAGCTCTTTACTTAGCCATCATGAAGAGAGCTGCAATAAGCGTCCATGTGCAACTGTCTGTCATTTTATAAAGATGCAGAAGATCAGAGGACTGTTTAGGAGAACAGAGGGGACAATGAAGGCGGAGAGAGCAGCCATGAGTGGGGGTTCTGAGCTCAGAGGACACTCATCGGAAATGTGCATGAAGCTATGTGTAACCCAGGACCTCAAAATATACAAAAGTGAAAATGGAAACCATCGGCATAGAGAACGCCTCCCAATCAACTGAAAAACAGGAACAAAGCCCCTACAAACAGTACCCAGATTGTGACAGAAACACCTCTGTGTGCAGTGCCTTCACACATATGTGTACGAGTGCGCAAATGTGTATGCAGGAGCCTTTGTGTGGATGTAAGAGGAGATAAAGGTGTCAGGTTTGACAGCAAGTGCCTGAACTGCTGAGCCATCTCACCCGTCCAACTTTTCCTTACATTTTCTTCTGAGAGAGGGCATCATTGAATTGTCTAGGCCTGTCTCGAACTTGTCTCCCAAGTAGTTGACATTACAAACATATATTAACATACAAGTCTCCATGTGTTGTCATGGTCTGTCGTTCTGTCTGTCTGTCTGTCTCCTCCCTCTCTCTAATGAGAATCCTGGAAAACCATACACCAAAATACTGTGAGAGTTTGTGTTGTGTAACATTTTTTTGTCCTTTGTGTCCCCCTCTTTACTTTCTTTTTGGACCTGTGTGTGACCGGTGATGAGAAAGAAAAATCATATCATAAATGTTTTCTCTCTAATATTATCACATGTACAGACCTACTTGCAAGAAGACCTTGTTTGTACTTCTGAAATCACTGTAATTTCCCCGAAAGTCACCCTCAACCTGTATGCTCTTTGCTTTTTGGACTCTGAGAAGGCATGCCTCACTCCAATCTTCCCAACAACTCAGACATTACAGTTTAAACGAATCTTCAGTTTGACTTTCCTACCATGGAACTCCCATCTTTGCATGTGATTAGGAAGAAAACAGTGCAGTTTCTAAATTGGGCAGGAGGGAAAAACATCCTTTTTGTTCACTGCCTATAAATGCAGCGGATAATTGCAGGGGGAACACAGAAAACACAGAGAGGGATGGACGAGTCCTAACAGCGCTCTTTCCCGAAAATGAGGTTTTGCAATGCTTATTATTTTTCTGCTTTCATGTTTTTGTTCGAATAGTCTTTTTACGAATGAGATTTTTGTGAAAGGAAGGTCAGCAATAGCACGACGGACTGTTTGCTCCGAGAAAGTGTGGCACAGCAATCTCCCCTAGGTGATTAGCCAGCGCTTCTTGTGTCACAGAATCCAGGCTGCCTTACAGATGTTCTTCAGCATCCTGCTGCTCTGGTAGCCCCACAGCCAGCGAGCCTTGGTAACAGTATTTTATTGACACCTTAGAATGCTGAAGTAAGTTTTGGAATGGTTTGAGTCATGCTGACCTTAGAGCACCCAAAGAGGTGAGCTAAGAGATGCTCTCAGGGTGAGTGCTACTTTAAAAAGCCTATGCAGCAAACATCTTCATCTCTAAATTCCTCTTGGTATTTAATCGATATCTGCACAGATCCTGTACAAGTTGTCACAGCCTCACACATCAGACCTGTTGTGTCCAGAAGATGCTGCGTCCTTGGAAGTATCTACTACCTCAGCTCTTAGACTCCTTTGCCTCCTCTTCTCCATGCATTCCCAAGAACTGAGAAGAAGGGTCTAAGGAAGACATTCCATTCACCACTCCAGAGTCTCCATGCATCCCTGAGACCTGAGAGGAAGGGTCTAAGGAAGACATCCCATTCACCACTCCAGAGTCTCCATGCATCCCCAAGACCTGAGAGGAAGGGTCTAAGGAAGACATCCCATTCACCACTCCAGAGTCTCAAATTCTGCCCATCTGTGTTTCTTTGTGTTAATTGCCATCCACTGCAAGAGGAAGCTTCTCTGATATGAGTGGAGCAAGGCCCTGCTTTCTGGGTATAGCAGTCATTAGGAGACATTTGGTCGCTGTGTTCCTTTAACAGAACAGTAGCAAGTTTTCCCTTATGCCCACGATCTACCTGGTCTCAGTTCCCGTCACGTTAGCTGTATTGGGCATGGGTTTCATCTCATGTAGTGGGCCTCAAATCCAATCAGAAAGTAGTTGGTTACTCACTTAGTATTTTTATTTTATTATTTTTAATTTAGCTTTACATACCAACCATAGTTTCTCTTTCCTCCTCTCCTTCTGTTCCCTCCCACATCTCCTTTTTACCTCCCCCACTCCTCAGAAAGGGCAAGGCCTCCTTCAATGGGGAGCTAACAAAGCCTTGTATATCAAGTTGAGGCAGGGCCAAGCTCCTCCTACCTCCCACCCCACCCCCACTTTGCATCAAGGCTGAGGGAGGCATCTCACAAGGGAATAGGTTCCAGAAAGCCAACTTGTGAGTCAGGAACAGAACCTCGTCCCAACATTGGTGCCACTATTTTATCAATGTATCAGTTAGTTCACTGGTGTAGGTCCCAAGTTTTGTAGCTTGGTGACAGTGGTGGTGACCTCTGCTGTAGTTGTGCCTGAAGTACATTCCGGTGTGACGAACACTAGTTAGGAGGGGCAAAGCGTCTAGTTGAACACCAGCTTGATGTCTCCAAGGTTGATGGCATAAATGAACTGTGCCTTCACCAATGTTGTCT
Organism: Chionomys nivalis; assembly: GCF_950005125.1. Lineage (NCBI taxonomy): Eukaryota > Metazoa > Chordata > Mammalia > Rodentia > Cricetidae > Chionomys > Chionomys nivalis. The sequence goes on along the minus strand of NC_080100.1, from coordinate 4,654,930 downwards.
TCCTGTCAAGGTTCTGAAGAGTACCAGCAGCCTTTGCAACAGCCTGTGGTGTTGTAGGTTTGTGTGTGTGTGTGTGTGTGTGTGTGTGTGTGTGTGTGTTTGGGACTCTTTGGTCAATGACTCAACAAGATGCAACTCATTTCTGGCTCTGGGGTTTTCCTTGGTAGCATAGGATGGCTAGTTAAGTAACTCCTGTTACATGGTGACTCTATTTAAATTCCTCTCATATATTTCTATATGTTAGTAGCTCCTATAGTAATGGGTTTCCATACGGCATTTCAAAACACCTTTATGTTATTTTTAATACCAGTTAGGAAAGGGTAAATCCATTTTCTCCAAGGGCATGTCACTGGGAATGTCAACCACACTCCAGACCCCCTCACGGAGTAGTTGGCCAACACAAAACAGATTCCATGTTTTCCCATGTGCTTTTTGTTTGGTTTTGTTGCTTTTTTTGTCTTTCTTTTATTTTTTCTTTGAGAGAGAGACAGAGAGAAGGGGGAAGAGACACAGAGAGAGACAGAGAGGGAGAAAGAATGATGAGCAGAGACAGAGAGAGCATGGAGTTGCTGAGTAGGGAAACAGAGGATCAGGGATCAGGGAGGAGTTGGGGGAGGAGAAAGACTAAAATCAAGTACATTACATGAAAACAATCTGAATAAAAGAAAGGGTGGCTGGAGCACCATTATAAGCACCAAGTTTCATTTCTTCTTCCTCCACGTCTCTCGCCTCCACTGTGTGGAGATGTGTCAGCTCTGAGCAGATGTCAGCTACTGTGTGGGGAGTTTCTAACCTACAGAATTGTAAGCCAGATTTCTATGCATTATAAACCACCTCAGCTGTGTTGTTCTGCTGCAGCGCAAGCACTGGCTGTCAGGGTTAAGGATGATCTAATCTGCTGTGCTCTAGGTGGGGATTAAAAAAGAAAACTCAGACTCTGGGTAAGAGCTCGCTTTGTTTTATATGTCAAGGAATTCCAATTTTCTTAGGGATTATAATATGGTGCTTAATCGTGTTTTCCACCTTGACGGGGGTTGGGGGCAGGGCAAAGTCATCTAAGTAGGAGATCCCAAGAAAGAGCACAGCTGGAATACTGTAAAGCAGCACCTGAAGACGGGGGTTGGGTAACACTGCTCACACTGCTGAGAGCTGCCCGCCTGTGTGTTCAAAACCCAAGAAAATCTCAGGCAGTGTGAATCCCGCAAGACCTCATCAAAGGCAGATCTTAAGAACAAAAGAAAAAGCAAACTCCAAAGACAGGCATAAAGTAAACATACTGCAGACAAAGAGGTTTGTAAACTTAAAGGGGGGGGGGACAAATTTAAAAAGAGTCTGGAAGCTGCCCTACTCCAGAGAAATCAGAATCAGAACAAAAGCAGAATTCCAACAAACTCTGTGAGAGTCAGAAACCACCATTAGTGCTCAGACACAAGGACACTGCTTTAGTGCTTTGATAGAATGTCCCATGATACAAAGGCATCACGGAAGCATCATCAGATGAATCCAATCTAGGAGAAGCTGGGAGCCTCAGGATGACCCGCGGGGAATCTAGAGAAAGCCTATGCTTTCAAACACAGGCGTTGGGTGTTTCAGACAGTAGTGAAGAACCGGAAAGCGAACCAACGTGTCTCTACGCTTAATGAAGTGTCATCGAGTCCGCAGGAGGATTGAGGGGATGATGATCTGTGGACAAGGAGGGTCCAGTCCATGATGGTAAGGTTGAGGTCACATGTCCAGTCCAACATGTTTTACTCCATCAACAGATGAGGAAGAAAATGTGAGGCTTATCTTATTATGAGAGGTCTTCTAAAAACAGGACAACTGATGTTGATGGCATTATTCCTATTTGTAAACTATGCAACCATCTAAATATGAGGCTTATGGAGGATGAATTCTTTGTAAATGTCAACATATTTGAGCAATCATTTGGATGTGTTAAATGACAACTGGAATCTAAGGTGGGGAATCTGTGTTCTCTGGCCTCCAACAGTCGGTATTTGCTCCTCCTTGAACAGGCATTCTGTTGCCCAGAGCCTCTCAGCACAATCCGGATCAGATCGTCAGGGCCACACAGGGCTTCCATCTAAGTGATGAGGCCCCTGCTGAAGGAGAAACTGTGCTTAAGGCAAGGCTGCAGAATCTATAGGTTCAGAAAGACAGCAAGGGGGTAGAAAGGGCCATGTTAGGATTCAACAGGTGAAAAGTAATCTTGGAGCCTTTGTGTGTGTCTGTGTGTGCTTGTGTGTGCACATATGTGTGTGTTCACGTGTGTGTATGTGTGTGAGTGTGCATGTGTGTATGTATGTGTATGTGTGTGTGTGTATGTGTGTGTGTGTGCATGCTGACATACACATGCCACAGCACACATGTAGAGCTCAGGGAACCGTTTTTCCACCTTGTTTGCGCCATAGTCTCTCAGTTGTTCAGTCCCGTGTGCATTAGGCCAGCAGGCTGGTGGGCTTCTTAATATTCTCGTCCCCACTTACCATCTCCGCCACAGCATGGGTGGGATCTCAGACCTGTGTTACCATCCTCAGCTTTATGTTGGGTCTGGGGATTTGAACAGAGTACCTCAGACTTGCACAGCAAAAGCTTTGTCCACTTAGCTACCTCCCCCATCTGATCATCTTGTCTCTCCTTTCCTATCTCTATGCCTTCCCTGCCTTCTTACCTAGCACCACCTAGCATTGCCCATGCTTGACTTTTTTGCACTGTTTATTGTCTATCTTCTGCAATGGAATAACGCCAGCTCCACAGTACCAGGTGGTGGTGTCCAGCGGTCACCATCCAGGACATGGACAGTGCTCCCGGAAGAGTAGGGACTCTGTGAGATTGTGTGGGACGAATAGATAAATAAGTAAATAAATAAGAAAGAAATATGCAAGTAATCACAATGTGTCTCACGGTGTTTTAAATGCCACGACCCATGGAAAGAAAAGTGAGACTTGTTGACTTGAGGGGCCATCAGGGGTATCCTCAAGCTAAGTTGTCTTGCACTGACTTTAAGGTGAAGACCCCAGGGGAGAAGCAAGGCGCCTGGAACCCAGGCTGTCTCTGGAGAATGGCTGCTCTTCCTCTCAAAATCATCCTCCATTTGAATAAGAGAACTTTATCCGTGCTCTCTCCTCCATCGTGAGCAGTGGTGAAGGCGGTGTTTGCTCTAGTGAATGACCCCTCCACCCTAGATGAGTGTTTTCTTGTTTCTCTGTGTTCTAATCCGGGGTCAATTGCTAACACTTCTCCACACAGCAAGCCCATTGCTTGTGACTCCCTCGGCTTTAGCTGGGAGCTCCTGTTCTCCTCAGTCATCTCAGCTAGATCATAATGTTCCTGCCTCTCAGACATGTCCGTGACCTTTTCCTCCCCTGCCTCTGGTCTTTCTCTCCATTGGGAAATGTCTAAAATGTCGCTGAAGGTTTTGTTCACACTGTCTCGCTGTCCAATCTGATTTGGAGATCATTTCTTATGTCTGTGCCTCCAGCTGGAGATACCAGGCACATCCGGTTCAGTGAAAAAGCCTTTGAAGACATGTACCAAAGTTCACCCCTTGATGGGAAAGATCCAAAGATGCTTATAGCGCTTGCTCTGGCATCAAAACTTGACTGTATCGCTAGACACAGTCTGTGTGTGACCGGACCATAACAGTTGGCAATCCTAAACTGGCCCCGCTGAGTCCTGCTTGAGGTTCTGAGATCTGCTTTGTCGGCAACCCCACCCCATTTTAAAATATTGATTTTCTTAGTCTTTACTCCTCAAAGCACAAATCCTACAGAAGAATCAGAACTCATGTACTACTAGTCCTATAACCAGGTGGCCAACTTAGCCCGTTCAGCCATTTGAATCATTCCATCGAACACTTCCAGAAGGCATAAGGATAGAGCACTCCCGTGGGAGATGCCATTTATCACACTGCCTTGGGATGCCACACACCGAGAGACACACTTATTTATACCACAACTTATTTTCACACACAGCCAGACATTCAGAGAATGCCCCCACAGTTTATATTACGGGAATTACAAAATAATGTTTTTAATTTGGGAATGTTCAATGCAGCTGACTGCCAGTTCCTCTCTCGTCTCCCTTAAACTTTTCCGTGGGTCAGCACCCAACAGCGCCTGGGAGCAGAAGTTTTGTCTCATTTTAATTAACAGAGCTGGTCTTCGGGGAACCGTTCCATTACAATGAGCCATTCCGGGAGGCTACACCTCCCGCCCACGGCTCCTGGTGCTTCACAGCCATAATTCCACACTGAGGAGAAAGCTCCAGGGCAATGCTGGGAGTTTTAATCACAGCTTCTAATTATGAACAATAAGTCACTTCAACCATGCCTGTGTCTCAAATATAATAAAAGGAAAAAAACTAGCATTCAGCAATAATTCTCAGGCTGATAAAGTTACACAGACAAAGAGCACGAATTTTGTGCCCCCGTAGAGAACATTCTAGAATCCTCTTCTACCTGACTTATAATTAGAGATCACTGGCCAAAGAACAGGTGTTCCTTTAAGCACTGGGCTATTACCTTCCAACTATCGGGGAGGGGGCAGGGGTTGTTACGACTGCCTTGTGAGTGTTAAGAAATCTCAGCAACAGATAGGAACCCTTGGTTTACTGACGTCAAACAGGTTGCTGCAAACCCACCTGCTATGAGCACTGGGGGGGCCTAAGAGCCTTTGAAGGAGGGGTCTCTGAATCTAACCATGGGTGCTGATAATGCACCTGCCAGTGACTTCAGGTTTTCCCACCTACTCCTATTATTGTCTAGATTATACACCTGGAGGTTGGTATGTGCTTATACTGTGCAGTCAATGCTCCACACCTAAGAATCCCTAAGCGCTTTGTGGTTCCCTCGGCCCTTGGGCTGCTCTGGGTCTGTCTTGACCACCCAGCCACGCTTGCTACCTAGATTGACACCCTCAACTCCACATTCAGTGTTGGCAGAGCAGTTTATGACAGCCGCCTATCCTAGCATAGCTGCAAGATTTCTGAGATAGTTCCTCTAGCACTTTCTGGATGCTTATCTGAAGGCCACTGTGGGCTACCGTCCCCCACCTTATGGGACAACAGGGCCTCCGACTGCTATCATTGTGTTGATGAGCATGTGAGTGATGTCCCCTCTCTGCTTATCACCTCCTTCCACCTCAGGTTCTAGCATACACTGTTCTATACTCCAGTGTTTTCCTTAACATTTATGTGAGGACAGATGTATCCACATTTCTGGATTTGATCTATATGCTTCATGTATCATTGTCTAGTTATACACACAGTTCCATCTAATTTGCTGCAAATGATAGGACACTGCCCTGTTTGTGGCAAAATATATTGTTATGTGTCTATAAGTCACTTTTTCTTTAATATATGTCCATGCTGAATCGGTAGCTCAGTTACTGCAAGCATCAGTAGACTGCGTGTTGAGAAGTCAGTTTGACATGCCATCATTTCCATTGGCGACCTACCCAGCTATGAGCTAGCTAGATCAAATGGCGGCTGTGCTTTTGTTCTTTTGAGGACGTCTGTGTGGTCATATCAGAGCTGTGCACATTCGCATTGGACCAGTGTTTGTTCTCCTACTCCCTCTTCTTGACGGCCTGGCCAGCACTGACTACTCTGACCTTCCCAGGACAGACATCCTGACTGATGTGCGGTACCATCTCATGCTGGCTTTGATCTGCCATTTTCATGATGTCTAATGAAGTTATGCGTTTTTCATAAGCATGTTGATGCCACGCACCGCACCCCCGTGTCTGCGCTCTGTGAGCTGGCACCCAGTTCACGAACTTCGGGCAAGGGGGCTGGAGGTTAAAATACACAGACACACACAGACAGAGAGACAGAGACACGGGTCATCCTTGAATTCCCCAAGAATGCCCCCTTTATTGTGTTCAGGGGCAGATTATATAGAGATAGCCACGCCCCAGCCAAACCCACCAGAAACCACTCTCCTGCCATCAGGAACTCCTGAAGGTCTTGTGCTCAGAGCAGCTGTAGGCACTCAGATCAGGGGAAAACAAGAAATTCAGGATCTGGAGTCTCACTGCTCCCAACATGTTGATCCTTTGAATTTCTTCTTTAAGGAGAATTTGTTCAACCTTTGTTCATTCTTTGTCTTTGCTACTTGGTTTGGAAAGTTCCTTGTATCCTGGCTATCACCCATCTATCAGAGGAGTGGATGGTGCAGCCTCTCTTATTCTCTAGACCTTTCCCTCGGGGCATTGTCCCTTTCCATAGGGAACCTTCTTGGTTTGGTATGTTTGTATCCATTCGGTTCTGCTGCCTATGCTTTGGGTCCAATGCCTGCAAACCATTACCTATATGTATTCAAGGGCTCCCCCATTTCTTCTAGGGTTTCAGACTTTGAGATCTTACTTTTAGATCTCTGGTATATATAGTAAATGCTACTGACCTCAAACTCACACGGTACTGGAGTGTATAGTCATATATGACTCAGCCCATTTAGCCATTTGAATTATTCTATCTCCCATTTTCAAAATTAATATAATAAAACACGTGTGTGTAAGTCTGCATGTGAGTGTGTGAATGTGTGTGAGTGTGTGTGAGTGTATGTGTGTATATATGAGTGTGTGTATGTGTGAATGTATGTGTGTACAATCAGTGAGTCACATACACCAGACATAAAGGTAAACAAGGAACTTATTGGAAAGAAAAATTCCAACAGGAGACAGAGTAAAAGAGAGGACGTGAAATGTTAATGATTGGAGGAAGAACAGGATTCATCGTGTTGATGCCTGAAACCATCTAAGAATAATAGAATTTTGGATGATGATTTAATATTCAAGACCGTGATACAATCACATCACTGCTCCCTTCCCTTTACTCCCTCCTAAATCTCCGATAAATCTCTTTGCTCTCTTTCAAATTCAAGGCCTCTTTTTTTATTAATTTAAATTAATCTTTAAAGAGAGAAAATGCTCCGGATAGTGGTGGTGCATACCTTTAATCCCAGGACTCGGGAAGCAGAGGCAGGCGGATCTCTGAGTTCAAGGCCAGTCTAGTCTACAGAGTGAGTTCCAGGACAGCCAGTGCTGCATAGGAAAACCCTGTAACCCTGTCTCAAATAAACGAAAGAGAGGGGGGAGAGAGAGAAAGACAGAGAGAGTGGGGGGCAGAGAGACAGAGAGAGAGAGAGAAAATGTGCAGGATAGGGTAAACCTAATTATGGTTTCTGTACAGCCTAGGTGTGTTCCAAGAAGTGGGTGATTCTTCAGAGTTTATTTTTAACTGACAAGGAAGACAAAACATAATAGATCCACAGGAACTTTAAAATGCTGCCCGTCTCGAAGCTCTCATCTCCTGCACAAACTCCTTATTCTCCTGCACTCCTATGGCACATTCTCTGCATACCAGCCAGATGACACTTTGAAGACATACATACTCTATGCCAGTCATATTCCCTCACTGGCGTTTATCCAGGTGCATTGTGGGAGTTAAGAATGCAGGCGGTACACCATCTCTGAGAAGTTCTCAGGGACTGCTTGACTGTGTTGTCAGAACTCAGCCCCCGTGTTCCTTAGAGCCCACTTTCCACTTCCAACAGACTTTCAGGCTGTCCTCCCCTTCCTCGCAAGCCTCATAGGGAAAGGGTGCTTGCTCTGTGCGGCCACCCACTCCCGAGGGGCGGCATCTCCCTCCAAGCTATTCTCTCTACTAATAGTTGTATTTATATGCAGTTCACTTCCAACCTTTGTGTCCTCCATGTATAGATGCCACAGGAAAGGGTGCTTCTCCCCTCACCCCCAAATATATCAATTTCCATGAAAGCCCCCACCCCACAGGATGATATTACAGAACTGGGGGGACATCAGATTATCAAGTACTGAACTATAGCGGATGTCTGCACCCATCTTGGGACAGATAAGTAAGGATGGACTGTCAGGATCGAGGCAGTTAACTCTGAGCTATTCCATAGTAAAAGGTGCCCTCCCCGCTTCTCAGCTGCAGCTGTTAGAAGACAGTGCTCAGGGCGCCAAAGGCAAATCTGCACAGGGCACTGGGGTGCATCTCACCCTGGGCAGGGCACTGGGGCTCACCTCACCCTGGGCAGGGCACTGGGGCTCACCTCACCCTGGGCAGGGCACTGGGGTGCACCTCACCCTGCACAGGGCACTGGGGTGCACCTCACCCTGGGCAGGGCACTGGGGCGCACCTCACCCTCCCAGCTTCCTGTCCCAACCCCTAGCTCCTGATTCCTCGTACCCACCACTGGAAATGGCCAGAAATTCTCTCTCTGACCCAGCCAAAACTGCCCACTGTTCTGATTGCCCCTTCCGCTAACTAACTCATGGCTTCTCCAGTGCTGAACTTCCCAGGTTTGGACTCTCCAGCTGGGGCTCGCTTACTGCTGTCCACCATCTTCCTCTTCTGCGTTCTCTCTTTGTCGTGCAGCTGGGTAACCCTCATGTGGGTGAAGACCAGAGATCTGAGCATTGATCTACTTTCCTGTCCTTGCTTCCTGACTTGATGTCCCCTCTCCTCTCCTCACCACGCCCGCTGAGACCGCTGCCTCTCTCATGGGCGCTGTCTTCTGCCCTCCCAACTCTGCTGAAGAAATGTGAAAAGCATCAGCCACCATGTCAGACCTGTGGCTTCCTTTGTAGAGCTTGACCTCATGGGAATTCTGGAGCCTTGAGAGTATGTCTGTGTTTTGCACACGGTCATCCAGCAGTATTGTATGTGTGTGCGTGCGTGTGTGTGTGTGTACATATGTGTGTGTAGATATATAGATGGAGAGACAGTTGCCTGTGATGTCCAATCTTCTCTCTATTTAAACATGTGTTAGCAGAGGAGAGAAAATTCACTTCCAGACGCTGATGTTATTTTTGTCAATTTATAACAAAAATAGCAGAGAGGTCATCTCAACATGTGTGAGTGTACGTTAGTGCATTCATGCTGTTGATAAGAAATACACACAAACAGGTGTGTCCCTGAGAGAAAATCAGGCCTGGCCTCCAACAGAAGAGAACACCAGGAATGCTCCTTGGCTGCTCTCACCCCATTGGCTCAGCGGCCAAACTGCCTGCTGCCCAGTAAGTGGGAGGAAGCTCGTTCACTGGGCACCTGCATGGCAACACTTACGGAAGCCGGCTCCCCTGCCTGCTTCTGCTCTGGTTTTCCACACTCGCCAGTGGGTTTAGAAAAACAATTCCATTTTCATGTTTCCCCTGGGGAGACTGTATAGGTAGTGAAAACCACGTCCTGTAAGGAAGTGACAAGATGACAGTTTGTCCTCTTTCTGCCTCCTGACGCAGCAGACCAACACCAACCAGGAGAGAGGGCAGACAGTGCAGATGTTAGTGTGTGTGTGTGTGTGTGAGATGGAGAGAGACAGAGACAGATGGAGACAGAGAGAGAGGGCAGACAGTGCAGATGTTAGTGTGTGTGTGTGTGAGAGAGAGAGAGAGAGAGAGAGAGGGGGCAGACAGTGCAGATGTTAGTGTGTGTGTGTGTGTGTGAGATGGAGAGAGACAGAGACAGAGACAGATGGAGACAGAGAGAGAGGGCAGACAGTGCAGATGTGTGTGTGTGTGTGTGTGTGAGAGAGAGAGAGAGAGAGAGAGAGAGAGAGAGAGAGGGCAGACAGTGCAGATGTTAGTGTGTGTGTGTGTGTGTGTGAGTGAGAGAGAGAGAGAGAGAGAGAGAGAGAGAGAGAGAGAGAGAGAGAGAGGGCAGACAGTGCAGATGTTAGTGTGTGTGTGTGTGTGTGAGATGGAGAGAGACAGAGACAGATGGAGACAGAGAGAGAGGGCAGACAGTGCAGATGTTAGTGTGTGTGTGTGTGTGAGATGGAGAGAGACAGAGACAGAGACAGATGGAGACAGAGAGGGCAGACAGTGCAGATGTTAGTGTGTGTGTGTGTGTGAGAGAGAGAGAGAGAGAGAGAGAGAGAGAGAGGGCAGACAGTGCAGATGTTAGTGTGTGTGTGTGTGTGTGTGTGAGAGAGAGAGAGAGAGAGAGAGAGAGAGAGAGAGAGAGAGAGAGAGAGAGAGAGGGCAGACAGTGCAGATGTTAGTGTGTGTGTGTGTGTGTGAGATGGAGAGAGACAGAGACAGAGACAGATGGAGACAGAGAGAGAGGGCAGACAGTGCAGATGTTAGTGTGTGTGTGTGTGAGAGAGAGAGAGAGAGAGAGAGAGAGAGAGAGAGAGAGAGCGCAAGCCATCAAATAAAGCATATGCCATGGTACGTAGGGAGAACAGAGGGATGTTGTAAAACTTTAATTAAATAAAAGCCTCTCCCCATGGGGAACACTCAGAGGCCTAATTTTCAATTCTCCCTTTGTAATTATAAAACTGAAGAATGCTTGATTTGAAATGCTTAAATTAGAAAATCTAATGATGAAAATTAAAGTGCGTAAAATCTCATGGCCTAGAAACAATTAATACTAAAAGTTTGGTATGTTCTAACATATATCTATTTATCTGCCTGTCAGTCTCTATCATCTATCTATCTGTCTGTCTATCATCTATCTATCTATCATCTATGTATCTAGGTATCTATGTATCTACTCTATCTGTGTGTGTATGTGTGTATATCTGTGTGTGTTATAGGATATTCCTTGTAGTCTAGGCTAACCTCAAACTCTGTATTCTCCTTCACTGTCCTCCTCAGTGCAGGGCTTATAGACATGTACCACCATGGGCACTTGTGAATGTTTTCAAAGTTGGTGTACTGAAGTCTAGTGTGTTGTGGTTCTATCACTTGATGTCCTTACAGCGTCACCTCTGAAACGACAAGTATTCACAACTGCCGTGTAAATTTTAAGTGTGTTTTATGCTGTTTTTAGTCGTAGCAGTTAATTCCATACTCCCTTTAGCAAAGATGCTTGTCCCCTCAACTACTGCGTGTCGTGCACTTTTGGGGGATGAAGCTTCTGATTCAAAGTTTCCCAGTAATTTTCAGATGGTGCCAAAAACTAACAAATTCTATTTTCACTTCATTGTGTTTTAAGCTGCATTTCTCAGTTAATTATTACAGAAAACACTTTTTCATCTTTATTCCAATTACATGTATGCTTTTCTGTTGTCTTTTATATTTGTTACATTATCTCACCCCAAATGGGACCTAGATAACTATCTAATTGTGACAAATATTAGTGCTATCCTTTATCATACTTTTAATGTTTTTATTTATTCTTTGAGAATTTCATATTTCTCTCAATTTCTTTCTTTTATTCTAATTCCCCCTCTATGTTCTCTATATCCAGCCAGTTATTTAATTTTTGTTTTAAAAAACAAAAATAAAATAACAACAAAAACAGAGTCCATTTTGTGTTGGCCGAATACTCCCAAGCACGGGACCTGCACTGGAGCGTGACACTATATTGGAGAAAGGTTTTCCCTTTCTCAGGAAGCATCCATTGTTAAAAGTTTCTTCATTAGAGGCAGAATTTTGTGTCCACTTCCCCTTTTCCACGCTGGGATGCTATTGGTTTGAACCCGTGTCTGTCCTGCATGTTCTGGCATGGTCTCTGTGAGTTCAAACATCTTGTGTCCAGAAGATACGGTTCCAGTCACCACCACTGGCTCTGATAACGTCCCTCTGACTTTTGCAACTGCCCCCTTTCCACCAAGATCCCCAAGTCTTGAGAGGAGGGGTGCGATATAAAGACCTCATTGAGGCTGAGCACCCCACAGTCTCTGACTCTCTATACACGGTTCATTGCCGGTCTTTGCGTTATCATATTTTGCCAGATATTTTATAGTGTTTTGATATTGCTTAGGCAATGTTTTGAAAAATTGATGTTTTCAGTTTTGCAAAGGTGAAGTGACCATCTCCTTTTTCAGATTTTCACAAAAACTGATATGACTTCCTGAAGTGTGAATTACTCCTAAAAACAGGTCACCAATGCTATGCTTTCATACAATTTTATTATTTAGGACTTGGAGAATTTTCACAAAACATCTCCTTTTGTGGTCATAATGTATGACATAAAATGAAATGAAAGTCAACGACCCAGGCAAAACTTAGGGTCCCAGCTGTCTGTCAAACAGAGCCTCCTAATTCCTCATTCACGGAAATTGTGACCAGGCATCTCAGATCTCCCTCCTGAGCTTGTGCTCTGATACCCACAGGATTGCAAAAGCTGCGTCTCCTCCATGGGAAGGCCCCATACATCCCATGACTGATCCCTCACTATGACACCTACCTCTGCTAAGTAGCACGCTCCCTGGGCCTGGTCCTTCAGAGGGCCAGGAGCTGGAGGACAGTGGCCACACTGACCGAGAACTGTGTGTACCTACTGAGACTCAGATAAGGTCTAAGTTCAGAGTTCACAGCACCAGGTGCAGAGACTAACACTGTTAACTGAATACCTTGTAAACAGAAAGCACAGGTGCAGACCTGGGGATAAGGCATCTCTGGGATATATGGTAAAAAACTCAAGCCCAGTCTGAGCCTCCACCACTGCATACCTGTACTCTGTCCACAACCATTGCTGGGAAGTGTCCCCGCTGCTGTGGCGGGCAGCCCCAGATCTCCATAGCCAGAGCATTTCCCACGGGGGTGCCTCATTTGGCTGAGAGACGAGACAGTCAGTGTCCTGCTGGTTTGGGGAAGTGTTGCTTCCCAGTTTGCCTGTCTAGAGATCAGCACTGTGTAATAGTGAGCACAGAATAATTCTCAAAAGAGGAAAGGAGACGGAACCAGGCAGTTCTGTCTAGCTGCAGAGACGAACGGAACTCTTTCTTAGGTAAGATATGATTGAAGGACAAACTTGACACTGGAGAGACGACGCAGTGGTCAAGAACACTTGCTGCTCTTTCAGAGGACCCCAATTCAATTCTCAGCATGCACATGGCAGCTCACAGCCATCCATAACTCTGTTTCCAGGGGAGACCTGACACCGCCTCTGGTCTCTGTGGGTACTGCACGTACTTTGTGCCCATGCAGTCAAATGCTCACACCCACAAAGATAGTTTATAAAACGTTCCAGTTGAAAGCAAGAATGCCTTAGAAATAAGATGTCACTTTTGAGAAAAGGTGGCATTTGAGCTTTCAAGGTGATTAATAAGAAAACTGTCTGGTAAGTTCTCTCTAATGTCATTTTGATCTTTTCTGTGTTCTTCAGAAGACATAGTGACCATCTCATGCTTGCCTTTGCCCAGTTCAGAACAGAAGCCACAGGCATTTGAATGGCTTTGTAAGGTCTTCCTGTGTGCTGCTATGAATTAAGAACGGCGTTCTACACCTCCTGACTCTCTCATCCCAAATATCAGTGCTTTTTTCAGTATGATTTGCACATTCTCCAAAGGTAACCTTATTCATACCAAGGGGGTTTAGTAAGGCAGGGTATGGGGTGAGAGGAAGAGAGTGGCCTCTAGGAGCCATGTCTTCCAGGTGTTGCTTCGGAAACTTGGCTCTGGATATCATCTACAAGACTTCTCAAACTCTAGACTTGTGGGATGGAGGGACCAGGACCCAGGGATGGCATGGGATTGCTGGGGGACAATGGTTTTACCCTGTAAACACTTGCTTCTTGTACTTGTTTAATAAAGTGCTGATTGGCCGGTAGCCAGGCAGGAAGTAGAGGCGCGGCAATGAGAACAGGAGAATTCTGGGAAGAGGATTCTGCAGTCTGCAGTCACGATCCAGATACAGAGCAAGATGTGACTGCCTCACCGAAAAAGGTACCGAGTCACATGGCTAACACAGACAAGAATAATGGGCTAATGTAAGTTATAAGAGTTAATAAGAAGCCTGAGCTAATAGGCCCATCAGTTTATAACTAATATAGACCTCTGTGCAATTTCTTTGGGACTTAACGACTGTGGGAACTGGGCAGGACAGAAACCTCAGACAACATGGAATGAGTTGTAACACTATAGAGAAAGTATTTCCACCAAGCCCAACAAGCAGGAGCCACAGGGAGCTTGGCTCTGCAGATGTGACACACGGCATGTGGGTGGAGCAAAGGCTCTGGTGCCAGCAGCATTTAGTTCAGCAGCTGGGATATGGTGCAGCAAGAGGGAGTGGGGCAAATCCAGGTAGGACAAGGCTCACTGAGATCACCCAGACACCAGCTAGTTGTGCCTAACATTTGAGATATACTTTTGATACATGATTTTGATACATGACTTTAATCCTAACACTCTGGAGGTAGTGGCAAGCAGATCTCTGTGAGTTTGGAGGCAAGCTTGGTCTACAGAGTGTGAGTTCCAGGACAGCCAGACCTGCACACAGACAAACCCTGTCTCTAAAAAAAAAGGTAAAACTTACATTTAAAATTACAAGAAAGTCTAATTTTATTATATATTTTTAATTTACTAAAACAACGCATGATTTAAAAAGAAAATGTGAGTTTTCAAGAAAAGTTCGGAGAGCCAGGACCAGAAGCATAGCGAGCTGAGAGCCATGTGTTCAGTGCTGAGCCGTGGTCTGGGGATGCTGCCTGAGCAATGACTGAGCCAGCAGGTTTAGGAAAAAGATGGACTCCAAAGGACTACCAGCCCAGAGGAGACCTTCAGACATCTGTCAGCGGATGGAGTGGAGCTTTCTCTGCCTCTTGTTTTGGAGAACATGTCTTCTAAGGGAAATTAAACACCCCAGGCTAGAATCTCATCTGAGTGAAGATTCCAAATTTATACTCTCCATGAGGTGTGGGGAAGTGTAATTGGAGGAATTAATATTAAATTTGGTCCTTGGCCAGGGATACTGCTGAGCCATCTGGAAGAATTAAATGAAAAGCCGAATTAAATGGAGGCTATTCCACCCGTGCAGACTCTGTGAACTTGACACGTACAAAACAATTACCACTTCAGAATGAAAGAAGTCACCCGTGGAATAACCCTCTATCAAGTCTGTGGGAATACATGCTGGGGTTCAGGTGCCAAAGCAACTTCAAATTACAATATAATAACTTCAAAAAACTCTTGCAGCAAACAGGCTGCAAATAATGACAGAGATGAAGGGGCCACTGTGTTCTTGATCCCACAGCTGGGGAAATAGGAGGCAGAAGGTGCCTGAGCCTATGGCCTGCCTAGGATGTACAGTAAGAGACCAGCTTTGGCTACAGACTCAGGCTGTAAAAATGATTGCTGGTTATATAAACTGTAAGAATCTGTTATATAAACTATATTTAAGAAGAAAGGAATTGTGCTGAGTTAAAAATAACCCTACAAACAAGAAGGAAAACTAAAATTAGACCTCAAACTTGCATAAGAACAACAAAAAAAATTCTAAGTGGAGAAAAGACCTAATTAGAAATATAAAACTTTCAAAGCGTTAGAGTTCTGTTTTCCACTCAGAGCTGGAGAAGCAGGAAAAAGGGCTGTTTATACTGTTACAAAGTCAGCACTGGCATATCACAAGTCCCAGCTGTCCTGAGTTCTTGGGCCACCAAGTAAACAACCCAGGACTGAGAAGAGAACAGAATTCTCAGATGTAGCCAGTCCCAGCACCTGCTGCCTGCTCCATGCATCTGCACCAGTCCCTGCTGCCTAGACACATGTATCTGCAGCAGCCCCTGCTGCCTGACCCCATGCACCTGCACCAGCCCCTGCTGCCTGGTCCCATGCACCTGCACCAGCCCCTGCTGCCTGGTCCCCTGCATCTGCACCAGGCCCTGCTGCCTGACCCCATGCATCTGCACCTGCACCTCAGGAAGCCGAATGCGCTTTGCAGCTTGTGGCAGGCCTTGTGTCACACATTTCACCAGATGCTAAAGGAAAACCAACTCCCTGCTAGGCTGCTATGGGAGATCATGAAAACTTCATGAGCCCCAGCTCCTAGCACAATGAAATTCTAATTATCTTGGAGGGTAGGTAGGCAGAAAACTGTCTTGTGTATGGGAGAGAGAGAGTTAACAGAACAGGTCTCCAGCCTGGGAGAAACTTTAGGATGCAGAGAAGACTCAGAACTCAGGAAGGACAAAGGACCCAAGACCCAGAGGTACAGCTCAGCTAAGGACTCAGGGATGATGGCAGCACAGAGTTCTACCCACCAAAGGCACTCGGTACCTTAGGAGTTATGTAATGCTGGAACACTGTCAGGATGGAGCAAGAGAAGAGTATCTCAAGGGCAAGGGACTTAGAATAGATAGAAGCTACTAGACAACCAGCCTACATACTGAGCACAAGGAGGTGGTGGCACAATTTGGAGTCTATGGTTCTCTAAAGGTAACCAGAGCAGAAAAAAACCTCAGCCTAACTCTGAGAGCAAGGATCAGTAAGTCTAACCAACTACCCCGTCTGCTTGGAAAACAGTCTTAATCCCTTATGACTATTTACTTATCTTCACGTGTGGGGGATGGCCTCCTTTTGGACCTTTCCCTGATCGTCTTCTGAAATACAGTGCAGCTCAGAGGCAGAGTTGCCAGGATACAAGAAGCCAGTGCAAGAAAGAAAAACCAATGTTTCCTGATTCTGTGACCCAGTGAGTGCAGGAAAGGGGTGAGCATGAAACTACAGTGGTGACCAGCAAGAAAAGTGATGACGGAGAAATTAAGATGAATAAACGTCCAAGAGCCTGAACAACAGACAAAACTGTACTCTAGTATTGCACTATGTAACTCTCCAACCAAGAATTCACAATAAATATGACCAATACATTGAAAGTAATAATAGAAAATAGTCACCAAGAACGAACAGATGTGGCTGGGCATGGTGGCCCAGGCCTGTAATATTAGAACTGAGGAGACTGAGTCAGGAGAAATATTGTGAGCTCATTGAAGAACTTGGCAGTCCCAAGACCCTGTCTCACACAAAGCAAAGCAAGCCGAAAGAGGGAAGAAAAGCGGAGATAAAGGTAAAAGGGAAATGTTTTCTTGTCAATAAGGACATGGAATATGGGAACAAATGAAAATAAGGCTCTTCAGATGAAAAATGGAGAGTAAGAGATGCAGAATATTCCGCACAGCCAAGAGAAGAACATCCGTGTGTGTGTGACAGGATGTTCACAATAAAAATTCCTCTGCCAAAGCACAAATTCACAAAGACTAGAGAAATACAAAGAATGAAGCATTCATAAGGTATAGCATTCCCAAACGATCAGATCCATATATCGCTGGAGAGCCAATAAAAAGGAAGTAGAACATGAGAAATATTTGAGAAAATAATTGACATTTTCTGAAATCTCTTATAAACACCAAGCCGGAGACCTGTGAATCTCAGAAACGTTAGCGAGCTGCAGGCTGGAAACAAACACAGCCACCCCAGACAGCTCAGACGTGGGACTCCAGCATTGGGAGGCTGGAGCAGGAGGGCTGCCAGCAGTTATATACTAAGACACCACCACAGAAATACAGAATTAAGGGCACAGATGTAAATCCATGCAACTGCAGACCCCGGATGTTTGGCAAAGATGGCAAAAACATGCAATGAAGGAAAGACAGTGTCTCAAGCAAATGTGCCAGGGGATTAACTGGGTTTCAGCGTGCAGAAAGTGAAACTCGAATCTTGTCCCTTGCTGTGCACAAAACTCAAATCCTTCAAGGCTTACACACTTAATTCTTTAGAGTCCCATCTTTGGTTATCAGAGCAGGAGCTGCCTCCTTGTTCAGTCCCACTCTGTGTAGAAAGTCACGTGTGTGAGGGAGAGGGGATCTCGGCGGCAGACCTGCCTCCTGAGAGCTCAGGCACACTTTATGGAGCATGTGACGTCTTATATAAACATGGCACTTCCTTCCTTATGAGAGCCAACCAGCAGGACTGGTTTTTACTCTTTCTTGGTACTGGTCTTGGAATTTCAAACCTGCATGTAGTTAAGTGTCCAACTGTACTTCAGCAACTGGGGAAGGGGAGCAAGTCAGCCATCATCACTCAGACAGAGGCGGCATAGCGGGACAGGGGGACAGGAGGACAGAGGGACAGGGGGACGGGGACAGAGGCACAGGGGAACAGGGGAACAGGAGGACAGGGGGACAGGGCGACAGGGGGATAGGGGGACAGGGGGAGTGTTCTGAACCCAGGACACCTGTAAGTGAGACAACAGAGCATTGCCTGCAGCCTTTTTCTTCCCTCTTTCTCAAATAATACCTAAGGATGGCAAAATTATTAACATTTCAGTACAAACTTACTCATTTGATGTTACGTTTCCACTCAAACCCTGGAAACGGATGTGTTCTATACCAGCCTCCTCCAGGTGGGTTAAAAACTGCAGCAAAATAATTCAAATTGAACTACAAGCTGGCTGTTATTTGCATAAAACTCCCCCGATGCAAAGAAACAATGACACTTGGTCTTCGCCGCTTCAGACCTTGCATCCTAACAGCATCTGCCTCCCGTGATTTCTGCTTCTACTAGGCTAGTGAACAGTTCTTCCCTTGCAAGCGTTTAGTGTGCCATGCTACAGACTCACGATCATCCTCTTGATGTCTATCTGAAAGCAGCCATGCTTGTTTCCCACTCCCCCCTATGCCTCTAGGACTAGCAGTCCATCAATCGTCGTGGCTCCAGGATGTGCTGAGTCAATGTTTAACCTAGCGCTCACATAGCTGATGTTCTGCTGGGAGCTGAGGATGCAGAGATGAGATGCTACCTTATTCACGAGGACTTCTTTGCTCCAGGAGGTCACATGTTGAGCAAGAACATTTCTAGAGGCAGGAGAGAACATCATGTAGGCTTTCTACCTCAGTTAGCAGGGGTGTGGTGGGCTACTTACAGAGCTACAGCCCTGTCCAGGAGGCTGAGGCTGTGGCAGAGTCGAGTACTGCCACGCACCGCGTCCCCGTGTCTGCGATTTGTGCTCTGGCACCCAGTTCGCGAGCTTCGGGCAAGGGGCTGGAGGTTAAAATACACAGACACACACAGACAGAGAGACAGCGACACAAGTCATCCTTGAATTCCCCAAGAATGCCCCCTTTATTGTGTTCAGGGGCAGATTATATAGAGATAGCCACGCCCCAGCCAAACCCACCAGAAACCACTCTCCTGCCATCAGGAACTCCTGAAGATCTCGTGCTCGGAGCAGCTGTAGGCACTCAGATCAGGGGAAAACAAGTTGTTTACAAGAAATTCAGGATCTGGGGTCTCACTGCTCCCAACATCTCCACCCTAATTTTTTTATAAAGCAGAAGACCCTCCTGTCCACACAGCCTTTTGGTCTCTACTGCACCTACATTCACTTTGGCCAGCACTCTATTGAACCTGTACTCAGGAGAGAGTGACAGCATCTCCTCAGGAGAATACTGGCTTTTAGGGAACACAAGAGAGAAACTTAAGTCTGTAAGACAGGTAGATTCAAGTATCCCAGAGACTGTTGGTTCCTCATACTATTTCCCACACACCCTCTTCCCCTCAAGTGAACAGAGGTGTGTGACCATTTCAGACTCGGGACTTTTAGGAGTGGCTTTGCCATGACCCCAGGAGCGGTCAGAAACCACTGCTCCTTCAGCAGTCCCCTAAATAACATACCCCAGCTGCCATACCCCCGTGGCACATTCATTCTTGTCAGCTGAGTGCATGGAAGACACTTTCTCGCTCGTGCACCTCTTTGGCTTCCCTAGCAGCCCAGCTGATCCTGCTTCTGCTAAGGAACCCTTTGGCTAAACAGTTACAATCTCGTGTGCTAATTGTCACATTTCAAGGGCTATTCAAGTAACCATTGAGTTATTTCACCACATAAGAGGCATTAGCAATATTAACAGATGTCATACAAATGAAATAATGAACAAGACATTTGTTGTAAGTCCACCTGCTCCTACAATAGGGCAGTCTCTTGATTTAAATTCACTCTGCCGCAGACTCTTCGACATGCAGAGCCTAGAACTGCCACTGCCTTTTCCTGGCCCCGCGGCTGCGTTCTCAGGCAGCCCAGTGGGGTCTGTGCTCCAGCTTGTCTCAGATCCAGCACTTGTTGTTGCGTTTGCTGATACTCCTGGCACTGCTGTGGCATCCGCCAGGCTAGGCACCGACTGAGCTGAGGCAATGTGCCTTCCACCACAGCCACCTAGCAAAGTTCTGCCTTCTAGCCCCAGCTGCATTCGTTCTGGGTCCAAACTGGTGCATGACGTGGAGGTGAACTCAGGAAGGCAGGCTTGCTGCTCTGAAACTGAAGGGTGGAGCAGAATTCAGGAAAGCAGGCTTGCTGCTCTGCAACCATTGAAGAGGCTCCACTTAAATTATCTTTTAGGGAGTTTGGGCTTTGTCAATCTGTCTGGCTACTTCCTGCTGAGCAGGGATGCTGCATTCTTAGGGGTATTTACCCTGGTGTCGTTCTGCAGATTTGAGGCTCTGTGTGTGTGTGTGTACATGTACATGTGTGTTTGTTTGTGTGTGTGTACACATGTGCATGTATGTTTGTGTGTGTATGCATGTGTATATGTGTTTTGTGTGTGCATGAGTGTGTTTGTGTATGCACATGTGTATTGTGAATCTATGTGTACGTGTGTGTGCCTGTATGTTGGTGTGTGTGTGTGCATGTGCGTGTGCTCATGTGCGTGAGCGTGTATGTGTGCTGCCTTCTTATTTTCTTTGTGGCACTAGACCAAAAGATCTACCACTGGATCCTCACCACACTCTCTCAGACATTCCGCTCGAGCTGTACTTGAAAGGTGTCGGTAGGGATTCCTTTATTCCCTGGGAATTCTAGAAAGACAAAAATGGCTGATTTCAGAACCGTCGGCAGAGGAGGCAGTTTTGTGTTGGGAAAGTGTTTACTGTGCTCATATGAGGGCCTGAGTATGAATCCCCGGAACCTAGGTAAGCTGCAGCATGCCTACACTCCAGGCCTGCTGGGAAATGAAAGATGAATTGATGAATTCCAGGAAACTGGAAAACAAGCTTGGTGTCTCAAACAAGAAGAGGACTGACACCTAACTGTCCTCCATGTCTGTGCTCCCTCTCTCTCCATATATATATGATATGATATTACACACTCACACAACCCTACCCTACACATACACAGCATGCCCATGCCCAAACACATGCACACAGGTACACATGCATACGTACTACACAGCCATGTACATACAAAAAAGAGAAATCCCACAACAGTAAGCTGCTGAACCTACCAGTATAGGTGAATTCAAGAACTGTTTAGCAAAAAGAGGATGCCACCATGCTCCAGATTATTTAATCAAGAAAATAGAAAATTTCCTGAAAGGAGACAACACTGTCCTCAAGGCGTGGGAGATTAAACACGCATCACATCACCATGGCCACTGCCCCTGTTGTCCCAGCATCCGTGTCCCACACATTGCTCTTGGCTGCTCTCTGCCCCAATCCTCAGCCCTGATTGAACTAGACCAGAAGACACCTTTACTCTCTGTTCTGCTAAAACAAACAGAAGGAAGTCTGAGGTATTTGGGGGTAAGTTTGAGGCAAGGGAAGTATGGATCTTGACATTTGGACTACAAAATGGATTGAAGAATTAGAAGGTCCACATTCCGTTACCTCGTGGTCATCTGCTTTAATGAAGCACTTCCATACAACTTACAGCTTCACTTCGAACACTGGCAACGTCTATATTCCAAACAACAAAGGCCTGGAGTGGAAAAGTGAAACTTAAGATATCTCTTTTCTCTGCTCCATTCCCAGGCTCCAGACTCCAAAAGAATGAGAATCAAAGATGTGCAAGTTTGTGTCCCTTGCACCCTGGGTTGACATAGATGGGCATTTGTGACTATCTTCGTAGACAGCTTCTGCATGCTCGCCCCAGAGTTGCACAGTAGTGCTCTCTTCTGGGGTACCGCAAGGAACCCCACTGTGTGGTTCACTGCCTGGGAGAATTTACTTGACTCATTTCTTCCTGTGATTCTCAGGTCAGTCTCCCATGATTTCCTAAAAATGATCCTAGGGACAATGACAATCTTACTCAACATACTTCTCACTAGGCACACTTGTCCCAAGACTAACCAGCCGTACACTCTCCTTGACCTCTATGCTCTCCTTTTAAGTCACCACCAATGGGCTGATATGGCAGCTGCAGGTTCAGGGGCAGCTCTGCGTGTTCCTGGGAGGGCATGAGCAATTGTCTAGCATTCTGGCCGGTTATATCGTGCCTCATCATTCATAACAAGAATTCCGGCTCAAAGTTTTAATTTTGAGAGATAAGGAAGAACTCAGTTGGAATGATTTTCTCCATTGTAGGATATGTAAGGTAAGTGTATTTCTGACAAATGATAAAGGTAGAAATTTAGAACATGTACTCTCAATACAAATTCCATAGATATCTTAGTACTGAAGGTATGGAGAAAGAATGCCAAGAGGGAGAACGGAATGATGACGGTGATGACGGTGGTGATGGTGGTGGTGGGGATGATGGTGGTGGTGGTGTCATTATTTTGATAGTGACACTGGTGATGACGATGATGGTGGTGATGATGAAAATAACTCTTATGATAATGATGGTGATGATGATAATCTTGATAACAGTTGTAATGATGATTATGATTTTTAGGTAATGATGAAGATAGTGACGATGACGATTTTGACGGTGGTAACAAGAGCACAGATGACGATGATAATAGTGATGGTGACGGTAAAGACAGAATAACAACAATGATGTTAACATTGGTTATTAGGACAGCTAGTGCCTAGACAGCAGGGCTCTTACTGGGTCTATGGATGTTATGATCATAAGCCACATGGGTCCTCATAACTCCATGGTTTAGATACACCACACACGTGAGAAAATGGAGACAATGTCCACATCTGAATTTTTACAGGTTTCTTTTGGAGGTGTTTTTGTCTCTGCTGGTATCAGCGCTCTTCAAAGGGAATTCAAGAGCACTATCTGAGCATGGCTAGGAACATTCTAGTCAGATGAGCATGGCTAGGAACAGCCCTTCTAGTCAGATGAGCATGGCTAGGAACATTCTAGTCAGATGAGCAAGACTATGAACAGTCCTTCTAATCAGATGAGCATGGCTAGGAACATTCTAGTCAGATGAGCATGGCTATGAACAGCCCTTCTAGTCAGATGAGCACTTTGAGACCACGATCAAACGCACAGGGAAATTAATTTATTTCCTGCAAAGCCCCCAAGAACACAATCTCACGACTCCAGATGTAAGTGTTTTGAAGCTGAGAGTACCTTGAATGCAAAAGTGGAAAGCAGCTTTGGTTTCTGGAATAGAACCTACATTTATCTTGCCAACTCACATCTCTTACTTGACCAGCTGTCAACGAAGTAGTGGCAAGGGCTGGTGTTCTGTGTAGACTCACTCAGTAAGGTAGGTGAACTTCTGGTCTCTCAGTCTGAGTCAAGTGCGATTTGAACTCTGCACTTTACTACCCAAGTTTATGAAGTTATATTTATACTTGGGTTGCATCTCACAAAAGCCAATGTTTACGTCCCTTTAGGAGGCATCAAAGTAACTGAAATGACTGAGAGCAAAAACAAACAGGAGCTTCCCATCACTGCTCTCTTGCAAGCTTCTGTAGATAGTAACTGTCTCAGTAGAAGTGCTTGTTTGCACCTAAAGACACCCAGAAATGAAGGATTCTGACTTTTAAATAACCCCGTGAACTTCCAGAATGCTGGAGCAAACACAGCCTGCCTTATATCCTTTCTGCAATAATGTATTAAGGATGGCACAGGCTTATAAGCAACCTGCACCTTAACAAAGACATCAGGCAATTTCTCAGCTGTCTCTACCAAACTCTACCGAAAGAAATATATAATAAATTTGTGCTAGTGAAGAACAACACTATTCTAGTAATTTAGTCTGTGGCGATCAGAAATTGATGCATAAATAAACTGGTAAAGAGTTCCTTCGCCTCCTGCATCTCAAATGTTTATCCCACTGGTACATCCTTGATGGAGGTGTCACCTGACACATCAGCCTGCAAAGGTCTCCAGGCTCTGTTCTTGCCTGGATTTGCCTAGCCTTAGATAAGCCTCCATCCTTACATCCTCCCTGCCCTGCCCGGCACAGCTTGCTTCCATGACTCTGGGGATTGGCTTAGGTGGTGATCTTTCTACTTTGGCTCAGTAATGGGGAGAGTTGAGCTATAAATTCTTTGAAGTCAATCGTGTATTTGATTTGGTGCCCTAGAACTAAAAGATTCATTTTGACTTACAGCAGAATTGGTTTGTGAATTGTGACTATTCGTCCCTAGACCAGAGAGAGCCAAGCAAAGCCTTCTAAGTGATCAGATTAAATGAGCTGTGAGCCAGATAAGCTTTGGAGAACTCAGCTGGCCTGCTGTTTTTATAAACCAGGATGATTTACATATTTCTAAGGAGTACACATTCTTTTCCAGGGCTTCCTCCAAGGAAACACTGGGGTCTGCTTGCTATGAATGAGTCTTTCTTGATATTTTATCTACAGCGGCAGTGACAATTCTGCTTGCCTTGTTAAAGTACTATACTGTACTTTAATGGATATTTTGCAAACCTGCCTTTATTGCCATGGGATGTTATGACAAAATACTCCAGGGTGGGTGACTTAAAAATCATGTGCTCATTTTTGTACTTCACAGTTCTGGAGTGTAGAAGTCTAAAGTTAAGGTTCTGATCTGTCCAGCTCCTAGGAAGAGCCCTCTTTCTGGTTTGCAGGTGGCTGGTCTCTTACTGTGTGTCACAAGACCTTTTCCCATGAACAAGTAAGTGGATGGCAGGGGTGAGAGGAAAGGGAGGAAGACGGGGAGAAGGGGAGAGTGCTTTCTTAAAAGGTTTGTGTCTGACCACAGGTCTTGCTGTTCCCGTTGCTGTAGCTCTACCTCCCTTTAGAAGGTGGATTAGGGCATCAACATAGGAACTCGAGGAACACAAACATTTAGTTTTAACATAGTGATGCATCTTGAAGGAATTCTTCTCAATTTTCCTCAGCAAGTAGAAGATCAAATCTGTAGTTGGTGGTCAGTACACTCTTTACCATGGCAACAATCTCTCTTGGTGGTGCTATCTTCAATCGCGTTGTTTCTGAAAATCTGTTAGGTCCTAAATCTGTCACTCGGAAAAGCTACCACTTTCCAGTGGCAGGTACCCAATTCCTAACTGCCAGTCAAGAAGTTTGCAGTACATATCTTTCTCTGAAGATGCTCGGGGTCTGAGATGGAAGGTCTGCAAGATGGAAGAGCTGTATTCTTGAGGAGGATGTTGTGAAGCCCCACCCCTAGCAGAGGAGCAATGGTGGCTGCCAGGGAAGGGAGAGTCAGTTTTCTTCAGCGATGCAGCCCTGAGAGACTGTCTATGCTCCAGCAGCTGGCTCTCCACACATGTTTGTACAAACAGCACTCAGGGAACTCTGGGGTTTTGCTTTCTTTAATACATGAAGTTGGAAGGAAGTAATGGTGAGGACTGAGGAAAACTTGGTTGGGATGAAAAGGAGGGTGGGTTTGATCGAAACACATTAAATGTAGAGAAAGTGAAGGTGCACCATCTCACGGAAGCGGGGTCTGAAAGGCTGCAGACTCCCTCCTCCTTGCCTAGGTCTCCCGCGCCGGGCCGTCAGTCTACCACCCCTTCCGTAAGCTGACACCACAGGTGACTAAAATTTCCCTCCCGCGCTGTAGTGAGTACTGGTTATGATCCACACAGAGATACAGATGATACATTCATTACCATTTTCCCTATTGTACACAAGTGTGGGTGTGTGCCAATGTGCTCTCCGAATACAGAGAGAACAGTTCCCCGTGTCAACCATTTGTTTCCTCAGTGTCAGTAAAACAGATATGAATTCCCCCAGGTCATCTCACCCATACACAGATTATTTTATAAAACAGAAATCTACTCAAGAACTTTAAAAGCGAGACTCTTATAGGTTGATTAAGGAAATTTGCTAATTGCCTAGTCAAGTGAGAATGCTGGGATGCAAATAAAGCTTCATTTTGAAGTTGGAAAACGTGTACTGTTATGGAAAAAGAAGAGGGCTGTGTGGCGTTGCCTGAGGCAGTCCTCCCAGACCCAGTCTTCCTACAGCCCTGAGCTTGCCTTGCTTCTGCGGTTCCTTCTGTCTGTGTTTCCCTTTTTGTGGATTTTGAACACCAAGAATCAGTTGTTGTGCCCTCAGTAATTCCCGGCACACAGAGAACACTGAGCAGCGGAAATCGACGGTGTCTGTCCCAATCTCATCAAACATTACCCAAGAACGATGAGAAGGGAAAACATTCAGAGATGGACATACCCCAGGGATCAAAGTCCAAACTGTAGCGCCCAGACTTCACCATTGCTCCCACTGAAAACGGCAGACAGCAGGGCATTTCATGTAGCTTCTGTATAGAACAAAGGGGTCATTTTGGAAATGACCTAGATTTATAACTCTAAAAATCAATGAAAACTAGATAGAGGGCCCGAAAGAAAAACCTTTTCTATGTTCAAGAGAAAATTATTGGTAAACCATGTCTGAAAATGGAGATTGTTTCCGAAGCTTTGTCCTCTGATGGAACAATTCTAAAATTTCAGGCAGGTTCCCTCGCTCTGCTGGTTATGTGTATCCGCTCACCCCCAACTCACGTGGCTGATAATGGTCTTAATGACAGTACATTTAGGCTCCAAGTCGGGGAAAGGAAGAAGAAAACGCTGCTTGGTTCCAGCTTACTGGTCAAAGCCAATTTTAAGTGATTTATTTTGTCTAAGAAACAGCAGCTCCATGCCACGAGTAAAGATCAAATAACTGTTTTTCAGAGAAAGGACACCAAGTTCCAGAAACCTCGTCTGGAACAGGAACCCGGGGAGGTCAGTCAGTAAGTCACTGTCAGACAAGGGAAGAGGATTGGAGGAGGAGCTCAACAGAATGGGAATGGGGGTCACCAAGGGAACAGACAGATTCATGTCTGCCTGGACATAAGTTCTCTAAGAAGTAAACAATGTCCAATACAGGGCTGGAGAAGAACCCGCTTTATCTGTTGGCTTTCCACTCTTTCGTCCCTCCTGTAATTAGAGAGCCACTCCTATACATGGCTCTGTTTCCTCCAATAGATACAGCTTCCTATGCTCTCTCATCAGGTGAGAAAGCCTTAGGGTGTATATCTCAGGGGACCCTTTCCTCTCAGAGTTGTGGCTCTTTTGTATTTGCAGGGTAAGCGAACATGGGTGAGTGATTGGGGCCCACACAAGGACTCCTGGACCAGTGGTTTTACAGAGAGATCAGGTCTGACCTTCTTTGTGTTGAGCCTGAGCAAACCAGAGACCCAGGTGCTCTGAGGTCAGGTAGGCCCACTCCCATCATTAGTGAAAGAGAGATGCTGGGTTCACTGCTCTCCTAAACCTACTCATCTTCAGAGCATGCCGAGCAATGCCTGGACATGTGGAGGCCACCTGTGTCTGCTCACTTAACCAAGCGGAGGTGAGCCCAATAGACCATTCTGCCAGCGTGGGGAGGGGTGAGTTCTCCATGACCACTATGATAAATCATAGTAAGGGATCAATCTGTAAAATGACTGACTGGTTCATGGGAATGGCCACAGGACCTTTGCTTTGTTTGCTTGGAAAATTGGTCCTCTACCAGCACCTGCCTGGTTACTATGCCTCATGCAACTTTGCACATTCCTAGCCTCTCAACTACCCTAGCTCACTCCCTCCTTCAACACAGCCATGGCCTTCATGATGTAACTGCTTATGCTTTTGTATCTCTGAGGGCTTTTGATGCCCTGAAATAGCCCTTTGCCTTGAGCGCGTATTCTCTCAACAACTTGCATTTCTCTCTTCTAATCTCACAAGTATGTGGTGTCATCCTCATTCATGGTTGGATCTCGCATTTTTTGTCATCCCCAGGATCCACTGAAGTATATGCCATCAGCCTGTATCAGGGGATGCTTCCCCAGACAGGTGCCCGCCCTTGCTACAGTAATGAATAGTGTGCCTAGTCACTTTCCCCATTAGCTGGAGATCTCAGCAAGGGGTTCATTAGTTTGATTTTTGTTGTTATTCTTGTTTTTATTCTTCACAAAATTGTGCATGGAAATGATTCCTAAGCATCCCTGAGCTTTCCTTTCCGATGCTCTTATGCAGTCCTCTCATGGTCATGGCCAAGCACTGCCCCGTCTAACTACAAACCCACCCACGCCTAGGCATGAACCTCCAATCCTCACAACTTACATAGAGTAAGCAGCCAGATGAGATCTAGGATGCTGAGTTAAATTTAAATGCCAGAAAAGCAATTCCAATGTCATTTAAGATAAAGCCATCCACACGTGACCTGTAGCACATGCATGTGCCTGCACACACACACACACACACACACACACACACACACACACCCTGATAGTTCAGTCAGATGGACCCAAGCATCCAGTATGCTCACTCACATCTGACAAACCCGCCCTGACTCCAACCCCCAAAGACCAGCTTCTCTTGGAGCTTCATTTGCCCCTGTCCTGGAAGCAGCGTTTCAGGGTCTTCTTCCAACAGCCATGACCTGAGGACCCCCTCTCTGCTTCTCTATTTGTCTTCAAGACCACTGACACGCCGGGTGGTGGTGGCGCACGCCTTTAATCCCAGCACTCGGGAGGCAGAGACAGGCGGATCTCTGTGAGTTCGAGACCAGCCTGGTCTACAAGAGCTAGTTCCAGGACAGGCTCCAAAAAAACCACAGAGAAACCCTGTCTCAAAAAACCAAAAAAAAAAAAAAAAAAAAAAAGACCGCTGACACCAATCACACCCAATCCTCTACCTATCTTGTGCCAAAATGGCTTAATAGGCATTTATGAAAGATTGTTTTGAGTGGTCTTAGATAAGAAAAAACAGTCATGACTGCGAAATTCAAGGCAGACCTTAGCACTGACCAATAATCATGTAGCTTCCTTTGTAGCTTACTTGTCTTTTTCCCAAAATATACCACATTGAAATGTGTGTGCTATTTTGTATGTTTGTTATTCAGATATTACAGAAGCAACAAACATTTTTGAGAAGTCCTAAATAGGAGATTGTTCCTAGTGGGAAAGAAACATCCACGCCCCTCAAATCTAGATAACTCTGGTGCATTCGTGCAAACGGACTCATCTGTGTTCAGCTTATAACACTGAGCAGGAAGAACTTTCATTAAAGAGAAGAAGAATGGTTATTTCTGAGGATGCTGAAACATCCAAGGCAGAACTGCAATTTACCATTTACTTTCACTAAATGAAAAGCCAGTTGCCTCTGCATTATCCGTCTTCTGAAACTGGATGTCAGACAAAGGCTGCTGCTCAATCATGGCACCAGCAGACACATGGGCAGGAACAGATGAGGCCAGTGTGATATCTGTAACCCGGCTTTGGAATTCAGAAATAAGGGAATGGTACTGAGCCAACTTTGCGTTACGTTTTTGGTCTATACATGGGTCTCCACTTCGCCTGTGCTTCCCCACTTCTTCCACAAACATATTTAGTAAGCGCCATGTTAGGACTGTTTGAAAATCCCGACAAAGGAACAGTGTTGTGTGCAGACTCCGTACCAAGCACATCCTCCGACCGTGAATTCCTTTCAACAATGCCTAAGTCATGTGATGGCCAGAGCACAGCTTATGGGTATTGACTCATTCCTGCCACCATGTGGGTCTCAGGACTGAACTCAGATCTTCAGGCTTGGTGACAAGTGTCTTTTCCTGTTGAGCATCGAGTCTTCCCTTAGGAGTGGTGGTGGAATTCTTATGTAATAAGGTTTGGTCTAGACAAGTACAACACAAACTCATGAAGCAGGGAATTCTGAAGGTGTAGACTTAACACCTTTGACAGCTGTTGGGGATAGAGTTACAAAACACCCTGGCAGTAGAAGTGAGAATCTGAACCAAGTTTAACTGTTTCTTTTTTTTTTTAAATTGATTCTCCTGTCTACATTCTAACTATACTAAGAAGCACATGAGAAGACCATGTTTATCTAAATTCAATATGAATTTTAGATGTTTTTATCATTATGTATTAGTCGGGGCCAGCATATGGGCAAGTGTCCACATGGACATGCAGGCAAACATGTTTGTAGCTATGGAAGGACGATGGATCTTAGCTCACCTGTGACAACGTCGAAACATCCTGCATCTAAGATGAGGTGTCTCTTGGAGCTGAAGTGCTGAGGACTGGTGAGGTCAGTAAGGAAACTGAGTAAGTGTGAGAAAGGTGTACATCCAACCTCCAAGTAAGCAAGACCTTTTCCCCTTAACAACTGGAGATAACATGAACTAGGCAGGTGTATTACAGAACGCCTGAGACCATGGCTATAGTGATATTTCATTTATATTTTAATAAACAAAGCTTGCCTGAAGACCAGAGAGTAAAACAGCAGCACTGATCACCCTTACAGACCAGGCAGTGGGGACACACACCTTTAATCCCAGTAGCCACAGTAGTTTGTCATAGAAACCGGGCAGTAGTGGTGCATGCCTTTAATCCCAGCCCTAGAGAGGATTATAAGGCTGGAGGAGAAGCTCTCAGGCAGTCTCATTCCAACATTCCTGGAGGCAGGATCGCCATTTCAGACTGAGGTAAAGGTAAGAGCCAGTGGCTGGCTGTTTTACTTTTCTGACCTTCAGTTTGAATCCCAATTTCTGACTCTGGGTTTTTCTTAATTATGTTATGCATGGTAGTGTCACTAAGGAAGGAAAACTGGATTTCTGTCTGCCACTCATATGTGGTGATATTTTGTGTTTTAACAAATAAAGCTTGCCTGAAGACCAGAAGGAAGGACTTGGGAGACAGAGATGGATCTCAGTTTAAAGCCATGCTGGACTACAGGAAACCAATCCATTCTAAAAGAGAAACAGAGTTCACACAAAGGTGATCCCAGCACTTGGGATCCCACACCTTTAATCCCAGCACTAGGGAGGTGGAGACACGAGAGATGTGACTGGGTGGAGAGAGGGATATAAGGTGGGAGGAGACAGGTGATCAGTGCCATCTGAGCAGGCAGTGTGAGGAAACAGAATGGAGATGCAGTCTGAGATCCTAGAGACAGGATCTCCCCTTCGGTCTGAGCACTGGTAGAGGTAAGAACTGTAGTGCTGCTGGCTGCACTGCTTCTTTGACCTCTCAGCTTTCACGCCCTAGTATCTGACTCCAGGTTTTTATATTTAAGACTAATTAGAATTCGTGCTACTGTTAAGGTTGTGTGTGCGATTATTTGGAGGAGGTTCTGTGGGAAGGTCAGGGAGCTTGGCACTCTTGGTAGTGATTTCAAAGGGGCAAGCTGGAAATTTCTGGAACAATTATGTGGATCTCTACTGAAACCAGGAGTAGCCTTCCCCTTGTGTCGATGCCAGGGTTCTAGTGCACTTCACTGTTAATAACTTCCCTTTCTGCCCAGTTCAGTACAAGCTCATGCACGGCCTGCTGTAATCTGTGCAATATTTCCACCTGTGCTTTGGGGCCATCGCAGAAACATGCACATATGGAGGCTGGTTATTGAGGACCGGCATCTCAAAAGAGAACCGGTAAAGTCTGCCTTCATTACTTACCCAGATCCCTGACCAAATCAGTTTACTGTGATGCTGGCTGTAAGAATTACAACCTCTTGTGTTTCACAGCTGACTGCCCGGCCAGGTTAATAATAATTATCAACACTAATGGAATGTAAAACCAGACATGTTTTTCCTAAGAAAGTAGGAAATGACAAATATAGTTTTCAGTTTAGCAGGCAGAATTTGGTTCAGTTTATAGTCTCCAACAGGAAGGATGGGATTCCCCAGAGCCCTAGGCTGACATGTTGTCTGAGTATGTTGACTCAGACTCTCTAAGTGGCCCAGGGAAGGTCCTCCCAGCGAGGAAGGTGCTGATGACTTTCCTTCACAGACACAGAAGCTTCCTGAATGTCAAAGCTTTGCAGGCAGCCACCGGGCTTTAGAGGAGACAGCACTCTGTGGGAGGTGGGTCCCAGGCTTCACATATTAATTTGGGAGGCTGTGTTTAATCTCCAGTCAGTATTGTCCAATATATGACCCCCTTAGCCTCTATACTGAGAGGCGATATTTATATTAAATTTTATCACTTGAGATTCCCCAGGCCGCTGTCACTCTGTCCTTGGCTTACGCTTTAGTCGGGTGTCTTTTTTCATCAGATAACACAGCTCTGAGATAGTAGGTTACATTGGGGTAACTTCTACGGTCACTATGGGTGTGTCCCGAGTCATGTCGTTCTCTCGATCCATCCCTTCTTCCTTTATTAACTTTCTGGAGGCACTGGAGTCTGAGCTTTCTGCGTGCCAGGCAAACGCTCTCCCATTGGGTGATGCCTTTTGACCCATGCCTTTCTTAAAGCAGAATTTAACAATGACGACCACCTGCAATTTTCTTGAGAAATAAGTGAAACCTCACTTGGAGAATATTTGACTGATTCCGACCCATGATACGTTGACATGAAGCGTTTGAATGGCTTTGTCACTTACTGGTTTTGATATTATCAGCATTATATTATGCAGTTCCCTTTCCTCATTTTAGTCCCCTTCAGTTTAGCAAACATTGAAAGCTAGTTCTTTATCATACACAAAGTGAGCTTTCATTTCCTGCGTGTATGTGACACCTGCTCGCTTAGCTTTTCCTCCTCTCCTCTTCAGAGCCCTAGCAATCCTTCAGTTCCAGGAGACAGAAAACAGAGTAACTCCCCCTCTAGGCATTTATTTCAGCTCTACACTCATCCACTCTCTTCTCGGGTGATTTAAAATCTAAACAGCATCATCAGCACTTTAAGAACTACACAGAGCTTGTGACCAACGGCAACTGGGCATTAGCAGCATCTTCTCGCTTAGTAATTACTCATGAAAAAAGTATTAGTATTAAAAGTACATTATGCCGGGCGGTGGTGGCGCATGCCTTTAATTCCAGCACTCGGGAGGCAGAGGCAGGCGGATCTCTGTGAGTTCGAGACCAGCCTGGTCTACAAGAGCTAGTTCCAGGACAGGCACCAAAACCACAGAGAAACCCTGTCTCAAAAAACCAAAAAAAAAAAAAAGTATGTTATGATAAAGGGGGCAGGATAAAGGTGTGTTCAGGGTCCAGGAGTGTGTTAGAATTAATAGCTATGAGGGATTTATGGATGTTTGCTCCTCTGTGTGTTGTTGTGCTGAGGTATCCTGAGAAGGAAAGGCTGTGGCTGCTGCGTGTGACATGCATCCCCGCTGAGCGAAGACAACCTACAGTTAGTCCCCTGTGTTTCCAGTGCATTTCAGCTGGTGACATGCCATCTCTTCAGTGGGCTGCAGTGTGGGCATTGGGGGCATCAGAAATGTGCATTCTATCACTCAGCTTAATCCTGCAGCACACTGATGACGTCACACTGATGGACAAGCGACTTGTTACTAGACTTCAGATGAATACACACTGAAGGTCATTCTGCAGACTCCCTGGGTTGTCAAGGTCACTGAAGCCAGGGAAGCTCGAAAAAGTTGGCTAGTTGGTTTTAAAAGTTAACTTGCCACAACCTAGAGCCATCTGGGATGAGAGTCACAGTTGAGAAAATCTTTAGATCTGGTTGTCCTGTGGGCATGCCTCAAGGGAATTGTCTTGGTTGTTAATGAAAGTGAGAAGACTGAGACCAATGTGGGTGGCACCATTCCCTAGACAGGATCCCTGAACTGTGTAAGACGGAAGAGACTAAGCAAAGAGGCAGCAT
The DNA here is from genome assembly GCF_950005125.1 of Chionomys nivalis. Lineage (NCBI taxonomy): Eukaryota > Metazoa > Chordata > Mammalia > Rodentia > Cricetidae > Chionomys > Chionomys nivalis. The sequence continues at coordinate 4,621,518 of NC_080100.1, read as the reverse complement.
TAGCCAATCAACGTGTTTGTCTCTCTCTGTCTTTCACGGAGTATTAGCCAATCAATGTGTTTGTCTCTCTCTCTCTCTCTCTCTCTCTCTCTCTCTCTCTCTCTCTCTCTCTCTGTCTTTCACGGAGTATTAGCCAAACAATGTGTTTGTCTCTCTCTGTCTTTCACGGAGTATTAGCCAATCAATGTGTTTGTCTCTCTCTGTCTTTCATGGAGTATTAGCCAATCAATGTGTTTGTCTCTCTCTCTCTCTCTCTGTCTTTCATGGAGCATTAGCCAATCAATGTGTTTGTCTCTCTCTGTCTTTCACGGAATATTAGCCAATCAATGTGTTTGTCTCTCTCTGTCTTTCATGAGTATTAGCCAATCAATGTGTTTGTCTCTGTCTTTCATGGAGTATTAGCCAATCAATGTGTTTGTCTCTCTCTCTCTCTCTCTCTCTCTCTCTCTCTCTCTCTCTCTCTCTCTGTCTTTCATGGAGTATTAACCAATCAATGTGTTTGTTTCTCTCTGTCTTTCATGGAGTATTAGCCAATCAATGTGTTTGTTTCTCTCTGTCTTTCATGGAGTATTAGCCAATCAATGTGTTTGTCTCTCTCTGTCTTTCACGGAGTCATGATTAGCTGTCTGAGTCCCTCCGTTGGCTTCCCTAATGCAATGGACTATATAGCATGATATTGGAAGCAAAATGAACACTTTCCTTCCTGTGTGGGTTTTTTGGGGGTGTCCGTATATTTTTATCCCAATGACAGAAATGAAACTATAAATTTACCATGACTGAGAGAAACCCTAGAGCTGTAGTAACACCTGTAATGTGGCATGCTGGAGAGTCCCCGACCAGGAAGAAAACGCAAGGCAGAAATTCTAAAGACCAGAATGAAATATGGCCACGCATGAGTTAGTAGTAATTTTCCAGTCTTCTGTTAGTTATTGCAGATGTAAGACACAGTATTCATAATAAAATGAGCATAGTATATCTAAGAAATTATATTTTTCGAAATTTCCTGTAGATTTAAAGCTGTTTTGAACTGAATGCTTGTGTTTCTAAAACTGGTCTGTAATCAAGTATGAACAGGTGAATTTCACAAAACAAAATATGTGCACGAGCATTTCTAACCATAGGAAACCCATAGGTTGTAATGACAGCATTTGTGACCTGGGGAAGACTGTGCCTTTGCTTCCACACGGTGACTTGTCTTCTAGGTCTCGCTGTGCCCAGTTTTGAAGCTGTGAGAGTAAGGAGTAGTTCCCATGCTATCTGAGACTTCATTCAGCAATGTGAACTTCTGTACGTGAATACAGGGATTGACACAAAGAGCCGGACACCTCGCTTTACCATGGAGATAATTTGCTCTCTTCTTCAGAGCATACAGATTTTATCAACATTGTGAATAGTTTTGCCTATGCTAAGCACTGATTTCCACATACAGAATGAGCCATTAAATGTTTGCTCTTCATTTATTTGTGGTAATTTGTAGCTATCTACCCATGCTAACAGCAAATGCAATAAAAGATATCAAAGAAACGACTTAAGATGCTGCTTTTGTTCCATGCTCTAGAATAAGATCTAGCGGAGGTTTTGAAGATTCAGACCTGCGTTAGTGTCATGATTAGCTTTTATTTAACCTGACACACGAAACAGAGCATCGCCTCTGAAGAGGAAAGTGCAACTGAAGAATTGCCCTGATCAGATTGGCCTTTGGGAATGTCAGGGAGGCACTGCCATGATGGATAGCAGCTGTGGGAGGGCCAGCCCTTTGTGGGAAGTTCCATCCATCCCTTGGGAGATGGTTCAGGTCTGCATGAGAGAACCAGTTCAGCATAAACCAGTGGGTGAGCATCCAAACTGTGTTCCTCCATGGTATCTGCTTGATTTTCTGCCCCGAATTCCCGCAGTGATGGACTAGGACAAGGAAATACAAGCTGAAATGAACCCTTTCCTCCTGAAGATGCTTCTGACTGATATTTATCAGAGGACCAGAAAGCAAACCTACAACAGTTACTATTGCTATGATAGAGTGAGTAGTCAGACATCAAACTTAGAGGGGAAAGGCATTATTTTTAATTCCAGTTCCAGAGGGCATAGAGTCTATCATGGTGGCAAATCATGGGAGCCTGGGTGTGATGCCAGCTTAACCGGCAGGAAGCAGAGAGATCATATTTCGTCAACGCACAGGAAGCAGGAAGAGATAACAGGAAATGGAGTCAGGTAATAAAACCTCAAAGCTCAGACTCTGGGATGAACTCTCCCAGTGAGTCCTGCCTCCTCTTGGATCTAGAAGGCCACCAATGGGGTCCAAGGGCTCAGATGCATGAGCGTATGGAAGATATTTCTCATTCAAACTACAGCAGGGCCATATATTAGATCCTGTGTACCATTTGAGTTGACCTTTGTAAAGAGAGGCAGGGATCAATTCCCAGTCCTCAGGGGAAAATAACATCAATGATAAATAATAATAAAATCTTCCTTGTGGTGGCAGCACACACTTGCAATACCTGCACTCAGAAGTCAGAGGCAGACGGATCTCTGTGAGGTCAATTCCAGCCTGATCAAAAAAGCAATTAGCAGGACAACCAGAGTCGTGACACAAAGAACCCTTGTCTCAAAAAACTAAAATCAACCAACCAACCAACAGAACAAGCAACACCCAACCAACAGAACAAGCAACACCCAACCAACAGAACAAGCAACACCCAACCAACAGAACAAGCAACACTGGTGGAATCTGAGACTCCTGTATTTTTAAAAGAGGAAAGAATTCTAAGAAATGGGTTCATCTATTGCATTTACTGGGTTTTGTAGTTGGAGTAGAAAATGGAGATACACCCATTCTGATAACCCATGCCTCATCCCTGAGAGGTATAGACGGTTCAAGTGGATTTTTCCATACACAATTTAAGTTTTAACTGCTACCTAGATTTAAAGTTCTGTGCTTGGCCTTGGATATAAATACAAAAGATGTTCTCAGCCAGGAACGTGTTCATTATAAATCTGAATGATTCTGCATTCTAAGATCTGACCCTTGCCCAGTGCTGAGGGTCTAGGAAGCGACCAGAAAGAACAGTAAACACAGAGGAGACAGACCTAAACATAAACCCAAACCCCTAACTTCCATAAACAACAAACCTCAGCTAAGAAGCAGAGATGTGGAAGGGAGGCTGGCAGAAAGGACCAAGTGCTGGCTACTAGACAGGACTTAGACAGGGAGCTGGAAGATGAGCTGATCATTTACGCACCTTTCATTTTGCACAACAGAGGAGGACCATGATTAATTTGTCAACTCAATAGAATTGAAAAGCATCTATGGCATTTTGGGTGTGTCCAGCTAACTGAATAAGGAAATCCCACTCTGACTGTGGGGGGCACATCACTTGGAATGGGATCCTAAGCTAAATACAAAGAAGGGAGAGAGCCAGCTAACCACTGGCACTCCCATTTCTCTGTTCATGGCTCATGCCATGAGGAAGTTACTCCTGTTCCCATACCTGTCCCACCACCATGGATTGCATTCCTCTGATCTGTAAGTCAGAACATCTCACTCCCTTAAGTTACTTGTGGCCAGGCCTTTGGTCACTTCAGCATCAAACTTATGCATGTTGGCAGGATGCTGAACTTGAGGACTCTGGACAAAAACCTTAGGAAATTAGTTCTACAAAACCAATAAATAAAATGGCTTATGAAACCAAACAAAAATTCTCAAAACAATAAATAGAAATGGTTAGTAAATGTGAAAGCATGTTCAATGGTCTCAGCTATCAGGAAAAAGTTGATTAACACTACTCTAAGATTCCATTTCACCTTAATAAGAAAGGCCTGAGTGTGGCCAAAGGGCACTCTTAGAAACTCCTAGTGGAAGTGTGATGAAGCTACTCTGGAAATAAGACTGCAGGTTTCTCAAAACACCACAGACAGAACCACATGACCCAGCTATACCACTGCTGGCCATACACCCAAAGGACTCGACATCCTACTTCAGAGACAATTGCTCATCCACGTTCACTGCTGCTCTGTTCTTAACACCTAAGAAACAGAATAAGCTTAGGTGCTTATTGGCTGATGAGTGGAATTTTAAAATGTAAATACACAGAATGGAATAGTAATCAGTTGTAAAGAAAAATGAAGTTATTAAATTGGACATGAATTATGAATCTTTTTTTTTTTTTTTTTTTTTTGGTTTTTCGAGACAGGGTTTCTCTGTAGCTTTGGAGCCTGTCCTGGAACTAGCTCTTGTAGACCAGGCTGGCCTCGAACTCACAGAGATCCGCCTGCTGGAGAGATGGCTCAGCCGTTAAAGGCTAGGCTCACAACCAAAAATATATGAATTATGAATCTTAACAATTCTCCCTGTCTAGCTATGCAGAACACAGGCACATGGCCTGTGTAGCAGGAGGGAGCCTGAGAAACAAAGTATTCTTCTCTAAATGATCATGCATCCAGCCATTAATAAGAGACTTACTAGAGAGGTCTGGGTAGGATGTGGTCTGAGGGTATGATCATGTTCTACCATGTCACCCCCTTTAAGATTAAGGTGCTCATGGAGTTGAGGACTTATCACAGTAGAGTGTTTGCTTATCATACGCAAGGCATGGGTTTGATCCCCAGAACTCAAAATGTTTTTTATGCACACAGATAAACAGACACACACACATGCATACACGCACATGCACACACAAGCACATGTACTTAGATCTCCTTTCAAATAGTATGTATTCAGATCTTTGATTTAGCAAACACTGTTGGAAGTAATACAAATCTATAAAGCCAAATTTTGTCTTTATATGTCTTAAACTGTAATGGTAGATTATTTTAATCTTTGATTTAGGAAAAATTTCAGTCAGATCCAGAACAAGAGGTTCACCTTTTTTTAAATCTAAATTTTCTGTGTTAAGCTAAGGAAAGGATGTGATGTGCCCTGGCTTTGACAATTCCAGGAGAAGTCAAAGTGTCCTGTCCTGTGTCATGTTATGCACAATTTTATTGGAAGAATGATAACACTACACACATACACACACACACACACACACACACCATCACACCAACATAAAAACAGCAAGGCAAAGAGGCTCCCTTGTGCCTTCACTGTGGTTCTCCTTGGTCATTTGTCCAGGAAGCATTTGAGATCTCCATGGGACCAGCATTTTGGTTTCACACATGTGTCTCATGATGGATAGTGTATGTGTAAGCATGCTCTGAGGACAGAAAAAGAGAGGTTAGATAGCAGCTGCAGCCTCCGAGCCCACCTGCCTCTTCATGTCTCTTTCTAAGGTCAAGTCCATGAGGTAACACTCTTCTGTCTCAGAACCTGCGTGAGGTAATCTTGTACTGTGTAAATCTTTCTGCATCAACTTTTTGTAAGCCAGTGAAGCACATGGCCCAAATAATATTTGGTATATAGTAGAAAAATCATCTTAATTATCACAGAGTGCCATTTTAAAAATAAATAAGGTCACATACAATATAGATACACACACACACACACACACACACACATCTAATCTGTAAACATTACTGGAAAAGTCAGCAATAGACTCAGATGACTGATGAAGTGTAGATTCCTGAAATACACCCAGACATCATGTAATTAGTGAGCACAGTGATACGTATCATCCTTTGGGGGAACATAATCATTCAAAAGAGCTTGGTTTGCAGAAGATAAGCATGTTGACTTTCCCCCAAATCTTGACAGTTAGTAATGAAAGGAGATAAACCCCCCAAGGAGAACACATGGCATGGTTTTCTGCTCTAATAAGACAAACAGGAAACCCAATACCAAACAGGATGCTGTGAAGATGATTATCCTTGCAAAGGGAGATAGCCCAAGCCTCCATCAAGCAAACAGCCATCCGGTAATAACTGAAATCTGATTTGCCATGAATCCTTTTTTTTTTCAACAGCAAAAAGAGCTAAAGTTGTTTTTCAGTGGATAAACACACATTTCTTCAGCACAAACATTTTTTAATTAGACTTTCAACTGTTGTGAGGCTCCCAGGTTGACTCATTTTCATAAGTGAGGTCTGGACCTAAGAATTAGAGATTTTAACAGAGACATTTGTTTCTTTTTTAGGAATGATGTTGGCTCAGCACAATTTGAAGGATGGGGTGGAGAACTGGGGGAGAAAGGAAAGGCAGGACAGTAGAAAATCAGAAAAAAATATGCTGCTAAATTAGTTTAAAGGGGTTTGTCTTTGGATTTGCTAGAAAAAGACACAAGAGGTCAGAAGATGTGGGAGGTAGGAAGTCAAGGGAAGCAGGAAGAAGAAATGGGAGGTGGGAAGGTGTGGGAGATGGGAAGGCGTGGGAGGTGGGAAGACATGGGAGGTGGGAAGTAGGAAGACATGGGAGGTAGGAAGGCATGCTAGGTGGGAAGACGTGGGAGGTGGGAAGGCCTGGGAGGTAGGAAGACATGGGAAGTGGGAAGGTGTGGAAGGTGGGAAGGCCTGGGAGGTGGGAAGACATGGGAGGTGGGAAGGCCTGGGAGGTGGGAAGGCCTGGGAGGTGGGAAGACCTGGGTGGGAGGTGGGAAGGCGTGGGAGGTGGGAAGGTGTGGGAGGTGGGAAGGCCTAGGAGGTGGGCAGGCGTGGAAGGTGGGAAGGCCTGGGAAATAGGAAGGCATGGGAGGTGGGAAGGCCTGGGAAGTAGGAAGGCATGGGAGGTGGGAAGGCCTGGGAAGTAGGAAGGCATGGGAGGTAGACCCACCAGAGATAACACTTACAAGTGTAAATGGGAAAAAGCCCTGGCTTTCCATCTGTGATCCCCCCCCACCCAAGAACAGCTCTCTGTGCTGCTTTGAGGACGACTGGCTCACGGCTCCATTACTCTTTTTCAGTCATAACCCTGTATGTGTGCCATGCTTCGTTGGCTCTGTTTTCATGACGCAATTCCCAGGAATCAATGAGCGAGCCCTGTTTGACAACAGCTGCTGTTGCTCGTCTATCCAGTTGAGATTTATCACACACTACAATCCAAGTCATTTGTGTCCTCTGTATGGTGAGATGAAATTAGTTAATAAAACAAAGATGGCATATATTCAAGTGGTTCTTACAATGCACTCAGCGTGGTTGTTATTAAAAGAATTAAGATCTTAGCATCCCAAACTACGGATGGGTTTAAGTTACCGCATCCTCCTCTCTAGATGCTCATATTCTGAGGGACGGTATGGAGCCGTGAGAACACAGAGTGGGGTACAGCCCTCCGTGGAATCTTAAGTTTTCAGCTTTCTTGGCGAGGCTTATTCTTGACTAACTTGAATGTGTCTGGAGGTACCCAAAATGATAACCTTTCTCCCATCTGGGGTGTCAAAGGCCACAGCGACTCAGGGTCCCAGGAGAGCAGGTCTTATCTAGGAAGCTTGCTCCCAGCACTTGTGGGCAAGGCCTGACATTTCTTGGCTTGTTCTAAATGTACCTTCTTAATGAAGTGTGACTCTTACTAGCAGAGAGTATTGATTTTTCTGTGTCCTGTTTTTATCAAGCGCCCATCAAAACACCATTGCTGTAGGCACCTGCCACAGAAGCAGCCGGATGACTCAGTCAGGACTTTGTGTTCCCATTCAGTGAACATGAGGTCTGCCTTCAGCAAACCTGACACTGTGTTCGCCAAGCTGCAGATGAGCACTGTGTCCAAACAGAATGAATTGATTTGATCCCCATTCATTTTAGGGTTCGAAGGCCCATGTTCTTTGTCCTTCCCAAACAGCAATTATTAATGGTAAGGGGAAGCCAGGCAGCCGATGTGGATAACCAAATTATTTTGCCTGTTGAAATGAAAGTCAACCTAAGCAGGTGAATGTTCTCTGTGTCCAGCACAGATGCTGACAGTGTCCACCGTGCGATGACACATGATCACACTCAACCTTGCATCCCAGGGTCCTCACTTCCTGTGTCTATGTGACAGAAGAAGATAGGCAAGACAGTGAGGGCCAGCAAATTTCCCAGCTGCTTTCTGTCCACATACCCATGGTAAGACAACAAGAAAATGGGAAGGAAGATGACCATTATTTCAGATCTACTAATGAGATAATCCAATTAACTAAATGTTATAATGCTACACAAAATGTAAAATCTTAGGCTCAGAGTCAGGAAACGTTCCCTCATAATGGGAAGCATTTGATTAACAGAACGGTCCTCCCCCAGAGGACGGCTCCAAGTCCTCCCCGTCAGAGCACATGAAAGTTGGCATGAGACATAAAACAAAACCCAAGCTCTGTCTCTATCTGAATTTTCCTTTGGTCTTCTTCAGCCAGACCACATGATGCTGAGCAGAACCAGTCTCTGTGGGCTCTGAGTGACACATGAAGATTGTGGGCAGTGATGCTGTTCTGGTCTTATTTGTACTTTAAACACACACACACAACACAACAGTTCTTCTTGCAACATGCCTCAAAAAATGCTCTACAGAACCAGGAATGGAAGGCTTCAATAAAAATATGGTATAACTAAGGTTCCTTTTATTCGTGTTCCCTTTATTTCTATCCCTCACAGCTTTGAAGCTGACCTGTGAGACATGATTTCTTCTTCCCCAAGGGGACCCTTGGAACCCCTGAAACATACAGAGTTAATTTCAGCAAACACCAGTCCCACCTGCTGAACACACCCTGTGCATGGTTCTTATTGTGTGATACATGGCTCTTTGCGTGTGCACTCTTGGCTCACATCACAAACAACTCCATCTGTAAGGAGAAAGGGTCCCACCCACTTCCCTTTCCATGTTAATCCATCTGTAAATGAGTGAGCACATGCTTATGTCTAAAGACCTAAGCAGCATAGGTGCACACGGTAAAACATTTACGTCCTCCGTGCAGACACCGTCAACCCTCTAGGGTATATGTCCTTCCACAGCTTGTTTTCAATAAATGTGGGAGCATAGGAAATGTTATTAATTTAGACAAAATCATTGTACTGCCAGTGTTCTGAATGTGGGAGCATAGGAAATGTTATTAATTTAGACAAAATCATTGTACTGCCAGTGTTCTGAATGCTCCTCTTTCCCATGAGCAACACATCTTACACATTCTTCTTCAGGTTAAGACTTCTGGTCTAAGTCAGTCTTTAGTGTGTAGTATTGATAGTTGTGGCTTTGTATGATTATTCTTTTTTATAAATTTATTTATTAATTAATTTATTTACACCTTGACAGCAGTTTCTCCCAGTCCCCACCTCTGTTCCCAACCCATAATCCACTCCTCCTCCGTTTCTGTTTAGGAAAGAACAGATCTCCCCAGGGATATCTATGAAACATGGTATGTCAAGTTGCAGTAAGAATAAGAACCTCCCATGTATTAAGGCTGGGCAAGGTGACCCAGAATGAGGAATAGGATCCTAAAAACCAGCAAGAGTCAGAGGCAGCCACTTTTCCCACTGTTAGGAGTACCACAAGGAAACCAAGCTACATAACTGTACCATATACAGAGTGCCTAGGTCAGTCTCACGTAGATTGCCTGGTTCAGCCACCTTGGCAGTCAGTGTGGCAGTTTTGTATAAACCTAGGAATTGTTGTCTGAGGTTTTCTGTCCTGCCCAGTTCCCGCAATCGTTAAGTCCCAAAGAAAATCACACAGAGGTCTATGTTAGTTATAAACTGATTGGCCCATTAGCTCAGGCTTCTTATTAACTCTTATAATTTTCTTGAAGATCCAACTCTTTGTCTCATTGATTCTTTGTACTGTTTTCTTTGTTTCTATTTTGTTGATTTCAGTTCTCATTTTGATTACTTCCTGTTGTGTAGTCCTTCTGGGTGAGTTTGCTTTTTTTTGTTCTAGAGTTTTCAAACGTTCTGGTAATTCACTAGTGTGGGACTTTTCCGGCTTCTTTATGTAGGCATTTAGTGCTATGAACTTTCCTCTTAAAACATTGTGTCCCATAAATCTGGGTATGTTGTGTGATAATTTTTGTTTGTGTTTTTAACAAAACTTGCCTGAAGATCAGAGTTCAGAGCTAAGCCACTTGAGGCCAGGCAGAGGTGGCACACACCTTTAATCCCAGGACTCTGGAGACAGAGGCAGAAAGATCCCTGTGAGTCCAAGGCTACCCTGGGCTACATGAAATTGATCCAGTCTAAAAGAGAAACAGAACTCACACAAAGGTGATCCCAACATTTGAGATCACATGCCTTTGATCCCAGCACTAGGGAGGTAGAGACAGGAGTGATATGGCTGGGCGGAGAGAGGAATATAAGGCAGGGGAGACAGGAGCTCATTGCAATATGGAGATGCAGTCTGAAGAGGCAGTCTGAGGTCAGGACCGTACCCTTTGGTCTAAGCGTTGGTAGAGGTAAGAAGTTTCCCTAGTGGCTGCCGCTCAGCTTCTCTGATCTCTCAGCTTTCACCCCCTAGCATCTGACTCTGGGTTTTCATTATTAATACCAACTAGAATTAGGCTACAAGTAAGGAAATGTATGTGTATACCCACATATAAGCACATTAGCATGCAAAAATGCAAGGCCCACCCCTTGTGTTTCTAGAAATGGCTTCTAATTTTCATGGTTCTGGAAGGTCCTAATATACGATACACCTGAATTGTAGAAAATAGGCCATGCCCACCCTTCTACCTGGGGGAACCTTTCTTCTTTTGATTAAAGAGTTCTCTTTATGTATATTCTGTGCGGGTGTGCCCTACAATGTGTACACCGTCCTTTCAGATACAGTGAGTTTATGAGTCTCTGAACATTAACTGCAGTATGTGGTATTTGATGGGGGAGGCAGGTTGTTGGAGGACAGCCTGCTCTGAGAGGTTGTTTTCATATAGAAAGGATGGATCTTCCATGTTCATTAAAACTCCATTAAGATCCCAAGGGACTCCTCCCAGGACATACAGCTAGCGGGTGACAGAGTAATTCATCTTACAGGAATGCCAACCAGTTTTCAACTGACTTTATGTCAACATCAACATCTAGGGGAGTGTGGTGCCTGCGCAGGACGGTACGCTGTTTAAGTGGCATGACCTGTGGAGCAGGAGGTGTTTGGGTTGAAGTGTGCCTACGTGTTGGTTAGTCACAGGGTGTGCGGTCGGCATGGGTGCGTCCCCAGCTATCCCATGCCATCTCTGTGTAGCTTGCTATTGTGAAAGGTTTTGGCAACTGCCTCTTGAGCAAACAGCCCCCAAGCAGATACTGTTCGTGTGGCATAAAAGTAATTCCCAACCTGTGGGTCTCCACCCCCATGGAGGTCACATATCAGATCTCCTGCATATCAGATATTTACATGAAGATTCATAACAGTAGCAAAATTACAGCTATGAAGTAGCAATGAAATAATTTTATGGCTGGGGTCACCACCACATGAGAAACTGTGTTTAAGAGTTGCAGTATTAGGAAGTTTGAGAACCACTGGTTTAGACCAAGGCTTCTTAAACATTGCCCACTTGTGGCCTCATTTCTTCTGAGAAAAATTTTATGTAACCTGAGTATACAGGTTTAAACCATATACCCTTACATAGCTATAGAAACCAAACACTTATTGATAAGCTGTAAAGAAATAATTTAAAACCAGTCTGTAGTGTTCATATAATTTTACCAGTATTTAAAGATGAAAGCAAATTTGTCTAATAAAGAGATGGATGTGTTCGTTTACTTTTACATAAAGAATTAAATATTGCCTGAATATTTAATATTCCAGAATTTAGGACATCTTAGCGTTGTTCATAGTCAACTGCTGCTTTGATTTTAACCATCACGGATGAGAACACCACTGCATTATTTCGTGGTGCAAAGTGGCAGAAGTATGTTCAGGGCTAGTTTAGAAGTTGGAAATTTTGTCCTAATCTTAATCCAAAAGTCATTAGTTTTTTAATGAAACTTGAGGCAGCCACTCAAAAACAAAGTATTAAAATAAAATATTCTGGGTCTGGAGAGATGGTATGGTGTTTAAAAATACAAGCTTCTCTAGTAGAGGACCTGGGTTCAGTTCCCAGGATCTACAACACAGCAGCTCACAACTGTCTGAAATCCATCTCAGGAAGTCTGATACCCTCTTCTGGCTTCTAAGGGCATCAGGCACGCACGTGGTACACATACATACACTCAGGTACTCACAAATGCACATAAAATAGAAATAATTCTTCATCGTTTAACCAATACAATTCAAAGATAGATTTACTGCTTGCATGCTAAGGAATGAAGGTAGAGAAATGTTTTTTTTTCTGTAATTAAACCATAAGTTTCTATAGAAGCAAAATTCTTTCTCTATACATCCAAACACTGCAGTTACTGACACATGATAGTCTTAGATTTGAGCCCAGGTTTTTCACACAGTGCCTATTGGTATTGTGTGGCATGTACAAATATGTACATGTTATATGTTCAGAACTAAGGCCTATTAGTATTGTGTGGCAGGTACAAATATGTTCATGTTATATGTTCAGAACTAAGGCAGAGGTAAAACTGTGCAGCACCACATGAATGGCCCCTGCCAGAAATACCTTGAATTCATTGCACTATTAATTCTTAATTAGTTTTTCATCGTTGCATGCTCAGAAAAAGAACAAACTTATACCCCACAGGGGGAGGCCCCTTAGGGAAGAAGAAGGCAAACTGAGGGCTACTGCAGATTAAAATTTAAGCCCACCAGTGCTTTGTTGAACCATTGGAGCATGTGGGAACATGAGACCCTGGCAATGAGGCCCTTTGGTTGTCAAGAAGTGAAAAGAGCCGTTTTTGTGGGGATGTTCCTGATGGTTGAATACGGGTACAAACATTCTGTAACCCCCAGTTGGGTCACTCCTGTGAACTCACGGTAAGAAACAGGACCTAACCTATGGGCGCATGGCTGATAGCCGCACTCACCTTGCTCAGTGAGAGGCACAATTTGAGCCACTATGCTTGTGATCTAAAAATGAGCTAGGCTCCTTAATTCAGGAAATTTTGCAGCTGACCTAATTCTCCATCTTTCATCTCAGGTAAGTTACAATAGGTGTTACAATAAATGACTATGGTAATTACCAACAATATTTTCTTCACACATAGAATAATTTTATGACTATTATTCACATATTTACATCTGGAGAGTATGCATACCCCAAGGAATTCAGATTATTCCTCTCCCTTTGCCATTTTGAGCGAAAAATCCTTCAAAGCCAGGGGCAATAGGATTTCTGTGAGCTCAAGGAAATCCTGGGCTCCATAGTGAGTACAAGGCTAACTTGAGAAGTGTAGAGATGACCTATCTCAAAAAGAGAAAGAGGAAATTCTAAGTCACAAAGAACGGTACTGACTTTTCAAAGACAAACTCTCCCCAGGACATTCCTTTAGACCCTACACTGCTCAGCCTCCTGCAGAGCCACTATCCTTTAACACGGCACAGATAAATACAAACGCGTCCTGTTTCTGTGCTAGCAGCATTCAATGTCTTGTGCTATTTTGTCCCCCACAGAGTTTTCCAACGGCCCGTCGATAGTTCCGAAGTTGTGTTCCCGCCCATCTATTTGATCTTGAAGCACCAGATGCGCCTTCACACATTGCTCAAATCAATCATTGCTCCATCCATGTTTCCTGCCTCGTTTGATGTTCAAAGATGGTTCCTTTTCAATTTACGTGTAATAAAAGCACAAATGACAAACAACAAGATCCCTAAATGGAGACAGCAATTCATATGCTCAACTCGCTGCCCCACCACTCCATGTTGTGACATGTGGCTTAGTTTCTCTAGATTGTTTCAAAAACTAAGAAGAAAATTATTCTGTCTCTGTGAGGGGATCCTGGATAACCAATGAGCTGACGATGGATGTGACGGGAAGAATACCAGGCATATGGTGAATGCTAGAGCCAGAAGCATCTATTTCATAACTAACTCTTTATTGTAACTTCTCCTCATTGAAAACCAGGAGCACAGGAGTCATCGAACAAAATGGTGAATCCAGTAACTAACCAAGGACAAACTCTTCTTGTGACATCATTTACAATGTTACTTATTAACTGAGTGACTTGTAGAAAGCCAACTGACACCTCTGAACCCCTTTAAAATTGAGACACGGTATGCCACATCTCATATTGATGGTGATCTAGAACGGGTCTACTCAGTACAAACCATAAACCACCTCCCACTTCTGAGACAGAAGCACTGACTTGTGAGTAGACCAGATAGGAGGCGGTGCTGTGTGATCCACACATCTAAGTGGGGTCTCCAGCCCCGGTAGGAACTGGGGCAAAAGTGAACTGACAGCCACGATGGAGGGCCCCAAACTCTGTCTACTGTAGTCATCTTCTTATCTTTGCTGTCTATAGAAAGCACTGTGCTGGGGACATTCATCCTCTGAACAAACACCTGATGCTTCATCTAACAGCGGAATGAGGAAGAAGAGAAAAGAGTCAGGGGACATGGAGGAAGGACTGGCTGTGTCACCTGTGGACACAGTTCAGCTCCAGTGAACATGGCTGGTCAACAGCAAGCCATTCCAGGAAACCTAGGAGCACAGGGCAGATTTAACATAGGGGACATTTAGCTTGGCAGCAAAGGTCTACTGAAGTCCCTGTCCTATCTCTTCGTTCAAACTTGCATTTTACCAAGTGCTCAGGGTTAGTGTGATGTAGCAGAAGACATAACCACTCTTCTCTGACAGTCTCTATGGGGCAGCTGGCTTCTACGGGTGAGTAAACAAGATCCACTTTTGGCCATGTTAATTGTGTTGGCAGCACTTTCCGGCCTTGTGTGTGCAAGCATTTTCATTTATTTACTGAAACGTAAAGGTAGTCTGATTTGTGTCAACCATTCCCAGGACTTAGTTCTGCATCTGACGGACTGTGCTCCTCTGCAGCTGCTCATCCTCTCAGCAATCCAATACCCACTGTGGTTAGCTCTGTGTAATACAGTGCAAAACAGATACTCACTTCCTCAAGGAATTTACGGTTCATCTGGTAAGAAATGTCAGACAAATAGGAGAGAAAAATGTGCCACTAAAATATAACAAGCTAAAAATAAATTTATTTTGCAATAATATTGATTAACATGGAATATATTACGTTAAGTAAAATAAGCCAGACATATAAAGACAGATGTTAGGGTTGGGGAACTGCTCAGGCAGAAAAGTGCTCGCCTTGTATGCACGAGGACCTGGATAGCCAGCACACACGCAGAGCCAAGTATGATAGCATGAACGTATAATCTTAGCTCCGGGAACACGGGCCAATCCCTGGAACTCATACAAACAGCCTAGCGAATGAGTGGACAATAACTAATGGGCTCTGCGGGTCTAAGAGCAGCTTCGTTAGGAATGGGTGGAGTCTAAGCCTAATTTGCTCCAGACGTGCACGAGAAGAGCGAGGTATTGATGTTTCTAGAGCTTGTTGTTCCAACTCTTTCCTAATCATGTCTGCTCTCCACATTTGGGATAAAAGAAAGAAGGATCGGAGAACAAAACACATCATGGTGGCTCTAGTCAGCGTCATATCTTCATAATTCTCTACTAAAGGGGCCGGAATTTACCTCCGAAGCATGGGGGAGTAAGCGCAAGTTAGGCTTTCCCACTGATTTTCTTCAGCACTGTTTGAATGGAGTAGGCCATTGAGAAACCTGTGACAGGGTAAACCTCCAACCAGATGATATGCCGTTCCTGTTCTGTGGAAGCAACCTGCCTCTCCTTCCACATCAGGGAATGGGGGGAAGCAAAAGGAAGGACAGATTCATCCATCCTCCATTCCTGTGGAAGAACCCCTTACCCTGAGATATTGGGGGAGGGGGAACTTGAGCTCGCACTCATGAGAACAGGTGGCCATCTTTGGCCATTCCCTCATCCCTTTGAAAATAGACCCATATCTATCGGAATGTGGAATAACTTACTAGCTCTTATTTTCAGTATCAAAGTTTTTACCAAAACTCAGAAGTCCAAAGATTCTTTTGGATACATTGTATTGGCATGTGAATTCATAATCAAGCCTTTTCATTTCCCTGGCCAAACAGGTAGGGCATTACTTACTGAAGGACTAACCATCTTTTCTTCATCTCATTTTTGCTGTAGAGCAATTTTGTCATTTTTTTATCATCTTTAATCTGTTTTATAATGACCCATGGTTGAAACAAGATAGACTTTAGATAAGCCCATACCATGACCACTAAAGTGTCCATCATTGCTTTTATAGCAACTAAATAAATACGCCATCACTTCACGGGTAGGGAATTTGCAGGCCCGTTAGTTTGAGCTGTTCAGTGTCACCGCACTGGTTACTGCTATTGTAGAAGCTAGCACTTCCTAGCCATAGTGTCTGTGCTCTCAACACTGTGTCAGAAAAACTTCACAGGAAGTCTTAGCTGCATGCCTTGCTGGGGTCAAGGAGTTATCACTGAAGAGTGCTGTGCTCGCAGGATATTTGTAAAGCAGGTTGGTACCCCTAAGACCATGGGCTTGGCTCGAATCCTTTGCCTCTATCAAAAGCATTGCTAGAAACATGCAGTCGTTCAGTACCAAAGAAATCATATAGAGATCTACATTAGTTATAAACTAATTGGCCCATTAGCTCAGGCTTTTTATTAATTAATTTTATGACTTATTTTAACCCACAATATTTGTCTGAGTTAGCCACATGGCTTGTTATCTTTTTTGACGAGGCAGTCACATCTTGCTTCCCCTAAGGCTGGGTCATGACTGTGGACTGAAACCTCCCTCTTCCTGGAATACTCATTGACCCACCTCTACTTTCTGTCTGGTCGCCTCACCTATACTTCCTGCCTGGCTATTGGCCAATCAGCATTTTATTAAAAATAATACAAGAAACAGGATAAAAGACCATTGTCCCATAGTAGGTTACATGTCTTCATGACCTGTTTTACATGTATGGGCCTGAGGAGACAGAGTAAACTTGGCTTCCCATGCTCATCAGGAGGCTGTAAGGCTACTGCTGATCATGACACTCATTTGACACCTTACTGCATTTCTCCACTGAAAAGAGACAATTGCTCCGTGTGGGTAAGGAACAAATACTCCTGAGTACACATTACCTTTCCTCATAGAACTCTTTTCATGACTGAATCCCTTCCATGGACACATGCATAGCCCTCAGTATCATGGGGTCTGTGTCATGACAATTACCCACCATTTCTTCCACATTTAAGGGAAACTATTGACCTCTTCTGTAATAATAGATTTTCCTGTTCATATTTTGGTAGTCAACCAATCAATCATCTATTTTATTCTTCTCAAAAATATGACCTTGCAGGGCAGTGGTGGCGCACGCCTTTAATCCCAGCACTCGGGAGGCAGAGGCAGAGGATCTCTGGGAGTTTGAGGCCAGCCTGGTCTACAAGAGCTAGTTCCAGGACAGGCACAAAAGCTACAGAGAAACCATGTCTCAAAAAAACAGTATGTATATATATGACCTTGTGGTTGAAAATCCTCCTGAGATAAGAAGATCTAGGGAACATCTACCGGAGGAGAGACACACATGCGCATACACACAGATACAGACACACGCACAGCAGAAGCAGTTCTGCATATAGACGCATCTTTTAAATCCATTAATAAACAAACATGCAGCTGCTGTGAAGTCATTTCCAGTTCTAACATGATGATGCTTCTGCGCCCATTTAAATGATTTGGAAGGAAGCAGATGGTTGGCCTATTGAAACATGGCAGGCGGGTTCATCTCTCATTAATTGGAAGCTTCTTAGAATGCAGCCTGCTTGGTTTCTTTTATAATGTTACACAAGTGTTTTCAACCCTAAACTTAAAAGCTATTTTTCCTTTAACTATTCAGAAATGTAGAGAAACCCTCTCCTTGACTCTGTCTCCTTCACTCTTTTGGTCCCTCTGGATGGTAGGAAGTAGAAGCGGTGTGCCGTGCTATAGAGGAGGGTATGGGATACAGGATGGTGTGGCTTGGAGGACTGTGTAGAATGAAGGATATCAGGTAGGGGCTTGTTAACTCCATGAGGCTTAGGAGTGTGAGCACTGACGCTTCGGGATCATAGATTCCTTCCTGGTCATTACTGGTCAGGATAGCAAGAAGGAATCTCCCAGAAAGGATTTACACCATAATTCTTCTTTTCTCAAAATAAGGTAGAGATACATGGTCAACACTGGAACGAGCTAGCTTTTATTCTAAACTTTGAGTTCATAGAGTCTTGACATCCATTACCAAATCTAACACCTAGCCTTTGGTCTTACCAAACAGCACAATGTCTTTGCTCCATGGACAGTGTAGGCCACACTGCTATCATTGTATCTAGGGATGCTGGCCAAGGGCGACAGACCTAGAACCCAGTGCCTGAGCCAGGGGTTCCTTGCTATGAATGATAAATGGCTGTACAGTCAGTGCCCTACGCATTCTGTAAGGTAGGTCCAGGCTTGGGCTTCTGGCCAGCATCCCCATTCACTGCCAGAAGCACATGGACTCAATTTCAGTGAGCTAATTGCTGGGCCTCTTCCCAGAGTTCGCTCATGTTTTAAAATCAACCTTGCCAAGCTTTGCAGGTTTTAAGTCACTAATCTTAGAAAAGAGTCTAGATCGCTACTGAGTTCAGTTGACTCCACACCTGCTTTCCTTTTGAAGCCAAAGCAATGGGGGGGGGGGTGTGGAGATGAGAGTGAGGGTCAATGAAAGCTGCCCTATAGCCATAGAAAGAAGGAGGCTGGAGAGTGACCATCAGTCCCATGGAACCCACTAAAGGACAGGTGCCCGCGTCCTTCGGGCATGGACTTATCCTTCCTTTCCTCCCTCTGTCACCAAACCTTCCTTAGAGAACCTATATTCAGGTCACTGTGGGGACATGAGCCTAGTTCCTGGCATCAAAGACCAGCACCCTCCATCTGTGCTCTATGCGTTAGAACCCAGTTCGCAAGCTTCGGGAAAGGCGCTGGAGGTTGAGGAAACACACGCAGAGACAGACCAACACACAGACCTTCCAACACTGGTACCAAAAAGCCCTCCTTTAATAGCACCATGGAGGCTTAAATACCCTGCAGTCAATGGCCAACAGGTGAAAATCCCATTCTGATCCTCTAGGCTAAGCACAGCTTCTAGTAACTTCAATTAGAAAGCTCTAGACAGGGAAGAGCAGTTCAAGGCCAGGACTCAATTAGTCCCAACACTACTGTCCACATCCGTCCCTGTCAAGAATCCAAGAGAGAGGCAAACCACTGAAGCAGCACTGTTTGCCACCCAATCTCAGTGGCTGACCAAGAACCCAGCAGTGGCAAGCACAGATATTGCGTAATATCAATCACAGAACGACAAAGTGGGAAGATACTGATATTGTAACATAGACAAGAGGGTAATGTCATTAAACATGAAGAATTTGTAAATAAGTAAATCCAAAACCATTGATTTTGGCGAAATTGTGGAGGTCAAAAAACGAAGGCTCGTTTCCACTTTGTCTGACAGTCAGAGAGTTTGGAGATTGACAAGCAGAGTTGGGTATCCTAACTCAGGAGGTGATTGCTTATTTCTTTTGACATTAAGATAGCTCCTTCTAGTAAGCCCATGCCATCCTGACAGGTGTTCGGGATATGTAAATGTGATTCTGCTCCTTCTTTAGTAACTATGAGATCACCTGGGGGAGGGAGGTCTTCAGCGTGTGTGTCTAGAGCACCTTAGTCACCTAGACAACAGAATGCTAAAGATTTCATGTCTCAGAGTGATAAAGCCATTGACTGGATGTATCATGTTAATAAAGTCTTTTGTTACCTACCTCCCACCCCATCCCCAACTTGTTTACGTTGGGTATGAAGGCTGTGGAAAAATAAACACAGGTAAATTTCAGGACTTCAGTCACTGGAATGCCCTCCCGATACTTTCTTATATTTCTTCAAGTCCTATACCCCTACCCTGGTAAGGAGTATTTTTTTTTGAGACCAGTCCTTGACACAAAATATATAAAGAAACATTTTAAATACATACAATTGCACTCAGTGTTACTTATTTCAAAATATAGTACAAAACTTAGTGGCACCATTTTCAATAATATCATCAAATTTTTAAGGTCTAGTAACTAGTATGAACCCAGTGAGATACAGTAGTGACGAGCCTGGTAAGACATGTCTTGGGCGTAACCAACAACTTTCAGATAGAATTTAAGGCCTGCTTCACAAGGTAAAACTCATACCTACTACCATTGTTAGGACCCAAACTGTGACTGGAGAGAATTCATAGTTCCTAGGGAGAGCACTTCTGAGTAGTACTCTGATAAGTGAACATGTATTTTCTATCTAACAAGGAAACCAGTAGACTCACCCCAAATCCATAATTGCCAATGAAGCCTATGTCAAAACTGGGACTGGGACTGTCCTCAGCTAGCGCCAGTCTGTTCCTCAGGAGTCCACTGGGTGACACGGAGTTCAGAGACCTGATCTGTGTTTTCCTCAAACAAATGCCCACTAGGGCAGACTCCTGCTGGATATAGAATACTAGCATTAAAACAGAGACAGATAAAGCCCAGCTGGTGCTGCCATCTTGTTTGAACACACAGTCCCCGTCATTATGCGGTATGTCCTTCTTTGAGAAAATAATTTTATACATCTCCATTTTTAAAATTGGAAGTAATCATGACAGTAATCTGAATAATAACTAAATAACAATAATTTAATAAAATAATTACTGTTTCAGTAGCCCAAATAACAGGTTTTCTGATGCATTCAGGAACTGTACTAATGCAGAGGGGCTGTTACTCTCGGGCGACAGGCTAGAGCTGAGTTCATTGTGGGGCGCTTCTATGTTCGATTTTTTTCCCTAAGGTTGGCTATTTTCTGTCTTTTCTTTCTTTTCTTTCCTAGAAAAAGCATCTAAGCCTCAGTAGGTCAAAACAGTTAAAAATTAAGTTATTTTAGCCACTTTAGGAGAAAATTTGTTGAAAGCGAATTCTCTACAGTCCATAAGGAACATAAATAATGGTTGTGTAATACTGCAATTTTTTTTTGAAGTCTGGGTCTGTGCATATTCTTCTTGCTCAGCATCAGGTCCACGAGGAGGGAGCTCCCCACTGATCTCTCTACGTTTCCTCCTTATTCATCGGCCTTTGGACGGTCACTTTATTAGTGAGCACACATCTAAGTGTAGCTTATGCTAATGTGAAGCCCTGCTAAGCAGAGAAAACTGCGAATTATTCATCAACAAATTGAAGAAAAGACTTCATCGGTATGGACTATAGATGATTTGATCATCTCATTGTTTTAACAAATCTTGTAATTATCTAAAAAGAGTTGGAGAAAGAAGTACATTTTTTGATGGATTATAAAAATCTTCAGCCTGGAAGATTCCAAATCATGTGGTTCCTTGTGCATGTGCCCCTGGAAATGTGAACATCTAGACAGATTTTTTTTCAATAAAAATGTAATTAGGAAGCATCACAAAACCTGAGATTAACTACACTGAATAACAAAAAGCAGGTGACACATTTGTAGATGTGAAGACCATATTTTCCTGTCCAGCCAATGTGTTTCCAAGGTAGTGCTGGCTCCTGGGCCTGCTGTTACTACACCACTATTTTATACTTCTACCCTGTAGGTTCTGGCTGATACCGGAATCTGCTTAGATTACATGCAGTATATCGTCACTGGTTTTAGTTCACTGTCCAACAGGTTCGTGGACACTCAGAGATACTTTTAACTGCTGAAAACTAGAGTGGAGATTCGAGGAAGAAAAGAGTTCAGAGTATGGATAACAAACTCTTCGCTAGAAATTACTGTGCCATGAGCAGAGAAAATTAAGGACTGAAGAGATCATAGAAGAAGTGAACATGGAAAAACAGTAAGAGGCAGCCGTTCCTTACACAGATACACAGTTCTTCAGCACAGAATTAGGAAGAAGCTGGGTTGCAGAGCTTTTAAGTGAAGCAAGTCACTTCTGACTAGGGATGTGTGCAAACAAGGAGCACCATTGTATGAGAGTGTTATGTTCATTTGCAAACACGCTGTCAAATTCACTCTTTTGGCATGGAGGAGCAGCTATGTTGAATCTCCATGTATCTTATACCTCAGTCATCAACACGACTTGACCATGTGTCCTACCTGTACCAGTTAATGGAGAACTCAGGCATTTCCTGAACGCTCTCATCTCCAGAAAAAAAAAAATCACACAAGTCACAATAACAAAAATGCATAAGATGACTCACTCTAGCCTAAATCACATGCAGGGTACGGTAGATCCGACAAGGTATCAATTGTGATAGCTGGTGGCATTCTGATGGCAACAGGGTGAGACAGAGCAAGGACGAGAAGAGGAGCTGTGGCTACGGAGGAGGAGACAGAGCCAAAGATGGAGAAGATGGCAGGGCATGGGACTGCGCAAGCGCAGACGTTAGCCGAGCATCTGGTTGAGAGCCAAGACAGAAACAAAACACAGGGAATGGAAAACATTCCACTTGGTTAAGCAAATTCTGGTGTCCCTGCTTCTACTGCACTAATTTCATGGTCCCAGGCCAAAGCACCTTTCCAAAGACGACCCAGTGAGCTCTACAGCATACACGATTCAATCGCATCAACAGTGATGCCATTTAGCTCTATTAAACTTTATAAAGTTCATAACTGTGCATGAGAGAAAATATGTACATGTGAGAAATGTACAAAAATGTCAAAATCTCCAAATAATAAAATTCTAATTCAAACCAAGCACCGTGGCTGGCTCCTACCCAGTAGTTTCATTTCTGACAACTTTGGCTCACTATCCCGGGACCGAATCTGCGGTGGTGTACTCTGAGAATGGGGTGTAAATTAATACGTGTGTTTTTGAGAGAAAAGCGGCAGCATTCACCAAGGTCCTTTCGTGTTCTCGGTCCTCCTTTCTGACTAGCATTTGCCATCATCGTCGGTATGTATAGGAAGCTGACCTCTGAGGACCTCACCTGCGCTTGTGTGCAATTAAATTTGTGAAATCATTTTAGATGCGGATGAGAGGGTAGAGGGAACATGAATATTACACGTGGTTGGCTACTTAAGTAAATTACACAGGCCATGATCCATTTTTTACCAAATAACCACTGTCCCTTTCTGCCTGCAGGTAGCTTATTTGGAACCAGCTTACTGTGACAGTTCTCCTGGCATCCCCTAGATATAGATCGTTTAGTTGAATCTCATATCTGAAGCTGCAGCTGGTACTTCCCTTCTGGCACTTCCCTTCAAATTCTGCGCCCCAACGACCACCAAAATTGGTTAGCTAAGGTACCAAAGCCTGAGAGTGGGAGGGGGCAGAGTTTCAGGAGTCACCACAACCTCCGACTAAGGCTACAGACTCTATCATCTCTACCTCTTGCAACAAGGAGATCCTCCTGCCTGGTTCCTCATCTCTGACACTCATGTCTGCACAGTCACACAGTGGAAATATCTATTAACAATGATGAAGGAGAAAGGGGGGTGGATACATTAATTTTCTTGATTTAATTATCCTACAAAACATGTATGGTAAACTTTCTATCTGGGTGTCAAAAATGTGAGAAATTCCTTTAATCTCAGCACTCAGGGAGAAAGAGGCAGGTGAGTTTGAGGCCAACCTGATCTACAGAGTGAGCTCCAGGACAGCCAGAGATACACAGAGCAACTATGTCTCAAAAAAAAAAAAAAAAAAAAAAAAAAAAAACAAAAAACAAAAAACAAAAAAAAAAAAAACCACCAAACAAACAAAACAAAAATGCAAGAAAATCTTAAAGTGAGGAGTTGTGAGTCAGGTCACAGTCCATGGCCACAGGCAAGGCTGACTAGGGAGCACTGTGCCTCATGCTATGGTTGGCAAGAAACAGAGAAAGTGCCTGCACTTCTGAGGTACCCTCCCTCCTTGACTCCACTGAGGTCCTCACCCTTCAGGATGGTACCACCCTCTTCTACAACAGGTCTTCCCTAACTAGTCAGTCATTTCAGGATGCTCCCCTGTATACACCCTTAGAGATGCATTTGAGCAAGGTGCTTCTCATTCCAAGCAAGAGTAACCACTCTAATATAGCAGCATCACACCATGAAGGAAATAATGCTGCCAAACCCAAAGATTTCAGATTCAATCCTGTAACCCATGGGAAGGAAGAAAAGAATAGATCCCTACAAGTTATCCTCTGATCTCTATCTGCATGACTTGTTGTATGTATGCATGCATGCATGCATGTGCGTGCACGCGCACACACACTCACTGAAAAGCATCATAATGTACCCCATAAGTGTATATGAGTATTATTTATTAGTTAAACTACAAATAAAATTTATTTTAAAAAGATAGAAATTTGAGTCCACCCATTTTTCCACACAAAAATAGGAAGTATGTTAAAAAACTAAGTGGTTATTATTTGTACAGAGTTAATGCACCTGAAAGTGACCGTGAATATGCTATAGGGTCAGGATCACGGAAGATATTTCTGCTGCTCTTTAGGATTTCCTCTGTGTGTGCTCTATGTTTTATGTCTGTGCATCTTGGCAGAGAGAGAGAGATGGGGGATGCATTTCCTCTTGCACTTTATCTGAGTCGATACACACACATCTTGGGGCAGCAGCAAGGCTGGGAGCATTTCAAGTGCATAACTTTACAAAAGTAGACATTTGTTTACTCCTGATAGGGAAGGGAAATGCAGTAAATCTACATAACTGCCTTCTATAGTGTTCCACAAGACCTTTCTAAAAGACTTTCCAGTGTCATTAAAAGAGCACACATAATTAAAATGCAAAGAAGAAAACCGAGAGCAGTGGGAGGTTAGCACAAATGACAATCGCTTTGCCAGTGAACTGACTTCCGAAATGTGAGTTTGAAATGTCCTTCAAAGATCCCGATGCAGAGAGACCACACTATCCAAGGACACTGTAACAGGCCAGTGTAAGAGTAGAGAGCTGAATTTAGGGAGGCTAAAACTTAAAGTAAATGCTGCGAGGGAGATTTGTCCAAGCTTCAGGAACTCCGTGGCTGGCAATGCTAATGGGGGGCGAAATTTGCTTTTCGAAGAGGAGGTCTCTAACCCATCTCGATGAACACTGTCCAAAACAAATATCCTGTATATCTAAAGGAAACGGTGTGCTTACCAAGAATCAATTATAGTTAGCTAGAGAGTTGTCTGCTCCCAGTCCCGATGGTAGAAGACACGGGGGACTCTTGGGATTCCTCTTACAAGACAGCTAATACCAACATCAGGGCCCTATCTTCACTGCCTAGCCAAAGGCTTCCAACCCTAACACCATCAAGTCAGGGTAAGAATTCGACATTTGGATTTGGGGTGAGCACAGGCATTCACTGCACACAATCAAGTTCTATGGAGACACAAACAAGTCACTTAGCGTAATGAGAGGCATCAACGTAAAGGGTCGATGCCTTTGGTTTAGGTATCAGGTGAAGTGAATTTTAATTAAAGTAAACAATAGCTATGGATAGATAGCATATTAAGCATTGTAGCGCCGTCGACTTTACATTTTCTGGCATAAATCTACACCACCTGCTGGATCTGCTTTGTCCCATCCTCAGGACAAAACGCCTCTCCTCAGCCCTAAAGGGCGCAGCCATCTGACTACACTGAAAGTTCCAACCATAAGATCTCCCCTCAGCTGCTGGTCTCAGATGTTACGTCATGGATAGAAACAGGGTGGGTAACACAGCTCCAATCTTCAGGTTCTGTTATTAAAGAGTTCTGGTCAAACTACCCCATTTTCCAGACTAACAGATGACAGGGACTGGGACGTCGGGAGGTCTTAAAAGAATGATCTAGAAGATGAATGGCATTTCTATAGGAATCACCTAAGTCCTCTGTGGCTTAGATTATTCTTAATTCTATTTTTAATAGTTGTTTTTGTTTTTTTAGACAAGTTCACACATGTTTACAATACATGTCCACCATTCTCACACTTCCTAATCTCTACTACCCCTACCATTCTTCTTCGACCATAAATCTCTCTCACATATCTATTTCTTTTGTTTTGTGACCCCCCCCCACCCGGGGAATTAATCGGGACCATCTGTGTAGCCATGAGTTTGGAGCCATCTGTTAGAGCCTGGTGGGTTCAGCAATAGTCACACAACTAACGAAAGGTTCACTCTCTCCCTAAGTCCAACTATGCAGAGGCCAAGGCCTTTCCTTAACTTATTATTGATGGGACCAGTCTAGAAAACAGCCTTTATAGCCCTTCCACGACCTTCCTGTATCCTCTTCTGCAATGTTCCCTGAGCCTCAGAGGGAGTGTCATCAATGTTTTTTTGTTTGTTTGTTTTTATTTTGCAAGACAGGGTGTCTCTGTAGCTTGGGAGCCTGTCCTGGAACTAGCTCTTGTTGACCAGGCTAACCTCAAACTTACAGAGATCCGCCTGCCTCTGCCTCCTGAGTGTGCCATTAAAAGTGTGCACCTCCACCACCTGGCACAAATGTCTTTTTTTTTTTTTTACTGTGTGAGTTTATTTATTTATTTTTTTTAAATTTATTTATTTATTAAAGATTTCTGCCTCCTCCCCGCCACCACCTCCCATTTCCCTCCCCCTCCCCCAATAAACTCCCCCTCCCTCAGCAGCCCGAAGAGCAGTCAGGGTTCCCTGCCCTGTGGGAAGTCCAAGGACCTCCCACCTCCTTCCAGGTCTAGTAAGGTGAGCATCCAAACAGCCTAGGCTCCCACAAAGCCAGTACGTGCAGTAGGATCAAAACCTAGTGCCATTGTTCTTGACTTCTCAGCAGCCCTCGTTGTCCGCTACATTCAGCGAGTCCGGTTTTATCTCATGCTTTTTCGGACCCAGTCTAGCTGGCCTTGGTGAGTTCCCGACAAAACATCCCCATTGTCTCAGTGTGTGGGTGCACCCCTCGTGGACCTGAGTTTCTTGCTCGTGCTCTCTCTCCTTCTGCTCCTGATTTGGACCCTGAGATTTCAGTCCCGTGCTCCAATGTGTGCCTCTTTCTCTGTCTCCTTTCATCGCCTGATGAAGGTTAATATCCAGGAGGATAACTATATGTTTTTCTTTGGGTTCACCTTCTTATTTAGCTTCTCTAGGATCACAAATTATAGGTTCAATGTCCTTTATTTATGGCTAGAAACCAAATATGAGTGAGTACATCCCATGTTCCTCTTTTTGGGTCTGGCTTACCTCACTCAGGATAGTGTTTTCTATTTCCGTCCATTTGCATGCAAAATTCAAGAAGTCATTGTTTTTTACTGCTGAGTAGTACTCTAATATGTATATATTCCATACTTTCTGCATCCATTCTTCCATTGAAGGGCATCTAGGTTGTTTCCAGGTTCTGGCTATTACAAACAATGCTGCTATGAACATAGTTGAGCATATACTTTTATTGTATGATAGGGCATCTCTTGGGTATATTCCCAAGAGTGGTATTGCTGGGTCCAGGGGTAGGTTGATCCCGAATTTCCTGAGAAACCGCCACACTGCTTTCCAAAGTGGTTGCACAAGTTTGCATTCCCACCAGCAATGGACGAATGTACCCCTTACTCCACCTCTCCAGCAAAGGCTATCATTGGTGTTTTTGATTTTAGCCATTCTGACAGGTGTAAGATGGTATCTTAAAGTTCTCTTGATTTGCATTTCCCTGATCGCTAAGGAAGTTGAGCATGACCTTAAGTGTCTTTTGGCCATTTGAACTTCTTCTGTTGAGAATTCTCTGTTCAGCTCAGTGCCCCATTTTATAATTGGGTTGATTAGCATTTTATGGTCTAGTTTCTTGAGTTCTTTATATATTTTGGAGATCAGACCTTTGTCAGTTGTGGGGTTGGTGAAGATCTTCTCCCAGTCAGTGGGTTGCCTTTTTGTCTTAGTGACAGTGTCCTTTGCTTTACAGAAGCTTTTCAGTTTCAGGAGGTCCCATTTATTCAATGTTGCCCTTAATGTCTCTGTTGCTGGGGTTGTACGTAGGAAGTGGTCTCCTGTACCCATGTGTTGTAGACTACTTCCCACTTTCTCTTCTATCAGGTTCAGTGTGTTCAGACTGATATTGAGGTCTTTAATCCATTTGGACTTGAGTTTTGTGCATGGTGATAGATATGGATCTATTTTCATTCTTCTACAGACTGACATCCAGTTATGCCAGCACAATTTATTGAAGATGCTCTCTTTCTTCCATTGTATACTTTTAGCTTCTTTATTGAAAATCAGGTGTTCATAGAAGACACAAATGTCTTTTTTAGAGTTCAAAACTGTTGCTTTTTCTCTGCATCTTGGGCAACCATGAGTCTCTGTATTCACTACCATTCTTTGCAAGGAGAAGTTTCTCTTATGAAGGCTGGGAGCAGTTTTTCTCTGTGTATGTGAGCATAGGTATTTAGAAGATACTTTGCTCCTTGTCGGTTCTGCTAGACACCGTCAATCAGTTCCCTAACTGGGTCTACAACCTCCCTAGATTTGAATTCTTACCCAGACTCACAATAAAATAGATTGTATCACTTCCCAGCCCTCTGCCCATGGAGCTAGCCTCAAATCCAAACAGAGGGAGGTGGCTTCCACAGTCAAGTTGCTATTGTACAGGTGCGTATATCTTCCCTGGTTGGTCAGACTTCTGGTCCATAAGGTTCATAGCTGGGCAAGACTTTCTTCCTCCAACAACCTACTGCACACCCTTTAGTGGGTTAAATACTATAGCACTGAGGGAGTTTCCCCCTTGGTGACTTGTACATTTTTGATATAATTCAGGATAGAGGAATTAGATGCTAATCTTAATGCAATATTATAGATTGTTTCTGGGCTACTGTAAAACATAACAATTTTATAGATATTGATAAATTAAGTAGCCACATTCCACATACTTGTTAAAAAAAAGACTCTAATCCTCAAGATGCACACATAAATAGAATAATCTGGAGAATACTGCCTATCGGGGGACTGCCCTTGCTTTAGTGAGTTACACATCACAGCAGAACCACCAGGAAGCATAAAAACCAGCAAAACAGATCATTCCCAACTCCTAAATTCAGTTTAGGAAGACTGGCAGCTGCAGACTGCCTTGCTAAATCAGATGGATTTGTGGTCCCAACTGTTAGATTCACGGTAGTTAGTTGGAAAGGGTCTACAGGGAGCTTTTGTGCTCTCTGGCGAAAAGAAAAATGAGGGTGTTGTCTTGAGTCTAATTGTCTTTACAGGTCTGCAGGAGGTACCTTAGATCAGAGAGAAGCTGGTGTGAGGGTCACGGTCATCGGTAGAAGATCCAGGCTGCTGAGAGTTGTTCTAAATGAGGACCAAACTCTTAGAAACGCTCATGGTGGTGATGAAATTCAAGCCAAATGAGGGGAGGAGATGAATGAAACTTTTCCCCAAGCAAGAACAAAATCCATCAACTTCTTTATAACACTTTTAATGTCATTTGTTTTTCTTTTGTCCCTCCTCCACTGGAGCCTGAAAGAGACCAATGCAAAACCAAACACACATACGACCATAAAGGACAGGTGGAAACAGTGAACACTGTGTGTGTTGATGAGGAAACTAGGTCTGCATTAGAAATGCAGAAAATCCCTTTTAAAATATAAACTCAGACCCTCAAAGCGGGAAAAACCACTTTGGAAAACTTTGACATACATCATCATCAACTAAGAACTCACATTCTGAGGAAATAATGTGAGCATTCTCAGCTGATGGAAGTTCTCAAAACTTTTCAGGAATTTCCAAGGAAATTATAGCACATCCCGTCAGACACCATGGAGTGTAAAGAGATGAATGCACATCTCTGTCCTTCTAGATGTGTGTCTGTTTTTATCTGTATAAAGAACTGTCGGCCTATCCTTAAACAAAAGGCTCATTGACAAACTGATGCCTCTTCCAGAAACAACTGAACATCAGTAGCCAATGAGCTGAAATACTTAAAACCATGGCTCTCAACCTAATGCTGCAACCCTTTAATATACCAGTTTCTCATGGTATAGTGACCCCCAACATAAAATTGGTTTTGTTGCTACTTCATAACTGGAATTTTGCTACTATTATGAATTGTAATATAAATATCTGATATTAATATGTAAGATAAAATATATAATATAATAAATTATAGTTTGGAAAAAAATATCTGACATGTAGATGGTCTTAAGCGAACCCTGCAAAAGGGTTGAGAATGACTTAAAACAAATCATATATTGCATTGCTCAATAAAAAAAAAGTTTAAGTGAGAAAGTCTGAGACAAGTTTTAAAAAAGATGCAAAATCTACAGTCATGATAAATGTGAATCACATATTTGTGGTGATAGACTTGGATTGATAATTTGAGCACAGTGAGAAACACATGGGGAATTAACGAGGTGCCATTCTGGATGTGCTGTTGGTGTGTACAGAGGGGATTAGAGAGGAGGATCACCCCGAGTGTAGGGAGGAGCATCCCATGGTCTGGGTCCTAAGCTCCACAAGAAGAGGATAAAAAAATAGAAACTCAGGCAAGCCAGATCTTGATCGGTGTGTTTGATTGAGTCTTTTCAAGCACTGTGTCTCCTGCCTCCCAATTATGGTGTCAGAAACCAAGAGTGAACACTAAAATGATTTACAGCTGAGCCAAATTTGAAGTCTCCTCCAGAGCAGGAGACCGAAGAGACCCAGACTAAAAGGAAGGGAGACTTGTATGGCCAATCTCAAGCCTGAGGAACACAACTAGCGATTGCGAAGGTGGAATTTTTCAGTTAGTGAATATTTTACTAACTGTAAATAGTGATGAAAGAGAGGCATGTAAGCATGGTATTTCTCCATGAAACAACATAATAGCCATTCCATTTAGTTCACTTTCATTATTTGAAGTTTTGATCTGTTCTTTGTGGTTATCCCTATAAAAGTCAGATCATCCCTCCCGGAACACAAAGGTCGTCTTTTCTCTTTTACTTCCTAAACTAATTAAGGCTGGAAAAGCCAGAAGGAAGGAGTTGAGAGAATAGAATAATAGCAGGTAAGTGTACAAACAACTGTATTTTTGGTCCATGACTCTCCTGAGTGTAGGATGCTTCCTGTTCTGTTGAACTTCCTGCTTGTGTGAAACATATAATCAATTCTATTGGACGTCATTTGAGCCCCGTGCCTATGAAAAGCCAAATTCTTCTTAGGACATGAGTCACTCAATGACAGTCAGGGGAAAACGCATCTGAGTGTCTAAAGAACAATCGAGAAAAGTTGGTGTTGAATGACTCAGAAATATTGATTTTCTTCAAGCAGCAATATATCAAAGTCCTGGTGTGAACCCTCTGTCTAATTTTAAACCTTCTTTCCTTGGATGAATCAGTGAGGACTTGTGGCTGTCGGATCACAGAGCTTGTCCTTGTAAGCAAGTGACTTGTTTCTTTTCTTACAGGCTACCGCTCAGAAAGGGATGAATAAAGAATGCAGTCAGTTACCGAGTCTGCGGCACGGTTGTCTGAGGCGTACCCTGTGACCATCTCACTCTACTAAGCCACAGACATATTCAACCATGAACAATCTTTTGTTGTTGTTGTTCTCCTTATAGCTTTTATTTGGGTTTTTATACATGTAAACACAGAACTAGGCTTTTTATCTAATTTGTGAGCATCTTCCAATAATTCAAAATTTTTTCTGATATTCTTTATTTTACATTTTCAAGTAACTTCCATATTAAAAGAATTACAACTATATAAAATAAAGAGCTATAAAAGAACTATAAAAGAACTAATTACATTCTTTTTCCCTCTCTATCCTCCTTTGTATCCCTCTTGTACCTCCTTCAAATTCACAGCATTCTCTTCTTATCCATTGTTGTTACATATACATATAAAAGAATAAATATAAATACAGCCTAGTGAGTTCAGGCAGTCCTGCCTGCGTGTGCATATTTCTATTGCTGACCACTTCGTCTGGAAAACAGACCCGGGGTCTCGTCCCTGGGGAAGACATCCCATTTATATTGGGATATTAACTATCACTGGAATTGCTAGAGTAGATGTCTATGGAATGAGAAACTTGAAGAAGAGGGCCAAAAGAAAATGTTCCTCAAGTATTGTCCTGCTGTCTAAACTACCAAATGCTGGGACTGTTAGGTGTTATTTCTGAACACCTGCTGAGAGGCAGTGATAAAGTCACCTTGAGAAGTTGTCTATAAAAGAATGTTCCTCCAAGAGAACAGGATGTTAGATTATCTGACTTTTTACAAATATCGGAGTTCATCAAAGACTAAGACTTGATGCATGCCCTTTGTTTGAATTGATAGCATGCTTTCTAGATGAGCGATTTCTAGCATTTCTTCAGGTGCAACAATTGAAGAGTTATCAAGAATAATGCATGATGGGAAAACAAAATCAATTGAAAATAATAAGATGATAATTTCAAAAGAAAGCTGTAAACATGGAAACAGATCACAGCCCTGACTGTATATTTGGCGTTTAAGTGACACTCGTGACTATTGACAGTGGAATTGCTATCCATGGGAGCTTTTCTGCACCAATGGATCTTCCTGGTCCAGAAGAGTTGAAAGTTGGAATCAAAGAGCCTGTAGCGTTGCTTTTCCTCCAAGATTATCCTCGGGACTGCAGGATGTAAGAAATATGATATAAACCAATGCCCTCAGACCTCCATGGGAGAGAAGCAAAATGCTGACAAGCTTGTGGCCATGCAAATGACTCCTGCCACCAAACCCCATCTGTTCTTCCATTGCTGAGTGCATGAGAACAGGGTGTTTGCTACGTAAGTCCCCTGCCCATAGGCACTCCCAGCTCAGTACCCAGTTTCCCAGAAGTAGAATGACCAGGTTGGACCCAGGCCTGCAGTGGTACCTGACAGCAGAACCATTTCTGTAAGTGAGCTTCCTGCAGGCTCTTCCTCATACATTTAAAAGTTACTGCTCCTCATGTTACAGGTTCATGTCATAACAAGGTCCACAGGAATAGAATCCTGTTTCTAGAACTAACTTAGTAATTATCATGTCATCTGCAAAGCCAAAAGAAATCATTGTGTTTTATGTGATGATCCATTGAAACTTGTAATGTTCTAAGTATGTCTGTAGATTATCTTTTTTGTAAAATTATAGTAGAGACTGTGGGATCAAAGTCAGGCTCAAATCAAGGCTCACAGACTTTTAAAAATGTAGAAATGAACCAAATGATTCCAGTTTCCAAGGAGCCAGTCAATTTCTGTGTTTCCAAACAGTGAGGATAAGAGGAAAATAAGAACACCCTGATTGTTTTTCTGTCCCTACGTTGACAGTCAATAACAAATGAGATCAGAAAGATCCTGAGCAGATCCTCTTAGTGACGCCACTTCCGAATCTCCATTCGCAGAGATGACGACTGTGAACTGTTCGAAGCCACCGAGTGTGGGGAGTTAACAGTGACTAATAGGTGCCGGCTACAATGAGCCATGACACCTGCGGATCAGAATAAACACGCAGACTTAATCATGAATAGCGTGAAAACCCTGACCTGTGAATGTTCAGTCAGATTCTGGCTTTGTGTACTCCCAGAACTGTCTCACGAGGCGCAGCTACAGAGAGCAAAGGATGGCTTCCAAGTGCTAGCCTCCTCAGATTTTAAACCCGAAGGGCAAAGGCTGTAGGAATCCTCCCCATTCCCCTCACTGCAGCAATTGATGCCACTTCTCGAACACCACAGCAGATCGCTAGATGACCCTGCTTGTTCCCTGAGTCGCTTTCAAATGCAGTCGCAAAAGACTAGCCTTGTTCTTCCAGCATGTTGGATGACATATAGTATATGTTACACAGCTGTCACCTTAATCCTCTTAAAACCCTAGGAAGCAAGTCATATTATTTTTCAATTTTAGAGTCAGGAGGTAGTGGCCTAGAGGAGTCACACAGCTTTCCCGCGATGGCAGGATGCTCAAACCTATATTGAGATGAACCTGGATGACTCAGCCCATTGGAAGTTGTCCCTTATGCCGGTTGATCTGTTTCTCTGCTGAAGACCAGTCTTCCTGGGTTGAGAGTTATTCCTTATGAATCCCTGCAGCATTCCTACAGCCTCAGCTGACATGGATTTTCAGTGAACCGTTACTGAGTCCATGAACTGTAGCAAAAATTCTAATTGGTCTTAATAATAAAAACCTGGAATCAGATAGTGGGTAAATGCTGAAAGATCAGAGAAGTAAAGGAGCCAGACACTAGAGAGACTTTTTACCTCTACCAAATCCTCAGACTGAAGGGGACAAGATCCTGTCTCCACGAATCCTCAGACTGAATGCCACTCAGTGAGTCCTGTCTCCTCTGCCTTATATTCCTTTCTCTACCCAGCCATATCCCTTCTTGTCTCCACCTCCCTAGTGCTGGGATTAAAGGTGTGTAACACCCAAGTACTGAGATTAAAGGTGTGAGCCACCACCACCTGACTCTGATTCTCTTTTAGACTGTGTGGGGCAGGGTGGCCTTGAACTCACAGAGATTCGTCTGCCTCTACCTTCTGAGTGCTGGGATTAAAGGTGTGTGCCACCACTGCCTGGCCTCTGTGGCTAACTAGCGGCTAGCTCTGCACACTGATTGTCAAACAAGCTTTGTTAAAGCAGGCAAAATATCACCATGATGAATAGATAATGAGCTGTGGAAATACAGCAACTACAGAATCGACGGGAGAAGTTACATATTTGAAATTTCTCTTCTCACTCTACGTCACAGCCTCCTAAACTATCGCCTTTCTCACCCTTGCCTTCGCCACCCATCATGTTGTTAGTCTACACTCTGCTGCAGCAAGTGAGCTTCACTGCAGGGAAACGCCATCCAGGATCTCAGGATAGACCGCTGAAGATGGTCAATTTGTTAAATGTCTTAAAGTGATTGTCCCCCAGGTGCAAAATTTCACAAAATGCCTGCAGAAAAAGCCTTTCTTGTTTTGACTATTGAAATGAAGCAGTTTAGAACAGTTTTGCACGTGCATGAGAGCTTAAAATGTGATGTTTTGGTCTTCCTATGACCAACTCTACTCCAAAAACCAAGCTCTGAGAAAGCCATGTTAGCAACAATTTTGACTTTAGAAACGAAGGCACATTCTGTCCTTACTTTGACCCCATGTGATGATTGGTACGGTCATCTGGGATGTGGGTCTCTGGTCATGTCTGTGAGGATCATGCTAGCATGAGAAGACTACTGTTGTCCGTGGGCGGGGCCATTCCTGGCAGGGGATCCTGGACTGTGCAGAATGGAGGAAGCTGAGCACAAGCTCGTAACTCTCTGTTCTTTACTGTGGGGGAGACGTGACTACGGCTCCATTCGCATGCTTGAACTCTGAGCTGGGAGAGATTCTTTCCCCTTTAAGCTGTGTTGAGCCAGAATATTTTATCACAGCAACAAGAAAAGAAAGGAAGATGCCCTGCACAACATTTTTGCTTAGTTACAAAGATTCCATGCTTTCCCTGTGGCTTATAGATTCCAAACAACCATTTCCATCCCATTTTGACTAGGCAGTCTTCATCACCTACTCAAAAGCTGTACTTCCTCTCCTCCTCTGTGCTTAAATGTCTCTCTTCAACGGTACTGCAGCAGACACTGGTATGTTTTCCTCTGGGAACAATGTCATAGCCATTGAATTTTGTACTGAAGCTGACAGGGCAGAACCCACCTTCCCCCCTTAAGGCTGCCTTGCTCTCTTGTCCTCAGAGTGTTTCACCCTAAAAATCAGTCTTGGGGTAAGGATGGCACAGCAGACTGTCATGAGCTCAGTGTGCTCACAAAGCACAAGCGTGCATACATAAACAGCTTTGCATGGAAAACACGGATGATGGCAATTAACATAAAGACCCAAGCTCCCTGTGGCCAGCTGGAACACACGTTTTCTTTCCAGCTCAGAGATTCTGTTTATTTCCCATTGCTTTACATCTGCTGGATTCAAAAAGAACAATGAAATCAGATAATGTAGTCTGCTTTCCATATTTATGAACTTCTTATTATTACTGTAAGAGTTATTGTCATTACCTTTATTCGGTCACCTGTGACAGTCTCAGATTTGTTAGCGGTAGAATTGTCTGGCTCAGCTGGGCCCTCATTCTCATAGCTTACATTTTGTTATTTCAGTATGGACACTTCATTCTCTACATGCGTTTTCCTGTGCATAGCATCTCCTTCTCCTCTCTTCACCTTGTTTTCTCATCTTGACTTTGAATTACTATTCCTTTGAGTACGTGTGTCATAACTTGTCACACAGCACAATAGGGCGGTGACAAATTCTCTGAGTTTCCTTGAATTTGGCTTCTCTGTTGTTTTATCGATCTGCCATTTATATGACATGCTTCTTTCTCACAAGTGCTGTGGCAGAGACTTCCCCTGGGATCCCCTCATCCTGCTCTCAACTCGACATGGAACCGACATCTGGCTGTGATCTGACGCTGTGACCTTTGCTGTGACCGAGATTCTCCAGACACATTTGCTTTTCTGTTCCACCGCAGCCTGAGGTCTACACGTTAGGGTGGCTCTTCTTTCTGTGACATGTGGCAAGAAGGCAGAGGGTGTGACCCATGTGTTGCTGTCATTTCTCTTTTTTCCCATGGCTGAGAATGTTAAGCAGGCAGGCCCACCTGGGGCTTAACGACAGCTCACGCTAACAGAGAGATGCCCTACAGCTGCCTCATACCTGGCTCCTCTGCTGTCTTCTCTCCCCAGTTTCCTCCCAGCAACTTCTTCCTCACACCTGCCTGCAGCGGGGGAGGAACAAGACTGCCCCAGCTTTGGGAGAGACAGAGAGGGGAATCATATGACTTACTAAGTTGTCACATTGTCCTTAAGATGGTGAGGAGGGTAGTGGGGAGCTGAAGCAAGCATTACTTAGAGTCACTTTCCTTTCTTTGCATTTGAAGTGTTTTATGGTCTTGGCCTTTGAAGTCTGAAGTGTTCCTGAAACCCAGTACTTGGAGTTTTCTTCTGTTTCTATTCTTCATGTCCAAAAGGAAAGGAAATCTCCACCCTCTATGGTCCCAACCTTAGCTGTACCACAAACTCCCATGACAACTGCTTCCAAACCTCATTTCAGCTATGTCTTGGGAAGCTTCCTGGGATTTCATCATCTAATCAAATGATCCCATGCTGAGATTGTTAATAGTCAAATTGTCTTGCCCAGTGTAAGTAACTAGTTCTATTTTTACACTCCTTTTGCTATTACTATAAATATAGCCAGTGCACATTGGAGTTGGGAACAAAATGAAAATATTTCAATTCTGAAGATTGTTTGCATACTGTCCCTGACTAAAAGGATCCCAAAGACTGACCGACCCTCTTCTGTCCTTATTGAATCTCTGAAATGGCACTTGGATCCTGCCCTTTCCCCAGTGTGAAGGCCTGATCCTTCTGCCTTTCTGACCATTGTGATTCTTGGGACACAGCCCTGGCCCTTGTCAGCCCCAACAATGTTAGAGACACAGGAAGAGCACAGGCGGCAAGTACAGTCAGAACCTGTAATGTCATGTCTTAGTTAAAGTTATTGCTGTGAAGACAACACCATGACCATGTCAACTCTTTTTTGTATTGGTTTTTGTTTGTTTTCTTTGTTTTGTTTTTTTCAAGATGGTGCTTCTCTGCAGTTTTGGAGCCTGTCCTGACCTAGCTCTTGTAGACAGGCTGGCCTCAAACTCACAGAAATCCACTTGCCTCCGCCTCCCGAGCACTGGGATTAAAGGTGTGTGCCACCACCACCCAGCGACCATGGCAACTCTTATGAAGTCTTAGTTTAAATGATGGCATACAGTGTCAGAGGCTTAGTTCATGTTTCAGAGCTTTATCATCATGGTGGGGAGCATGGCGGTGTGCAGGCAGACATGGTGCTGGAGAAGGAGCTGCTACATGCTGATACGCAGGCAGCAGGAAGTAGACTGAGATGCTGGGGGTGTATTTTGAGCATACAGCATACAGCTGACTTCACCCCACTGCCCCACATCTCTGCTTGTTGTCAAGAGCTCAGAAGAAAGCTTTCCCTGCCCATCTGTCTGAATCTGTCAACCTGTGTTCCCCTGCCAGCAGGAAGTAAACTTCAGAGTGAGGCTTTCAGTAGAAAGGGTGAGATCAGACACAGACAACGTGGCGTGAGTCCTTGTTCACTGTACCCGAAGCACCAGGAGCCTCTGCTCTTCTATTTATGAACCTCAGTTCTGAAGGAAGGCGGTTTTAATGTCTGTAATGTGGGTCTGTGTAGCACCTGCTTCTCCATCTGATGACCAGAAATGCCTCCTTTCTGTAGCTGTTGTCCAGGCAAGGACATGGTCTCAGTGCTACGGGAGTTGATAAACACTTTCAATGTAAGGTTTGGAGGAGACAAAGCACAGATCCAGAACACAGAGTTTATGGCATGCTCCTGCTTCTACTTAGTAGGCTGGGCATGCAAACAAAAATTGCCGTGTCCTTCCCTAGGGAAGAACGCCAGTCAGTAAAGATGACTGCAAATACCACACAAGAGATTTCAGTCTGAGAAGCTCTGTTAGCATCAAAGGGGAACCGAATGTCATAATTCTGATATGGTCTACTTAGAATGTTTTATATTGTTATGAAATCTTGCTACTTATTATTTGAAATACCATAACAGAAAAAGGTTCTGCATGAGATGTTGAAATTGTCATGTCTCTCTCAAACTGAAAGGTTTAGTTTCCTGATTATAAATAAATGACCTTTTAGCTGCAGTTAACCTTGGCAATATAAAAGTTAAGTAAACAAACAAGATCTAAACAGCTGAACTAAAAACAAACAAATTGGAGATTCAGCCGAAGGCAGTTGACTTAGGTAGGCAGGTGGCACATGCCTGTAATCTTGGCACTCAAAGGTAGAGGCAAAAGGATGCAAATTTGATACCAGCTTGGGATGTATACCAAGACCCTGACTCAAAAATCCAAGAACTCAGGGCCAGAGAGCTTGCTCTGTGAGTAAACCAAAGCCTGAAGACCCGGGTTTGGGGCCTGGATCCTATATGGAAAGATGGGAGGAGAGAACTGACTTCACATGCTCTTTTCTGACACACACACACACATACACTGATACAGTGTCCCCTTCACATCACATGCCCATACATACAAACAATAAATAAGAGTAATAAATCCAAGGGTTAGGGATATACTTAGCTTCATAGTACCTGCCTAGCATGCTCAAGATCCTCAATTTGACTCTGGGCACCCCAAAATCATGTCAAAAAAATCACCTCATAACAATCTCTATGATTTTATTCATCCAAGAGTATGGTTTCCACCTATGCCTCCTTGTTTGGGTTGAGATTTCTAGGGCATTAACGCACTTCTAAGCCTGTTCGTGAAGAATGACTAGAGGAGAATTTTGTGGAGCGTGAAAGCACCATCCTACAAGCTGGGAGTGAAGGAATAAAGAAAATAGGGAGAGTCCTAGAACAGAGCTGTCCACGGTTCCTTTCTGCTGAAGACATTTTCCTTGCTTCACAGGTATGTAGGTTTACAAACCAAATACTTACTGGTGACAATTCATCGAGAAACTTGTTTTGCTTCAATTCTTTGGTATGCTATAGTTTTACCACTTATTAAAGATAAAAGTAAATTTTATGCTAAAGAGATATGTGTTTATCTTTGCATAAACCATTAAATCTTAAAATATTTGATAATACAGGACATAGTCTCTTTAACATTGTTCAGAATTGACTTAAATTTTTAGTTTATAATCATCAAATATCAGAATGTTGTTTCATATAAACACAAGGTACAAAATGGCATCACTGTGTTTAGGTCCATTTCAGAAATTATTGGAAAATCTGTCCTAAATCCCATGCCATTTTAAAAAATATTTTGGTGTATGGGTGTTTTACCTTCAGGTATGTATTACCTCAGCTGTATGCCTGGTACCCACAGAGGTCAGACTAGGGTGTCACTCCCTCTGGAACAAGAGTTGAAGAAGGTTTGAGCCACCATGTAGGTGCTGGGAATCTAAGCTGGGTCCTCTGCAAGAACCGTAAGAGCGCCTCTGACTGCTAAGCCAACTCTCCTGCCCCCATACCAAACTTCATTCAATTTTTAAATGAAATTCCTTCAAGGCAACCACTCAAATACCTATTTTTTTAATCAGACGTTCTAATGCTATACAATCCAAAGATAATCTGATCACTATATGCTGAAGAACGGCAAAGAAATCACTCTTTTCTGTAATTAAACCACTATTTTTATATAAGAACAGACAGCTTTGTAGGTTCTCTAAAGACACTGAGTTCAGAAGACAAAATGGTCTTGAATTTGAGACAAGGTGTTGCAGGTGAACAGCCTTGTCTGTGGAGGGTGTTTGGGAGTACCGCCAGTGAACAGCCATGTCTGTAAAGGGTGTTTAGGTACTGCCAGTGAACAGCCCTGTCTGTAAAGGGTGTTTGGGTACTGTCAGTGAACAGCCATGTAAAGGGTATGATTGTAAAGGTGTTTCAGTGAACAGCCACGTATGTAAAGGGTGTTTGGGGGGTACCGCCAGTGAACAGCCATGTCTATAAAGGGTGTTTGGGGTACCGCCAGTGAACAGCCATGTCTATAAAGGGTGTTTGGGGTACCACCAGTGAACAGCCATGTCTGTAAAGAGTGTTTGGGATACTGCCAGTGAACAGCCATGTGAAGCGTATGTATGTGACAGTGTTGCAGTGAACAGCCATGTGAAGTGTATGTATGTGAAGGTGTTGCAGTGAACAGCCATGTAAAGGGTATGGTTGTAAAGGTGTTACAGTGAACAGCCATGCAGGTAAAGGGTACATGCGTGTGCTCAGAACCATGGCTGCTGTGAAGCTGACCATGTGATACAGGTGAGTGCTGACAGAAGCACCTCATAGTCACTGTGTTTGGTTTTAAATTGGTTTCTGCCACTGTGCCTTC
This sequence comes from Chionomys nivalis, assembly GCF_950005125.1. Taxonomy (NCBI): domain Eukaryota; kingdom Metazoa; phylum Chordata; class Mammalia; order Rodentia; family Cricetidae; genus Chionomys; species Chionomys nivalis. The sequence goes on along the minus strand of NC_080100.1, from coordinate 4,580,959 downwards.
AGAATCCTGTTTCTGTTGGCAAATGTGTCACAATGCCATATTTAACTACAGGGCCCCTGGTGGCCATGGTGGCAGCAACCCCCACATTCAGCTACACATCCTCTGTCCTCCATGGTGGGAGGTCGTCTCACCAAATCCACCCCCAGGATTGACCGGAACCTGAAACCGAGGAAGGACTTTCCCTTCTGTATGGTGTTCCTGTTGGGCATTGTGCTACAGGACAAAGTCTCATGTACACTACAGTAGTCCCTCATCCAGTCTGTCTTTCCACAGTCATTCACAGTACAAGCCTTAAATTGAGAGCTTGAAAAATAACCTGAGTTTGAGATGGCACACCATTCCGAGGATGATAAAGATCCTGAGTGCTGGGGTTAAGGCCCTGTGACTCCATGTACAACTGAGGTTTATTTTTCATTGGATGATGACTTGTTAAATTTTTGTTAAACATGAGTTGATGTGACACTATAACCTTCGTGAAATATTAATTTTCAATGCTCTTTAGTATTGAGGAAGCTACATGAATACTAAAAGATTGGCAAGGAGTGGAGAGGATCTGGGAGGAACTTGGGGAGGGGAAAGGATCTAATTAAATATATTGTATAAAACATTTTTTAAATAATTTTTTTAGAAGCCTTGACATGAGCTGAACAGAGCAGCAACATAGATGTGCTAATACAAAATGGGGAAAGCCCAGGAGGCCTCAACCCTACACAAAGAACTCCAGAAACCGAGGAATGCTGAGAATGGGGAAAACAGTCTTCCCCAGGGAACGGCAGACTAACTGGTTAAATGCCAAATGGCCAACCCTGAAAATCTACACATACAGTGACATTATACAGACTGAGAAGCTTGTATTTATACGTTTAGGTTTATATGTATATATACATACGTATGTAACAATTAACGAAAAAGAGGTCAAGAATTTGAAGCAGAGAGATGAGGTATATATGGGAGGGCTTATGGGGAAGAAATGGAAGGGAGTGGTGATAGAAGTTTAGACTATAATCTCAAAAAATGAAAGGAATAGATTTAAAATGAATAGCGAACATTTCATGAAGCCTTCTTCCTGTTTCTCCCAGCGGTGGGAACATACATGAATGCAAGACAATGTCAAGTCTCGTAACTTCACCTTGGGGTACTTCTGCTGACTGGACTACACACAGATCCTTGATTACATCAGTTTTTACAGGCACTAATTACCATGTGTGCATACATGAGCATGAATATGTGCATATGGAGGTCTTTGAATATAACTGTTTTCATTCATATAGGTATTGTATAAACAAATGCATTCGTATATTTATGAATACACATGTTTCTGTAGATGTGTATCTATAAGGATGTGTTTGCATCTGCTAATGTTTGTGAGTTAATCTGTGTATCTGAATGTGTTTATGTGCTTATTTATGCATGCATATGTTATTGTGCTTGTTATACATAGGCATCACATGTATTCTTATGTGTGTTAATGAGTACATGCACATATACGTATTTGCAACAATATATGTGCATATGTATTTACATTACAGCTCTCTGTGCAGTTCTTTTCATTCTGACCATGTGTGCCATCACCAAAGTCAAAGTATATGGTGCCATTCTGCCATCAGAAAGGAGCTCTTCCAAGCTGCACCTGCCCAGTATCTGCTCTTGGCAACCGTTGATGCTCTGTTCAGACTTAATTTTAGTATCTGCCTGGCCCACCACCCTGGCTTGGATTTTCTTGATAAAAAGTTTCAATCAGATTTTGCTTGGCATTCAGACACAGTAAGCATTAAGGACAAATTGAAGAGGGGCACGGTGACCTTCCAGCAGACTGAGGAAGATAACTCATTGTCTCTGCATGTCTTTCTCGTGTGATAAATCTGGATTTGGCCTTCCTGCAAGTTCAATCGGTGGGAACGCTTCAAAATGTGTGAAAGAAAAGCTCAGTTTATAGGAAAAAGCCACACGATGACTTCATTGAATTGCTGATGTGGGCTTTCCTCTGTATGCTGTGAATACCATTGGTTAATAATCTGCTTTGTGCCTATTGCATCACAGAAGAGTGCAAGTCAGGAATTCCAAGTAGACAGAGGAGGAGAGAGTAGGTAGAGTCAGGGAGAAGCCATGTAGCCACTGCAGAAGACAGATGCTGGATGCTGGATGGAACCTTACCGGTAGACTACAACTACGTGACAATACACAAATTAAAAGAAATGGATTAATTTAAGATATAAGAGCTAGCCAATAAGAAGCATGAGCGAATAGGCTAAGCAATTTTGTAATAATATAGTTTCTGTGTGATTTTTTGGGGTCTAGGAAGTCAGAAAAGGAACGAGGAGCCTCCGCCAACAAATTGGAAATAGGTTTCCCTTCAAATTTACCTAAACATCTCTCAAGGATGATGGCCAAGTCACATCCCAGACAATCCTCATAAAGTCATATGCCTGTTAGAGACTCAGTCCTATCCTGACCCACATGTCCTTTCATCTAAGTCAGGAAAGATTTGTTCAAAGAAAAAGGAAAAAGATGTCATCCAACATCTTAACATTTGAAAAAAATGACATTTTAAAAGTATCCTCATTCGTGAATGCTAAACCGACATCTGTGGAGCCCCCAAGGGACCGAAGTAGGCCCTTCATGTGTGGGAGACAGTGTGAAGCTTGAACTATTTGAGGAGACCCTGGTAGCAGGACTGGGTTCATGAGCTAGCTTGGTGGAGCCCATTCCCTATGGAGGGATGCTGTGCTCAGCCTTAATGCATGGGGGAGGGGCTTGGTCCTGCCCTAACTTAATGTGCCAGACTTTGTTGATTCCCCATGACAGTCTTCACCTGTTGGGAGGAGTAAATGGGGTGAACTTGGTGGGGCAAGTTGGGGGTACAGGAGGAGTATGGGGGATGAGAACTGTGGTTAAAATGTAAAATGGAATTAATAGAAAATAACAGAAAGGGCAATGAACACCCTGGAGAGTGTTCTTGTGCTCTTGGAAAACCATTAGTAAAACTTACGAGATTTTATTCTCTGCAAGATGGACTTCTGTATAATGCCCCTTTCCAAAGCAAGTCTGGTTTCAGGATATATCTTTCTTTTCTTTACTGAAGACAATTTGATTTTTAAAATAATGAGATGATAATAATAATAGAATAAAAATCACAACATAATAAAGTAGAAGGTAATGATTGTTAAGATAGAGGATGAAAAATAGTCATTCATATTAAAATATGTTTATCATGATTCCATTGCTTGTTTTATTATGTTTATATGAATATGAACATGCATGGAAGAATGGATAAGCAATGTGAAAAGGATGAGGATCAAAAATATTTATCATGCTCTTTGGAGTCATTTTACATTTTTTGTTAGCATCATGTACAACTTCTATGTTTAAAATTTTTTAAGACAAATAATTATGAAAGTCTTTAAGATATTTCAATGCAACTGAAGAATCTGTATTTATAAATAAAAGTTCTTCTTAATTTAAAAAAGTGTCTTTACTCACATGTTTTGCAAGCCTACATATCTGAAATTGAGCTATTTATATTTATTACAGATGCACATAATACCACAACAGCATAACTATACATTACAGTTATTTTAGTATAATGTATACTGCACTACATTATTATATCCCACTGTTATACATTTTGTAATATAATAGTACAGATCTGTCCTTTACTGGTACGAGCATACATTTTATTGTTATTTACAACATTTACTTTTGATTGCTATTATGCTTCACACTGTAGTAACTACCTGGAAACACGCGGACATGAGAACATCACCCTCTATTTACGTTCTTTCCTTTGAAGGCAGTGAGGGGTGTTCAGAAAGACAGCTTTGTCACGTGGCCCAAGGTAAGCCCTCACCACGAGATCAGACTCTGCCTTCCTCACAGGTTCTTGAACAACTGGATGTTCTAGTTAATATTTGCTCTGACTTTCAGTCTTATGTGTCTTTGGGACAATGTCTTATAATCCTTTCCATCCAGATACCATCCAATCACAGCAGCAAGTAAGTGTGCAATAAATGTGCAACTTGAGCAAATATTTATTAACTCGCCCCCACTAACATGAACCCAGTGTAAAGACTGGGTTATATGTCTTCCCATATAAAGCCAGGTTCTTCCTGAAATATGTCACCGGGGACTAACAATGTAAGTGGTTTGTCTCTGTCCTTGGTGCTGACCACAGCTCACTCTTCTGATCCAAAGACAAAAGCCTGGCAAAAAATTCTCTACATTAACTTCCTTGTGGCAGTGGTTGCTCTTTACAACTGCTTTGGATGTAAAACCATGAATGCTGTCTCTCCTTTTGGCTAGCAATGCTTAGGAAGAAGCCTGTCATTCCACTCTATTTGACTTGAATCTATTCAAACAGAAAGACAGGCCAGGAGATGGTATGGGAAACGTCCACATAGCTATATTCTTAAATTCATCCTTAAGACGATTTTTAGGTATATTGGCCATTCCACTGGTCAATCATCTATTCATTCTCCTGCCTACCTATCCATGCATCATAGTTCATGTACATTCCTAATCCAGTCCTTGACATTGATACATGCTGCGTTTAAACCTTCAGCTTACATCTCAACTAATATTTAGTTCTCTATAGGTATTTGTATTGGAAGACTGTAATCTGAAGATCTTTGCCTCAGAAGTCTTGAAAGAACTATGGCAATAAAGTCTATCTGCTGCCACCGTGGCTACTGAATGTGGTTAGTGAGCAGCCTGATTGTAACTCCGACATGCTAGCCTGAGGTCTTTGTGCTTATCTTGCCAAGAGGAAAACCTGCCATACTCCTTCTCCAGACTTGCTTGCCACAACTGCCTGAAATGTGAGGCCATCCTGGGCTTGCAAGTACGGTTCCCTCTCCCTGAGTGGCAGGAGGAGTACTGATGGTCAGTGTGCCTTGTGAGAAACCCTACACCCATTCCATGCCCTCACATACATTACCCCTACTAAAAAGGGCTGTAGACAAAAGTACATTTAGCCCTGTACTTAAACCATGCTCTTACATATATTTTTGCTTGCTCATCTCTCTCTGCCATGTAACACTTGAAATGTCCCTATGACTAATTTATGTGGATTCCCCACAGGACTCATTAAAATGGGTATTTTGCTAATTTTAAACTGCACAGTATGGATGGAAAGTGTACAATTCTTTCAAGTCTCCTAGTGAGTCTCTCACTGGATACCAGACTCCATAAGGACACATGGGTCTCCAGAAAGGATTTTCACAAACCTCCTAGAGTTCATACATAGGTTCTCTGAGGTCTGTGTGTCTTTCTCTAACATTTAAAATAGGACACAATGCATATTTAATAAACTTCTTGCCTACTGGGATTAGAAAGATGGTGTGTTTTGATCTTTAGGAGGACCTGAAATTGGTTCCCATCACCCATTGCAGGCAGCTCACAAGTACCTTATACTCAAATTCCAGGGAATCCAATGCCCTTGTCTGGCTTTCCAAGGGTACTCACATGTGAGATATGCTCACACAGGCACAGATATATACATATACACATATGTACACATGTGTGCACAGATATACACACACCATACATACACAAAAATAAACATTTTAAAAGCTCTTGCCCACTTCTTCTGTATGCTGACTTTGAACCATTACTGTTTAAAAACCATCTAAAAATATCTAGAGAGTTTATAGGCTCAATAAATTACTTTTCACAAAAATATCAAGTTATTATCAGTGACATTAAAGGCTAATATGACTAACATTAAGTGCCTGACACTAATACTTTCATCGGGCCTCAGTACACGCATTATGGATATTTTACATCCACATCTGAGGAAGCTGAGACAAACATACCCACAGCACTATCTGTAGCAGGATGGCAGACAGCAAGTGTCCAGGATGGTGCTGAATAGAGTGTCCTACTCCAGTTGGCTCAACCTGCCACCCTGCCTCTGAAACTAATTCCCATGGAAGACAGCTTTCCTGAGGTGAAAATTTCAGGTGAGTTGGGATGGAGTAGGCTACTTGGTAAGTTTTCAGAATACTCCACTCATTCCTTTTCTGCTGGCTTTAATTAAAGTCTGGCTCAATGTTTGGCTTGCCATGTGAATTCTCAGTAAGGCGTTTCAGGTTTTGGTCAATGTCTAGAGAGTCCAATTAGAATACCCACATGAAGACAATCTTCTTTAACATTGGGGGGGCTGATTTAAAATTCCCCTACATGGGACCTTTTATGTAATCCAACCCTGCTTCCACTAAAATAGCCAAACTCACTCTTGGTTTGCACAAAGAATTACTAGTATCAATATGGCATAAACAGGTCAATAGATAGATAGATGATAGATAGATAGATAGATAGATAGATAGATAGATAGATAGATAGATAGATAGACGATAGATAGATAGATAGATAGATAGATAGATAGATAGATAGATAGATGATAGGCAGATAGATATGTAAGTAGATAGGTAAATGATAGCTAGGTAGGTAGATAGATGATAGATGAAACTGGGAGGGATTATTGGAGAACTGCCTATTATGAAGGCTGCTAAGTACACATAAGCAGCTGCAATCTAGGGCGCTGACACTGTAGCTCAGTACAAGTTTAAAGGTGTAAAGGTTTGAGAATCAAGGATGCAAGTTGTGTGACTCTCAGTCAGAGGCTAAAGAGTGGCAACCTGTACAAGTCTGTGCTGTAATCTCAGCATCAAGGGAGGACCTGGAGGTCTGACATTCAAGAACAGAGAAAGAAAGGTATCCTTACTCTAGGTAAAGGAGAGGAGTCTTGCCTTCTGCCTTTTCCCTCCTGAACTCCCAGTTGAAGGATGATTCCTAACCATGCCATTCTTTCCCACTCAACCTCACATCCAGCCTCCTCTGGCCACACGTCAGAACGTGCTCAGCATTCCTTCCCCAGCTCATGAGGCCCTTCTTATCCTTGCCAAGTTGGTACATACACATCACCATCATACCCATGGCAGCCCAGACCTGATCAAACTTCCCAGACATACAAGCCCAGACCTGAAGAAAATGCCTGAACATGCTCAGAAGTCCCCGAGGAGAACAAGAAGTGTTACCACATGTCATGTGCCCTAGCAAAAACCTTAACATCCAAAACAAATTTTGGTTCAGGAGTGACCTCAGCTCTGCAGTGTTCACCAAACATGTAAAAGTTCTGGAACTGACATAATTTTCGTGTCTCTATTTTTCCTATTATCTTCTATAATTATTTTTTAAGAAATTGATTAAGGTACACCAAAGAAAAAATCATAAAGGTTTCCTCTCCCAAGATAGCCTTTTATTATAATTTCCTGGAAATTGCTTTCTATGACTAAATTATTTCTTCACCTGATTCCATACAACCCCTAATGTCTCTTCTACTTTGATTTCCAGACTGCCACAGTATCCCTGTGGGCTCCTGGGCAATCAGTTGAGCTTACTGTAACCCATGTGCCCATCTCCAAATACGAGCAGAACAAAGCTCAAAGGCTAGCGAACCTGTAAGTGGATGGCACCTAACCTGGTTTTTGCAAAAAGTAATTGTAGAAGATGTCCCTGAATCATCAGTAATCTCATTAATTTTATTTGCCTCTAATACTATTAAGTCATCTGGAGTATACCACTAACCCAAACTGTCCCTGAGCTGTAGGCTTGGCTGCCTGCTTAATATTGACATTAAGATGTAAAGAGATACAGATGATTGATTGCCCCTCAACTATCCAAAGAGGGAAACCCTAAGTTGTACCCCACTTTTGTGTAGCTGATGCTGTAAACCAAGCACCATTGCGCTTGCCCTCTCTGTTCTCCTTCCTGTGGTGTGATGGCTAGTCCTGGGCTCTAGACAAGATGGAGAACCACTAAAGAAACCAGTCTCTGTGGATTCCTGTGAAGGATTAACCAGGTTAGATTATTGGAGGCAGGAAAACCTATGCTAAATATGGGCAGCACCGTTCCATGAATTAGTCTCATTGGCACAGAAAGGAGAAAACTGTCTGAGCACTAGCAATCATTTTGTTTCCTGTCTACAGACACAAGGTAGCCGGCTTGCCTGAACCCCTGCTATCATGACCTCCCCATCATGATGCGCTGTACCTCCAAACTGTGAGCCAAACCAACCCTTCATTGTCTTAGCTCCTTCTTTAAGTTACTCTTGTTGCTGAATCAAGACAAGTGCATGATATACCTGGCTACAGAAAGCATGCACAGAACAATATGACTCCCGGGGCAGCAAAAAATGGAAACCCACACTGCATAATGAAACACAGCTGCCCTCATTCCATCCACACCCGCCTGCAGGACCGCCCAGGCTACCTTCACGTTCTCAGTGGTTTCCATCAAGTAGGCACAGATGCTCCTCTTTAAGGTTTCTTACCTTGTTGGAAGGAGCAACACTTACCTTCTGGCTCAAGTCAACGGTTGAGAAGAAACTTTACTTTACTATAGCATTTTGTCAAGTTATGCATTACACGTGTAACATCATTCCCCCATATCATAAAAGTCACTGACACACAAACATATCTCTTTGTTTTGTGACCACACACACTCAAAATTCATTTTCCAAAAGCAGTAGGAATAAACCTTTTCAAAAACCCCAACTCTATGGTCATTGCCTATGTGAGTCCTTCTGCAAGCTTAGCAACTTGCTTTATATAAATCCAATATCTTACTGTAGTTTATGCAAGTGTGAATGTTTTTTGATATGCTGTCTATGGGGGGTATGCAGATAACTGTTTTATCAGTCAATATTATAGTGACCAAGGATGAAAACTTGAAAATGTTTTTTTCCTTTAAGTCTCTAATTCTTAAGTTTAAATATGATTAAACTATAATATAAGTAAAGCAAACAAAATAAAAACAACCACCTTCTAATAATTATTATAATAATTATCACTGATGAAATAGCCAAAGTCTTTACCGAACTAAACTTTCTTACTACATTACTTGTAGATTTATCTAATTGAAGTTTCTTGTACTAATTATGGCCAACAGACACACAGTTTGGGAGAATAAAGAAATGACTGACACTCATACAGAAAGATGTGATTGGGTGGGCTGTATGCTGTACACTATGAAGGACACATATTAACAGCATCCTGGAAATTCAGTCCTACATTGTGCACAGTACTAAAAGGAAGATACAGGTTAATATGTCTGTGTAGGAGGTCTCTGTAGGGAGCAGTCTTAGGTGTCTCTCATCTAGAAGGATGTAGACAAAAGGCTTTTCTCCATCCAGCCCAACAGCTGCTTGTGAAATAACCACTCTGAGGCTTATTATCAGTTACAAGTGTTTGACCAATGGCTCAGGGTATTACTGCCTAGCTCTCTCTTATAAGTTAACCCATTTCTACTGATCTGTGTATCACTGTGTGGCTGTGTCATTAACTCTGTTCTGGTATCATTCTCCTTAGGCTGCTGCTGGCATTTCTCTTCTCTGGTAGCTATATGGCATCTCCCTCACTCTTCCTTCTCTTTCCCTGCATCACTGTTTGGACTTCTTGCCTAGCTATATTTTACCTGTCCACTGGCTTAAACAGCATTATTCATCAATCAATAAAAGCAACACATATACAGAAGGACATCCCACATCATCTCCGCTTTTCTGTCTAATTATAAAGGAAGGTTTTAACTTAAACATAATAAAATTACATAGAACAGAACAGGTGTCAAGCTAGAATTATAGTTACAATGGAAGGACACTGCCATTAATAGTGTGTGCACACACTGGTTTTTGCTAAAGGTCATTCATTTGTAAACATCCAAAGTAGGACCAGAGGAAAGTTTTGCCAATCCTCTGAGCTGGCCCCAGGGACATCTTTGTTAGTCCCATGGGTCTGAGACACTGGGGTCTTTTATGTGGCCAAGCTCATGTCAAATACACATTCACTTGGGACTTCACCTGCTCTCCACAAACCATATATTCATAAATTAAATTAATGGTTTATAGTGTGCTTTCTGTCTTCTTGGGAAACCAGCACATCCACTTCTATGTCACCTGTGGCTGACTTTGTGTTGCACTGGAGATGTGGATAGATGAGGCATCTCTCACAAAACATCAAATGCTTACTTTAGATTTATAGTTATATAGAAAAGATTTGTCCACACTTGATCTAAGGCATTACCATAAAATATTTTAGGAATATGTCCTAAATATTCTTTGTTTTGTAATACATGAGTTCAGATTATCTTAACACTGTTTAGCTTAACATTTATAGGGTCCTGGCCTATGTAGACAATTTTCCAAATAGTGAATCATAAAACATTTCAAACACAGAGAAGAAAATTATTCCACTTCTCATGCTGACTCTGCTCTTACTTCTTGCTCTCTTTGTTTTATCATGGTCTGAGCCAATCCTGTGTGTTTGCCGATGACACAGCTCTCCCTTGTTTTTCTGGATGCATTTCAGGATCTGGAGTAGAATATACAACTAAGCAAGAGGCCAGCCTTCTACACGGGTGCTGTTTTAGATCTGTGCTTGCACTACCAACTCTTCCTTGTCACTCAGCTCTCAGCCTCCACACACGGCCCTCAGAGAGGACTCCCAAGCTCTGGCCACCACAGGCAGACTCCAGCCATGTTGTTACCCAGTTTTCTTTGGTTGGGTTTTACATTTATTTGTTTCCTAAGTTATTCTCCCTCTTGTAGAGAAGTTGTGGAGCCTGTGGATGCTTTCATTTGCTGCCGTATCCCTAGAACCTGGACCAATGCCTAGGACAGAGCAGGTGCACACTCTATGAATGAATGAATGGAATAAACGAATAAATGGATGATTTGCATTTATTTGACAGAACAATGTTCTAACAGCCATTACAACAAAAATGTCTCAGGAAAATGACACAAAACAAAGGCTGACCTGAATAACACATCTGAATCCGAAATCTATCTGGATCGGGTCTATTCAAAGGGCCTGCAGTTGAAGTGCCCATGCTGGTGTGGGGACTATCTCTTGCCTTAACTGATCAGTGCAGCGAATTTGTCACATCCCAGGTGGTTTCACTAACCATATCTTCTCTCTATCTGCTCGTTTGCTTGGCCACGTAGACATCCTTAGTCCATGCAGCTTTGAAATGGACATAAAGACGGGTCTGCATAAAGGTCATAAAAGGTAGCAGTAGCCACAGAAAAGTCTGGGCAAACTAGGGAAAATAAACAATGCCAATTGTAGCCGTTACCAGCCCCTGCCCAAGTCCTGCTGCTAAGACAGGACAGGGGAGTCTGGCACCAGCCATATGTCTGCTGTCTCACAGCACATTCCATGGTGGGAATGAGAAATCAGGATTTTGAAAATTTGAGTGAGAGTCATAACATAGCTGGAGGTAAACAGGGGTGTAAAAAGAAAGGCAGCTGCGGGGAGCTTGAGAGCTGGGCGTCATCTGGGGGAGGAAGCGAGAATGTCTGCTAGAGCTCCGAAGCCACAGCTCCCACGAGATGAGCAGCTCACATTTCAGGAACGGTGGAATTTGAAACTCTTGGCCACATTACTCATCCCTAATTTCCATTGAGGCATCTTCGTGGACGTAATGGCCAGATGCAGCCAGCACTCCTGCTGGGGAGAGGGTGCTCAGGGACTCGAGGCAATGTTAATTGAGCCTCAATTGTGGGTAGATTGTCATCAGCTTCCGCTGCAGGCGGAGTGTGGGCACTGCGGAGCAATGGAGCACAATGACCAGTTATGTTGAGGACACGGCCTTGGGGAGCATGAGGATGACCGCCGATCATTAACCGGGTCTGGGAGTAATTACAAGTTCCCAATCCAACGTATCACTGCATCCAAATGCCCAGGAAACAACATTTTTAAGGGCATGACATGTCAAGAAAGAATCCAAACATTTCATTGAAAGCGTGGGGCATGAAGCATAGGCAAAATCTGTTTACTTGTTACCTGGGTCACAAAATGAGCAGAGAGATTGTGTTGCTAGGAAAGTCCTCTTGCCAGGGAATAGTTTAGGGTCAAGTGGAAAATTCTAGACTCATGTCAAGAATCGCATGTATCATGTACAAGAATTTACTGTAAGAGAAGAGTCTGGGAGCCTGCTTGGATTATTTAATTGCAGGCATTCCTGAAGCTTAACTGCAAACTCAGTGTCTAGTCTTGGTCTGCCCCTTGAGTGTAAAGAGGGGAGTGGGTCATTTCCCACTTGTCTTCACCAACCTTGGAGGAACTGCTATTCAGTGTGCAACAGCAATAAGGGTCAAATGTGATGTTTTTAGGTCCACACTATAAGAGCTGTGACAGTTGTGTGTGTGTGTGTGTGTGTGTGTGTGTGTGTGTGCGTGAAGAATTGCAGTTTTTAAGGATTGATGTGGTTTTGATGTAAAGTGTTCCACATATGCTTCTGTGCTTGAACACTTGATCCTTGCTTGTCACCCTGCTTTGGAAATTTCTAGAACCTTAAGAAGGTAGAGCCTTGCTGGAAGAAATGGGTCACTTATGGGAGGGGTATGGTTTTATAGCACAGTCACATTTTCTGTAGACTGATGGTCAATATGGATACAACGCAACCAGCAGACCCCCGATCTTGCTGGCATGCCTTCCTCGCCATGGAGGGCCATATTCTCCTAGAACTGTAAACCCAAACGACCCCTTCCACCCTTAAATTGCTCCTCATCAGTCATTGGTCACAGCAACAAGAAAACAAAGTAATACAAGAACTAAGTGACCTTGTTCACTGTCTTCCCTGAGTTCACGATGCCAGGGTCTCTGCATCAGAAGAACTAGATAAGGGAATTTTTCTTTGAGAATTTAAGGTCATCATTGACAAGATCTGACCCCTTCTCACTCCCAGGACATTTTGTCTACATTCCTTCTCAATCATGGTACTACATGTGACTGGTGTGTGTGGTGTCCTCCTCAGCCCTCTGAGCTCCCCAGAGACTGGTGAAGTGCTCCTTGGTGTTGCGGGATATTTGATCACACTGTGAAACCTGAGATTGTGTTAAATAAATTAAACTTGGATCTGAAGTCACCACGAAGGCTCTTGCTTTTGATCACTCCAAAAGATGATGGAATTGCTCTCTTCTGACTGAGGGGCAGTTCACTGCCATGTCGGAGAATTCTCCCAGGGTTGTTTTCCTTATGGGGTATTTCTTTCTGTAATGTGGGTCCTACAGTCTAGTCACTGGGCCTGGGCTCTCAGTGTGAAACTGGGTGTAGCAAGGAAGATGGACTATTGTCCTGCTCTGACTTGAGTGATTCATTCACTGGACAGAGACCTCTGAGCACTCTGCTCCTTCTGGCAAAAACCCCAGCCCATCCATCACACCCTGGCATTCAGGGCTTAGCTTACATGTTTGTTTTTGTCAGTTGTTCTATATATTTCAGTTTCTGAATGGTTTTACGCTTACAAAAAGAATCCTTATAAACACAAAACAGTGGGTTTTCCCTGAAGGAAATATTCCAGAGCCGTGCCCTTGAAGACAACCTCTGCTCCTTAGCTGTTCTCTCCACGCTGTCTCACTGAAGTTACACGCAGTTGAAGTAGATGTCCAGTTGCTAATCCATCCTCTACCCCCAATCCACCACCTCGACACGAGACATCAACTCTTTGTGCCTGCCTCTTCTGTCTCTCTCACCTATTCTCACCGGTAGACCATCCAGGAGCTGTAAATAATGTATACGCATGATGGATGACTTTCTTCTTTAATACATAAGGGGGAATTGTCTTATCATTTCTATCTCATGGGTTCTCCAAGGCATTTTTGGAGATAAACAATGCTTATTGCTAATTCCCTTTGTAATCACTTACATGCTATCCTGAATCAACAATGGACACCACTTCCCAGAAATAATTTGTTTTCATAGCGATCTGCACACTGAATGAGCTTCGAACTGCCTGTTCATTACCATCAACTACAGAGCTTGGGCTTCTGAATGACCAAAAACTGAAAGCAAGTGTAGCCTTAACCAAGAGACCACAGCAACCACAGAGACGACAGCACACACCATCAGTGAGCTCATGGGCTCTGAGACAAGAGGTGCCATGAATCCATCAAAGTCCAGAGATGAAGAAAGGAAGCAAAATGATCGCCGTGTTTTATATGATGTGGGCATCTTTCCCACACCAGCATAGCCCTGTGCTACTAACCAGTGCAGTGCCCACTAACCAATTCCATCAGCACAACCGTCTGCTACTAACCAATGCACTGCCCACTAACCAATTCCATTAGCACAACCGTCTGCTACTAACCAGTGCAGTGCCCACTAACCAATTCCATCAGCATAATCCTGTGTTACTAACCAATGCAGTACCCACTAATCAATTCCATCAGCACAACCGTCTGCTACTAACCAATGCAGTGACCACTAACCAATCTTACCCCAAGCATGGAGGATGGAAGAAGCAGATTCCCTTCCTGGATTCCAAGCTCAAACATTCTGGCCCACACACTTCTGCTTTAGCTGGCCTCCTCCAGCACTGCAGAGGTCCAGCCATCCCTGCCCACGCATTAGTCTCCTGCTTCCTCCTTCCACTATCTCCCAGCTTAGTGACCGCTGAGTGCCTGCATCCACATTCAGATGGCGGCACGGGAGATGATGCTGAAATGGTAAATTAGATCAGGAAGTAGATGTTTGATGCTGTAAGTTTTCAGGAGTTATTGAAAATTCTACAGCAGGGACTGAGGACTTGGCCCAGTTGTATAGTACTGCCTGGGAGATGTAAGATACTCAGTATTCAGCACTGGATAAAGAAGGAAAGTTCCAGAGCAGATGGGCAAATGCTAAGAGTTGTGTTTCAGAAGGAGATAGCCTCAGAATAATAGAGCAGGCTGTGTAGGCGAAGAGCAGAACAAAGCAACTACCCTGGTAGGGCTGGTAGAGCTATAGCATGACCACATCTTGGCCCAGAAGCAGCTATAGCCCTCTAGGAAAGGTTACTGAAAGTGTCTGAACTCACATTCTGTGCACTGACCAATGTGACTGAGTCACTCCCCAGGGACATTTCTTCATGCAGTAACAACAAAAGTATCCTGGGACATGCACACGGGCATAGCCATACCACTGCCCATCACAGAAAGGCAATATTCTGAGAGGTGTGACCATAGTGAACTTCTCACTTATCCTTTATCACAGGAACCATGTTCTGATAAAAAAGACAACCATAACCCAGTCTTTTTCAGCCGAGAGGCTGTTGGGAAAATGCCAAAGCCCACCATGGAATGGCAGCCCTTTACAGATCCACACACGTGCTTAGAGAGCCCTCCCCATGGGGTCTGTTTGTGGGACAGAGTGGAGGCACCAAATGGGATGTAGCAGGGCTTAGAGTGGACACATGAGCATGCACACACTGGGCAGTGCTTCTGCTGAAGGCCCCATTGACAGATAGGAACCAGCACCCAATCTGTGCTTGGCAGAGAACAGCCCTGGTCTGCGGGCAGAGTGTTGCAAGAAAGTCCGCTTATTTGGTTCCCAGCTGCTTAGCCCCAAAATAATCACACAGAAACTGTATCAAATTACTGCTTGGCCGATTAGCTCTAGCTTCTTATTGGTTAGCCCTTACATATTAATTTAACCCATTACCACTAATCTGTGCATTGTCACGTGCAGTGGCTTACTGGATAAAGTTCTGGTGTCTGTCTCCAGTGGGCTACATGGCTTCTCTCAAACTCCAACTACTTTCTCCCAGCATTCAGTTTAGTTTTCCCTGCCTATGTCTGTTCTACCCTATCAACAGGCCAAGGCAATTACTTTATTCACCAATGGTATTCACAGGATACAGAGGTGCAATCCACATCAGGCAGAGCCTCTTGTGTGCCTGGCTACATCTCTATCCTGACTTGGTCCACATTTTACCTGTTGGCTGCCTGCCTTCATATTTTCTGCTATTTAAAATTATGTATTGTTTAAACTTCTTCACACTCACCCCCAAAGAGCCCCAGAGTGTTCTCACCCTTTGTATCAGTCCCAAAGTGTTCTCACCCCTCGTGTCAGCCCCAGAGTGTTCTCACCCCTCGTGTCAGCCCCAGAGTGTTCTCACCCCTTGTGATAGCCCCAGAGTGTTCTCACCCCACGTGTCAGCCCCAGAGTGTTCTCACTCCCCGTGTCAGCCCCAGAGTGTTCTCACTCCCCGTGTCAGCCCCAGAGTGTTCTCACTCCCCGTGTCAGCCCCAGAGTGTTCTCACTCCCCGTGTCAGCCCCAGAGTGTTCTCACTCCCCGTGTCAGCCCCAGAGTGTTCTCACTCCCCGTGTCAGCCCCAGAGTGTTCTCACTCCCCGTGTCAGCCCCAGAGTGTTCTCACTCCCCGTGTCAGCCCCAGAGTGTTCTCACCCCTCGTGTCAGCCCCAGAGTGTTCTCACCCCTTGTGTTAGCTCAGCAGGTAATGGCACTTTCAACAACCTCCATAGCTTGGGGTTGACCTGACTGGGCGAAGGAGAAGTGAAGAAACAACATATATAGAAGAGCTGGGATCAGGTGGTCCGTACATTCTCAAGGAAAACTCAGCATTTGTTATGGAGACTTGGATAAGGTGTATTATCTGGTCTCCATAGGAGTTCTTTAGAGGGAGGAGTCTCACACTCAGGAAGAAGGAAGCTATGGCTGATGCTTTCTGTACACACTGCCAACATCCATGCTGGACCAGGGGAAGAAGGCCTTGCCATCCCTGTGAGTCTAAGGCATTGGGGTCCTTGACAAGGACATGTTCTTGTCAATACCACATGTTTGCTGAGGACTTCATTCCGGCCCTACACATGCATACTGCTGATCTTCATGATCTGAACGCCATGCCCAGAACTCATAAGATAGAAGAAGAGAACAGACTCCTGCAAGTTGTCCTGAGCTCCCCATGCATGCATGGGGCATGTGCACACACACAAACACAGGCACAAAATACATTTTAATTAAAAACAGAAAACTTTCTGGATAAATCCTCATAGACACACACAGAGGTGCTTCTGTCAAGAGACTGAATCCAGTCCAGTTGACAGTGATGTTAGCCACCACACTCTTTTCCTACTCTACTTTTCTTAGTGTTTTCCCTATGGTAGTTAATCCTGGCTATGCCATGAATTCTTATCCTATGATAATTTTCCTTGGTTGTGCAATGACTTCTTAGTTTTATAAAATGTAACTTAGTGAGGCAAACAATATAAGAAAAGTATCGATTATTCAATTTAAGATTGTAAAAAGAGATTTTAAAAAAGGAGGTCAAACTTGTCAGCAATTTTTATTGACATCATAATTGCCTGGGAAAAAATCCCTTTCTCTAAATGAGATTACTTGGCCTGCATTCTTTCCCTAAATCTGCTGACAGTGCACCAAGGACAGCCAGGAGGATGCTGTAATGCTACTGCTGGGATACAGCCTGGCGTCAAGACAGAAGACAGTGCTGGGTCTTCAACTCAGGCGAGGGCTGTGCACAGGAACACTCTGAGAATCCACATGAAGAGAGATGAACTACGCACAGGGGAGAACCCTGTGAAGGTCTTGTCCCTGTTACCTTCTGTGTGGTTGTAGACCTACATGCTTGACTCCAGGCCTTCAATGTTGGGTCAGATATGTACTCTCCCTGTGTCCAATCCTCAGAGAAGAGCAAGGGGAAACACGTTATCTTTACTGCAGCCAGAGAAGCAATGGAGATGGAGTCTGATGTTGGTCTAGCTGCTCACTTGCCTCTCAGACGAGACGGCCCTATTCCCTCTGTAAATGGCCAAGTTTGTTCATATGCTGTCCAGATTCTGAATATAGTCCAGTTGACAGTAAGGTTTGCCTCCACACCCTTTTGTCTGCTCAATTTCCCCTAGCACTCTTCCTATGATGGTTACCTGACAGAGCAGCCCTCGGTGGAGACCAGCTGTTGGGTGGACCTACGACTTTCAGACTTCTTCAATAACTCAAGCAAACTTCAAGCAAGGAGTGTGCTGACATGTCTGTGTTGACGTAAAATCTGAACACCGCACAAGAACAGGATGACAGCAGTAGGGGCCGGAGACAGACAGGAGAAATGCCGCTCACAGCTGTGGTGCCTGCATCTTTGATATCCCTGGCCCTCAGAGAGCAGGGCATTTCTGTGCTGTTTGATCTCTTCTTGTCTATTGCATCACAAAGTAGGGGGGTGTCAGTTTATGGAGAGCACGGAGTTTTCCTACTCTCCTTTCCCGATCTGCAAGAGGGGGTAGTTTTCAGGACAGAGTTGGGAACCAGCCAGGGAAGGTAGCCTTCCTGTAGAGCTGAGAGTCAGACCTTTTTGCATTCCTTCCTGTGTCATATTCTCTTGATCAACAGAAACCTATGGAGTGCTAACCCTGGCTGTGTCTACAACTGGAGAGCCCACTCTGTTATAGACTGAGAGCACAGACCCGCGGCCTCTCTCTGCCCATGGAGACTGTAACACTTTGCAGGAAGAGTCACAATCCCACTAGACACAAATCCTAAGAATGGCTAGCTGCATTAGCCACCGGGTTGGGGATAACCAGGACACATTGAATGTAAATTTGTCCATCTGTGAGGAAAGATGTAACAAACAAGAACAAAATCCCCAGACAATAAAATGAAAGTGGAGCCCGGACATTCATACAGAACAGAGGAGAGGATGGAAGAAAACCATGGCTCGAAAGTGTAGAATAAAAGGGGGCAGGGTTCTTAGCTATGGGGAAAGCAGACCCCTGCTGTCTGGAACACTGTGCTTGATTGGCAGACTTGCATATGCCTTTCCATCAATTAGCATGGAATCTAAGACTATCTCCAGGACCCATGTTCTTAAAGGTCAAGAAGGTGGCCAGGGCCTATTCACCTCTCTACCAGTCTGCCCCCATGGGTGCATAACAAATAAGAACAAAAATCAATTTTAGCTTTTACATATTAATTTAACCCATTTCTATGTGTATGTGTATTACCACATGGCTGTGGCTTATATTTTAAAAATGATACTTTCTACTCAGATCAACTTCAAAGCAAAAACAATAAATATGATGAAAAGAGTAATAAGCATACGTTTAAGGACATGTGGAAGTATGACAGACATGTAACATAACCAATTCCTTGGATAAAGACAAGTTTTTAATAATTCTTTTCTTAATAACCGCAGTCATTCTGTCCTACCACATTTCAGAATTAAATATTTGAAATACGCACTCCAGCCAAACATATACCCAGTCCTACATGAAGACCTGTATTTTAAGTATTTCTTCCTTCATCCAAGTGTCTGAGAAAAAATTCACAGAGCCCTGCCAAAACCCCACATCTCTATGAGGAACTGGGAATCTGCAGTTTGGGAGAAGACTTAGAAATCCCAGGAGGGCAGAGTCAGGGCTGATGCAGGTCAGTGCACCTGCCATGACGGCGGGAAATGCAGGCCTTCCCCGTGGAGTGTTCTGCCCGCGGAAACCTTAAATGTGTGCATGAAACACTTGGCCAACAGGAAGCCTGACTCCCAGCGGCTGTGACCAGAACACCTGCCTGATGCCTGCTGTCTCCACCTCAAGCAACTTCTCCACACTGTAGGAGCTAAGGAAGGAGCAGCAGGCTGGCTCATAGGAAGGTCGCCTCTGTGTAGGCATGAAACAATACCATTTGTATATGTGTGCTAAGTGGACACACGAGACTGCACCTATGTTTATGATGTGCTTATTAGTTTACGTGTGTGTGAGTCTATGAATGGGTGCAACTGCAGGATGAGTGGACATATATGTGGGAGGGGAGTCACTGTACACATGTGCACATTTACATGTGTATGAGTGAGATATGCGTGCGTGTGCACAGGTGTGAGATACTATTCTACTGTCATTTCAGTCCTCGCTTGTGAGACTCTGTGCCTGCATCATCTAATTACCTTGAAAGCCCATGACTATTTCTCCCCATGAAGACTGACTGAGGAGATGTTAAGAACTCATAGAGCATGTCCACACGGGCGTGTTTTAAAACTCCTGCTGAGCCATGCCCTGTGGCAGGCATCTGAACAGAAAACTGTACTATCTCTACACAAGATCCTGATACAAGGCTGGGCTGTTCAAAAGTCATTTGATGGTCTACTGTGCTAGCATCCAGTTACACTTGGCTCCACCCCTTGAGGACCAGAGCGAATCACCACTGCACATGAAGTCTGCATGCAGGGCTGGCAGCACCCTGTTCCGTTAAAAAGAGAAACCCCACCTCTCTCTCTCTCTCTCTCTCTCTCTCTCTCTCTCTCTCTCTCTCTCTCTCTCTCTCTCTCTCTCTCTCCTGCTGTCCCCAGAAGAGCTGGTCTTTTCCTTCCTTGTCCTCCTTTTCCACTCCCTTTGGCTCAATTAAATCTCCCACATCAGCTTTGTCTGCACGGTGTGCCTGTCATTCACTGTGCAGCCCCTTAGCCTAAGGTCTCTCACGCACAGTATCATAACATACTGGACCTCACAAGCCAAGACCTAAGTCCACCCAGATCTTACCTGGGTCAAGATTCAGGAAGCTTTTCAAACCCATCCCGGATAAAGGGTGTGTGCAGTGAAGTAACCCTGAAGGTTCTAGCTTCTGAGCTCAGGTTCGCCCTGCCCCAGGGTTGACGCCTTTGGTGGGGTGCACCTGCAGTGCTGTGCTCCATGGTGACAAAGCCGATGTGGAGAGGATGCTGACCTGGAGGGACCGCTTTGTTTCCATCCTGCCGACAGCTGTGCTCCTGTTCTCCAGAAAGCATCCCTTGAATGTCATAAGGACTTGGCGCCTCTCTCTTTACCTGTTCTCTCAGACCCGGGATAATGTTGGTTCCCTGTAAAGCATCCTGGTCCTGGAGGAGGAAGCTAGGTCGGAAGGATGCTGGCCTCTGTCTCTGTTTCATCTGCTCAGGGCAGAGTCTTTACTCCTCTCTGCACTTCATGCTCCTCACATCCCCTTGGCCATTAGCACGGGTACTGTAGGAATAACCGGAGGTTCACACAGCAGAATAAACACCTGGTGTCACAGGGATGGACAGTGCCCATCTGCCTTTGAATGCATTATTCTCCTCGCAGGTCAAGTAGAGAACAACCCGATATCAAAACAAAAGAGTCTCTCTAGAATCTGCACCCGGAGCGCCTGGGCGAGAGTGAGCAATTCCACACACCTTCATTCCCTCGGCCCACCCACGCGGCTCTAAAATTACCTTCAGCAATTTTAGCGATTTATTGGTAAGTAAGGTTAATGGTAGGCCATTTTCAGTGGCCACGGGGTATTATAAAATGCATTTTCTGTGAATTCAGACTGACCACAGGAGGTCGTACAGATTTGTGCTGATTTGTTCAAAGGCGTATTTTAAGGGGCTTGAGACTTCAGCTCAGGTGGCGCTATGCCTAATCAGGGACTAAGAAGGTTTGCATGCCTATCTGAAACTGCAGCCCACAAAGTTAGTTTTCCAAGGACTAAAAAGTCAGACTCTTTCATTTCCACATACTATGGGAAGTTTGCTCCTCCCGCTGGGAAGCGGGGCCATTCCCAAAGTCTCCTCCAGGCAGGAAGAAGGCTGCTTACTTATTCCAATCTCACTGCTGGGAGGGGCTCACTGGTGAGAGATGGGGGCTATGGGTGCTTCACTGTCGTTGTGAGATCAGATCCCGCGATGCCAGTGAAGCCATACGGTTACCTTTTATTTGGAAAGGCTATGGGGTAGTGCTGAGAAAGGACGAAAGCTAGCAGCAGCTTGCTGTGGCCGAAGTGGCACGTCACCTTCACAGACTCGCTGTCACTCTCAGGTACCAACCTATCTGCGTCAAATATTAAAGCGAGCATTTCAGCCAGAAGCACACGGCATTTATATTCTCTTTGCTTTTCATTTTTTTATCAACTGAAACCCAATGCTGCAGTGACTTTCCCTGCTGCTGTGATAAAAAATCAAGCAACTGAAGAGATGAAGGGTTTCTTCTGCCCCACCCTTCCAGGTGATGTTCATTACGGCGGGGAACGGCAGCAGCTCTCACCGCACCACAGACCAGGAAGCAGAAAGCGATGAGGGTCATGCTCTGCCAGCTGCCACTTTTCTCTTCAGTCCCGAGAACAGTGCCATCCCTAGTGAGGGCTTTTCCCGCATGAGTTAGCCTCATAAAGGCAACCTTTCACAGGCCTTTCTAGATCCGGTCAAGGTGGCAGCTGAGATTGACCTTAGATATATAGACAGACAGAATAAAAGGATGGAGGGATGGAGGGAGGAACAAAAGAAATGGACATATTTATAAACAAAGATGAAAAAGTACAAAAGACCAAGATAAGAGAGACCCAATGGGAAGAGTTGACTGTGACATCACTGGCCCTATTGCCAGGCTCTGGACCAATCAGGTTGACAGACAGGATTAACCATCGCGGTATATTAGATCCTTTTCTTGGTCCCTGTCTCCTCCTCCATGAAAGCATCCCCTGAATGCAGCAAGGCTCAGAGGGAACTCGTGAATGCATCCACTAGAATTCTTTATCACCTGCTGGGTGCCATGGGCTGAAAGAAGGTTCCTCTTGCCCTCAGCCTGTGATGACATGGCAAGAATATGTCACCTGCCCAACAGAAAGTGAGTCCTCCCTGCACCCGGCAACCATCTTAAGCTCCGAGCTCCCAGCCTCCGGGACTCGGAAATACAGCCCTGCTATGTCTAACCCACCTGATCTACAGACGCTACTGCAACTGTCCAAGTGGATGAAGTCATAAGGAAAACGTTCAAAGAATCCCACAGACCTAACCTGACTGTGAGCCACCCATCCTGGAAGACGGGGTGAGGAGAACTCTATTGAAAATGGGGAGAGGTTTGGGGATCAAGGCCGTGATCCTTAGTGTAATGTCAGTTTGCTACAACTTAGACTCACCCCAGCAGGGAGCCTCGACTGACTGCATTAATAGATGTGGGAAACCTACCCCAAATGTGGGCGGAAACTTCTCGTAGCATCCCGGTTAAAAATCGGTGATGTGAAAGATTATTCTTTTGCTTGCTTGCTCTCTCCCTGCTCCGACCCAAAGCTGCTATGTTAATCTATCCTGTTGCTGCTATTGGAATCTCTTTGCTGATATCAAAACCAATGTTTCCCGGCTTCCAATGTTGACTGAGGACTGGAGGTCTGCAGGAACCTCCCCGGCCTTCAGGACAGATTGAGACTGGAGAGGTAGACCCAGTGTCAGGCCCTGGGCAACTGCTGTGTTCTCAGCTCCCACGTGTGGGGCATCTCATTTCTACTTGATTGATTTAAGTGGATGTAATAAATTACAGATATATTTATAATACTATATGTGTCCATTGTATCTATTCTGTTCCTCTAGAGAATCCCAAGACACTTTATAAGTTTCTTTGTGACTACCTGAATGCCCTCTGTACTGTTGTTCCTGATAGAGAAGCATGTGTGTAAACCAGGCAAGATTTTATAAAGGAATAGAAAGGATAGGGAAAAAAACATATGTGCATGCGCGCACGCACACACACACACACTCTCACACACACACTGACTTGAATGGCTTCAAACTAGTAGAACTGAGTCTTTCAGCAATGCCTATCTGCATGTTAGAGAAGCTGAAACCCCAGGAGTAGCTCAGTCCATAGACTGGATGCCTCTGCAAACCTAGTCTGGTGCTGAAGGCCTGGAGGAGAGACAAAGAAGATGACTTAGTTGTTTAGAACACTAGCTGCTCTTCAGAGGATTGGGGTTCAATTCCCAGCACCCATGTCTAATTCTAGGGCATTTGCCACCCTCTTCTGGCTACTGCAGGTACTGCGTGCACTTGGGACACAGACATACACATTCAATAATCCAAAAATCTTTGCTTTTAATCTTTAAAGGCCTGAGGGTGTTCTGAAGAACCTTTGATCTTCATCCATGTCATACCTACAGAAGCTCAAGACTGACAGTAGCAGAAGATGGTGGCAGTAGAGATGGACGCATTTACTTGCAAGAGATAGCAGGCATGCGGCCCTGCTTTTTCCTCTTTACATAGGGACTGCCACCAGACGGGTCTAGAGAAGGGTCTTCTTCCCTCAGCCCTCCCTGGAGCAGACCCAGCCATGTTGTCAATCAAAATGAATTATCCAGTTGGTGGTGATGGTACACACCTGGAATCCCAGCACTCAGGGGACAGAGGCAGGTAGATCTCTGTGACTTTGAGGCCAACCTGGTCTACATAGTACACGACTGTGCTTAGACACCCTGCCTCAAAAAATAGAAAATAAAAAAGTTAACCATCCCAAGGCAATAACACCTCTTCAGAGACCTTGTCCATCAGTAGGAACCCAGGACTCCAGATCCTCGGGCTATCTTTCAACAAAGCGGAGAGCTTCCGGAGACGGTGGTGACCTCGCTGACTGGAGAGTGGCCCAGCATGCACGTCAGCATCTCTATCTAGGTGGCTTGATATGTGAGCAGGGGAGGACACCTGTGTATCACAAGAAGACCTGAGAGCCTTTGACAGGTCCCATGTACAGCAGGGTCCAGGGCATACCAGGAAAACTACGAGCCACACAGCTTCCACACAGAGAAAAGACAAGGTTAGCGATTAACACACAGTATGTCCTGTTTATCTGCACATCCTCTGTAAGTGAGCATCTGTTAAGGACGAAGGCCTTCAGTCCTCTTCCTTTGCCTTTCTGAGATGATACATCAAAGGGCCCGCCACAAAATGTCTTCTGAAATTACCCAATGCTATATTTTCCCTTCCAAATACTTTTAAACTATCAAACAAAATAAAATAAACCTTGATCTAAGTGTATTTTCCTTATGTGGCTAGCTCCTGTCTCGTCATTCCATTAGCCCAAGTCAGGTTTTCCATGGTCTGCAGTCAGATTTGATGAACCCAGGGATATTTTAAAATGCTGGGTCCTGAAAGTCTGCTGTTGTCTGCTTGCCCATGCTGTGTCCTTTTGCCGACACTGCTCTAGCGTCTCCAGGAGGGGCATCCATGTGTCCCCAGACTTTCTTCCATCCTCTCTCGTTAGGATTCTATGTTAAAGACCACAGCCACAGAAACCCCAATCGTGTGCACAGAGCTATGAAACTGCTGACTTATGTACTTTCTTTCCTGCAGTCATGAACCAAACTACCAAATTTATTGTCCCTGGCAAGACATACGACAGAACAAGAGGCCCCAGTCACTTGTCTGATCCTGCTAGGGAGAAACGTGAAAATCTGTCAAGAGTCTACTTCTGTGAGCACTTGAAGGAGCTACATGAAAAAGACTTCCGTCTTTGCCAAACTGCAGGTTGACAAGATTGAAGCCCCAATTTCTCCTCCTTTCCCTCTGCAGGCAGCACTGATATCTAAAGTCACCGCTCTGCCCGAGAGCATTGGACCCTTTGCCTTGGCAGCTTCTCCTGCAGTTTCCACAGCCTCCCAGACAAGCAAAGCCCTATTTTACAGTCACCGAAAGGTTTCCAAATGTCGATTCCACTGAGTATTTAGCTTGTCCTTTCCTGAAGCCGTCTAATCCTGGGCTCACAGATGATTTCCCTCCGCACTGGCAGGCCGCGATGCTCTGGCCTGCTTAGACTCGCCCGGAGCTTCCACTAATGCTGTCACCTGTGCACAGCAGCACAGCGCTCCCTGGAGAAGCCGTGTCATAGGCTACACGGGATGCAGCAGTCATTCTATTCCCAAAGCACACAGCCCCGGATCGGAGCCACTGAGCTAGTACTCTCGGAGGATTCCAAAATGCAGCCTAAGACTCCCAAGTTCAAAACCCCAAGGGAAATGGCAGGGCTGTGGTAGAGGTTCGGCATGTGGAGAGAAGTGCCTCCAAGCCTGGGAACATGAGTCCAGTCTCAGGAACCCAATGGTAGTAGGATAAAGCTGACTCCTGGAAATTGTCCTCCACACACATGCCATGGCACATGCCTCCCATCCACATGCACGTGTGTGCATGCACGCACACATACGTGAGTAATCAAGGAATATATAGTACTTACTGCAAACCTCTCCCCACGGATCTGTGTTAGGACAGCACATTCTCTCTCATTAACTATAAATAGATCATGAGTGCAAAAGACCCCTGCACGGCTCTGATTCCCACCGAGCGCTCGACACGAGGAAAGCTAACTTGCACCAACCACACAGAGATTGGGCACAGTGCGGCACAAGCACCCACTTAACGTGGATAACCTGCAATCCCAACCGCTCACTCAAACAGTCAGATCTGAGATGGTAAGAAATGCTACTCCAGGCAGATCAAGGGCCACTGCTATCTCACATTCAAGCATTGCAAAAGAATTGAGTTTACAGGGAAGATAGTCACGTTTATTTCTTGACTGACAAACACTCATTTTAAACAGCTCTCTCTTAAATATGAAGAAAAGGAAGTGTTCTTGCCCCAGATTGATTATATAGAAAGTGAATATGTTTGTTTTCCTTTGAGGTTTTCATTTCACCCAAACAAACTGGCCTGGGCTTAGGAAAACAAGTCGTGGAACAGCCTTGAGTGAGCAAAGACACCACAGCTAAGAAGCCATGCTGGTAAAGCTCCTCACAGACTTGGGGAGATTGCTGTAGGAGCCAGACCAGCACAGAGTGTGAGAAGGGACAGCCCTAGGGTCTCTGCAGCTCAGCACACTCCACGCAGGTCCGTAAAATCGGATGCAGCGTGGAAGTCAGCCAGTCTGGCTCTCCTCCAAGCAATTAGACAACATCGGGATTGACAGCGAGCTTGGCAGGTTCTGCAGAGGGCAAAACTGAGGAGGATGGGTACTGTGCAAAAGGGGCAAGGCTCCCTAAGAGGCGAGCGCGTGCTGCCAGGCTTCCTGCTCGCTCTTGGCGTTTTTGGGCAGATCAGTCTTGCCGAGCAGGGTGTACTCGACGCTCTACCCATTGGATGCCACAGTCCCACTCTATTCTTCAAGACAAAGTGAGGAGTCTGCAGCTGCCTCTGCCGCCTGTGCCCCTGGGTGGATCTTCCTGGGGCACCATGCTCCTGGGATGCCCTATATGGATTTCTTGTCTCAGCAACAGGACATCTGGCAGTATAATGGCATCACCTGCTCTACATATCAACAGCATCGTTTTAGGCAAGAGAGAACCTGCTGGTGTCTCAAGGAGGTGACTTTTATTCCTCGTCCTCCGATGCTCTTACCTGGCTCAAGGCAGAGACAGCGCAAGTAGGTGAAATTACTGGTCATATGTCAGTCATTCAGTGGTGGTAGAAGCCACAGAGCCTGTGGCTGGATTAAATACTACATGTGAGCGGTAAGAAATCAGTAGCCCTGCCGGGCGGTGGTGGCGCACACCTTTAATCCCAGCACTTGGGAGGCAGAGGCAGGCGGATCTCTGTGAGTTCGAGACCAGCCTGGTCTACAAGAGCTAGTTACAGGACAGGCTCCAAAACCACAGAGAAACCCTGTCTCGAAAAACCAAAAAAAAAAAAAAAAAAAAAAAAAAAAGAAATCAGTAGCCCTGTATGTCGATGGCACCAGGTTCTGAATTGGACCAAGTTGGCTTCATAGAAATGTTAAAATGACAATTTCTTTTCTTTATTTTTTTTATTTTTATTTATTTATTTATTTATTTATTTCTTAAAGATTTCTGCCTCCTCCCTGCCACTGCCTCCCATTTCCCTCCCCCTCCCCCAATCAAGTCCCCCTCCCTCGTCAGCCTGAAAAGCAATCAGAGTTCCCTGCCCTGTGGGAAATCCAAGGACCCCCCACCTCCACCCAGGTCTATTAAGGTGAGCATCCAAACTTCCTAGGCTCCCACCAAGCCAGTACGTGCAGTAGGATCAAAAACCCATTGCCATTGTTCTTGAGTTCTCAGTAGTCCTCACTGTCCGCTATGTTCAATGAGTTCGGTTTTATCCCATGCTTTTTCAGATCCAGTCCAGCTGGCCTTGGTGAGTTCCCGATAGAACATCCCCATTGTCTCAGTGTGTGGGTGCACCCCTCGCGGACCTGAGTTCCTTGCTCGTGCTCTCTCTCCTTCTGCTCCTGATTTGGACCTTGAGATTTCTGTCCGGTGCTCCAATGTGGGTCTCTGCCTCTGTCTCCTTTCATCGCCTGATGAAGGTTAATATTCAGGAGGATGTCTATATGTTTTTCTTTGGATTCACCTTCTTATTTAGTTTCTCTAGGATCACAAATTATAGGCTCAATGTCCTTTATTTATGGCTAGAAACCAAATATGAGTGAGTACATCCCATGTTCCTCTTTTTGGGTCTGGGATACCTCACTCAGGATAGTGTTTTCTATTTCCATCCATTTGCATGCAAAATTCAAGAAGTCATTGTTTTTTACTGCTGAGTAGTACTCTAATATGTATATATTCCATACTTTCTGCATCCATTCTTCCATTGAAGGGCATCTAGGTTGTTTCCAGGTTCTGGCTATTACAAACAATGCTGCTATGAACATAGTTGAGCATATACTTTTGTTGTATGATAGGGCATCTCTTGGGTATATTCCCAATAGTGGTATTGCTGGGTCCAGGGGTAGGTTGATCCCGAATTTCCTGAGAAACCGCCATATTGCTTTCCAAAGTGGTTGCACAAGCTTGCATTCCCACCAGCAATGGATGAGTGTACCCCTTTCTCCACAACCTCTCCAGCAAAGGCTATCATTGGTGTTTTTTATTTTAGCCAAAATGACAATTTCTTGAGCCTCACACACAGCAGCTCTGATTTATTAGTCCTGGCCAGGGGCCCAGGAACTTATTGTCAGTGTATTTCTTCAGGTATTCTGCAAGGAATGGAGACTTTCAAATCTCCCAGCTGTGCCATGAGGTCTTGCATGAAAGAAAACTGTGCGTGTGGAATTTACAGAACGACAGTCCACAGAGGAGACTGTGGCTGTCTCTGAGAAGTAGAACTGGGGGTGCTTTGGGCTCCAGATACCTTCCTGACAAGTTAATAAGGGACAGCAGATGTTTCATAATCAGCAAAAAAATGCACAGTAAAACCAACATGAAATAAAATGATGCTGGCATTCTTCCAAGCACAGGCTCAGCATAGCTGGCACAGAAAGGCGGCTGGGGCACACAGGGCATTGAGTGGATTTGGTCAGGAGTCTGTTCTCTGGGATTAGTAGGCTGAGAGCGTTTTATTTTATTGTTTGATTTTTATGTTTGAGATGTAAATTTTCCTGGTGATGAACCATTGAGATCCTGATGTTATTTGATTGGCAGAACAAATAATCTTGTAACCAGAATCACAACTACATCTAAAAGTCAGAAAAACCTTGATTTTTTTTTTCTTCAGACCTTTAAAAATTATCCCCATGGCCTCAATTTAATGCTTGGAACAGGAACTCTCTTTCTTTTGCTGGTTTTGTGAGTTGGAAGCACACAGAACCTCTTCACAGTGTTTCCCTTTCTCTGCTAAGGACATTTTAGCTATGGTTTCTCTTCTGTCGATTTGATTGTATCTGAAATTCCAGCCATGCAATTCTCAGAGATGACCTTGAGTCAAGACTCCCCTCACCTGGCGTTACGCCTCACTTTCAGCTTTCTGTAATCTTTTGGAAATCTATTTATCAATAATTGTGTGTGTGAGTGTTGCCATCATTACCAGGGCTTTCCCAGCTAGACGGCAATGCTCATGAGTAAAGAGTCCAGAGACGGCTT
The DNA here is from genome assembly GCF_950005125.1 of Chionomys nivalis. Classification (NCBI taxonomy): domain Eukaryota; kingdom Metazoa; phylum Chordata; class Mammalia; order Rodentia; family Cricetidae; genus Chionomys; species Chionomys nivalis. The sequence goes on along the minus strand of NC_080100.1, from coordinate 4,551,563 downwards.
CAGGGAACAGTGTCTGCTCTGGGGCACAGGAGCGTTCTTATGCGGGGGAAGCCCATCAGTTGTGTTTGGTTAGCATATTACTTCAGCTTGCCTAGTGAGTGCTTATACCTCTGGGGGCTCCGTGTGGAAGAATCCATGCAGAATCCAGACCGTGCACAGGCCGGCTACTCTTTCTCCTTCAGCATTCAGAGTCCGGACTCCAGGAGCATGGCGGGCCCTGTTTCTTACTCAGAAGCCTAGTGTGCCAGCTGCCTGCCAGGTCATGTGTGTTTTCTTCTACAATGTGAGCATGAGCAGATGTGTCCAGGTGCTTGAGAAGTCCAGAAGAGGGTGCAGGATGCCCTGGAGCTGGAGATGCCAGTGGCTAAACCCTGCCTGGTATATGCGCTGAGAACTGATCTCAGGTCCTCTGAAAGAACAGTATACTCTCAACCACTGAACCAAATCTCCAGTACCCGGCTTTAAAGCATCTTTTGTTTTGTTTTTATTGACTCTGGATTATCTTGCCTTTGTGTGTATAAGTTACTTGTGCTATAAAAATGTTGGGGAGTCCTACCTGACTATCAAACAGTTAAAATAACGGGGGACAGTTCCAGCTCTGCTCCTCTTCATGCCTCACCTTTATTTGAGACACCAGTTGGCAGCAGATCTTTGGGGGGTAGGGTGGGCAACCTCAACACCACCCCCAAAGCTTCCACTTCCATCTCAGAGAACTTTCTCTACATTGTTTGCAAGGTTTACTGCACGCCATCTTCTTTGAGGGCTCATTTAAGAAGTCAGCATCACATTTTTCTGTTAAAGAATCAATATATAATCTTTGGGAGACTAAAGGGAAAAAGAAAGAATCACCTATAACTCTCTTTCCAGAAACTGCTGTTTCAAAAGCCTGGGAGAGTGTTTCTATGTTTGTGTTTGCATATTTATCTACCTTTATCCTCTCTGCATGGACATTCTGCATGGTTTTTTGACCATTTTCTCATTTTCGGATGTGTTTTATGGGGTTCGGCTGCCATCTGTCTTTGTTACATGCCAATTCCACAATGTCACACCAAAACTTTAGAGCTGATTAAATCGTGAATTAATTTCTTGTTTGTTCCAGGGATGTGTCTCCAAATATCTGAGTACGATTTCTGAGAGAGGAGATTGACTCTCAGCGGCTGTGACCTCTCTCTCACTCTCTGTTTGGGGATAAAGGTTTAATCTTGGCAAGAGTGGTGGCATACACCTTTAATTCCAGCACTCAGAAAGCAGAGGCAAGTTACAGGCTTCTCCAGCCTCCATAGTGAGCTCTGCACTGCCCATAGAGGTGGCAGAGCTGGTGGTGTGTGCAAGGCTGTGTAACAGGGCTGGGACTTCTGCACTCCTGCTGCTGGTGTGCAGTAGACATGCCTGCTGCCTGCTGCAGCAGGACTGCTGTGATGCTTTCTCCCTTATTACTGGTTCCATACTTAAAATGCCTCTTCTGCTTGACTTCAGTTGACCAAATCAGAGCATGGTCATGAGGTCCTGAGGATTTGTGGCTTGAATGAGAAATGTCATCTAGAAGGTGGTGCTGTTTGGGAAAATGATGGAACTTATACTTACCAAAGGTCCTTTCCAAACACACACACACACACACACACACACACACACCTCCCTTTGTTCAACTAAAAATTTAACACACTTCTGTTCCTTAGGCCTCCCACAGGTTAGCTGAATGCAGGAGTCTGATGAAGCCCTGCATTCAACGCCTTTCTGGGGTCATGCGGACCAGTCTCCCCTGACCACAGGGCTCTTAGCATCAGAATGGAGCCTGCTGTGTGTCTCATCAGGCTGCCGCAGATGACCGGCCAATTTAGCATCATGATAACAGCACAGATGTGTGGGCGAAGATTTGTTAAAAATTAAAATAAGAACTCTGTATTCTATCTTATAGATGCCAGTGGGCTAATATTTTCCCATATGGGAGGTTATAAGAGGATCTATGGGTGCATCTGGGTGCAGCTGGCATCACAACAGTGAAGTATTTTCTTCCCAAGCTCAAGCTCAGCCCACACTACTTTTCCGCTGTTTTATTTTCACTGTCCCTCAGTACTGCATGAAGTTAAGTGCATGGACATAGATATTGGACCCAGGGCTCTGCGCACGCTCAGCAGGTGTTCTACCACAACCTTGACCCTTTGAGACCTGAGCGTTCTCTGCACCCAGGTTGGTCCTGAAGCTGGGATCCTTCATCTTCTTCCCAGATGCTAGGACTTCAGGCATGCATCTCAATGCCCAGCTAGCAGAAATATATTTATTACTTACCCCACCTCTTGAGTTTTGAAAATATCTCAGTTAGTTTTGTGACCAGGTTCCAAATCAAGAACTTTTGAGATTCAGCTTGAATCAATTCTTGCTCTAAATTTAATGCTTAAGGAAACAGGCGCAGCCTCTGCCAAAAAGTCTGCTGGATAAAAGCAACTACGTGGATCATTCCAGAACCTTTGAGTTGACCCCAATGGTCCTCAGCTTTCTTCTCGGAAGACAGGCTGCATCCAGTCTACCGTAACCTGAAATATTAACATACAGGGAGTCTGGCTTCTTCAGCTCCATGAACTTGAAAGAAGGTCTGCTTTGAACCCAGCCTCCCTTGCCATTTGAGTGCTTTCCTGCCTCGAGGCAGCTGGGACTCAGCTAGCAATTTTGATTAGCAAGATGTGGAAAGTTGCCGTCTGTGCTTAAGGGAAAGTCACTCTTCTCTCTGAAACCCCACTTCCCCCTTTCATTTGAAAGCAGAACCGACCCTTGTGGGCCTAGCCTTACTGTAGGGTCCCATCAAAACTCCCAAAAAGTCACTGGCATTGGGTTGGGCCAGGTTCTAGAAAGACACTACAAGAATATGAGGCATTGTTGGAGAATGGCTTGCCCTGGCTATGTAGTTTCTACTGTGCTTAAAGACTATTCCCAGTGGGTGTAAAGGTTTTCTTAAGGACTGAAAAGCACACAGTGTTATGTCTTTAAGCATTACTGCGTAAATATACATGACAATCCCCAAGGAAATAGTCAAAGGCCACTCTAAGTAAAATTCTAAAAACCCTACTACAAACCTTAAAACTTGAATTTCTGGAGAAGATAATTTGAACTTTCTGGCATACAGGATTTGTGATGAAATTTATCCAATGGGCTCCAGATGTGGACAGACAGAATGTGCTGGCAGAAGAAATGGAAACAGGTATAGCGAGCCCGATATCCAAGCAGAAAATTCAGTTAGAAGTAGATTTACTGGGAGACAGTCACAGAAGCTTGGTGATGTCTTTTGAAGGCAATGATGGTAACTGAAGGCCTTGGGTTTAGGGACATCATTTAGGGGTTGATTATAATTGGAATACGGTTGAGGGTTGGGGGAGGAATTTTATAAGCTCAGGGTGGACTCCTTCAAAATGACAGGCAAGACTCTTTTGTGACATAAGACATTGTGACCTTGAGAAGAAGCAGGCAGGTGTCTGTGTCTCTTTTGACCTTTTTCCGGAAGAGAGTGTCTGGCTCCAGAGGTTGCTCCCACTGGCCTCTAGTCTCCAAAGATAAACAGAACTATAGGGTCCAGGAGAGGCCTGAAGCTGATCACATGGCATCGAATACAAGCAAGACACTTAAGGCAGTGTCTAAGTGATTGGAATTCCAAAGTCAAACCCATACAGGGAGTTAGCCACAAATATTGTGTCTGTCAAATAACTAAGAAGAGCAATTGCTTTTGCAGGTCAGTATTTCACTCATATGGAAAGTAGCGTATATATATATATATATTTATATATATATATATATAATCACCCCACAATTACTAAGAGAATGAAAAAGGAGCACCTACTCACGTGTGAGGTGTCCATGCACAGTCTTTCACTAACACACACCTTAGGAAAGCTCCCTATACTTTGGGTTTGCCCATATATTTAAACACTTAGCATTTGATTTCAATGCCAGTGGATATGAACATTATATACTTAACATAATTCGTACATTTTTACACACATGTTCTATGTACAGTGTTCTCTAAGATGTAACTATTTCTGAGTAGAGGCATATCTCATGAACGATTAAATGTGCAACCTATGCCCTTCCGTATACCCACATCTGGCTGACCATTGGAAGCAAAGGCTGCTCATTTGTTTCCTGACTGCCCAGACCCAAAACAATCACATAGAAACTGTACTAATTACCATACTGCTTGGCCTATTAGCTTGGGTTTCTTATTAATTAACTCTTACATTTTAAATTAACCCATTTCTATTACTTTATATTTTACAACGAGGCTCGTGGTAAGGATCCGGCAGGTGGGTGTCTTTCTCCTTCTGTGTCTACAGGCATCTTTCTGATTCCTCCTTTCCTCCTCTATCTGCTTGGAATAACTGCCTTATTCTATTCTGCCCTTCCGTAGGCCAAAGCAGCTTCTTTATTCATTAACCAATAAAAGCAACACATATACAGAAGGACCTCCCACACCAGACAATGTCCCTTAAATGCCATTTCTTTTCAGGAGAGTCCTACTAAGTTACACTCGTGCTGTCTTGAGCTCCCTTCGTAGCCCAGATGTACCCTGAACTTTCAATCCTCCTGTCTCAGCCTCCAGAGCATCTGAGGTTCCAGGCTTCTGCCATCGGGCCTGGCACTGTCATTCTTTGCTAACGTCCCTTGCTTTCACTATTGCTACCAGGGAGTATTTGTTGATCCCTCCCTTCTGTCCATTCACTGAGCCCAGGCCAGGCAGGCATCTAGATCATATTTTGATAGAGGACTGCAAAAAGTCATGCTGTCTTCACAGGGCCCACCCAGTCTTTGGCTCCTCTCACATGCCAAGTCCTTTGGCTTCTCAACATTTCATCATTACCATCAACAACGACAATATTACACCATTCCTATTTTCCCTAACAGTTACAATGGCGGCCAGATTCGTAGTTGGCTTTACCCGCACCTTTAACCACCAGTTTTCTCGGGTGACTTTAAATCTTAAAACCAATGCACTAATATCTAGTTCCAAAAGCAGTTCAACTGCTTTGTCTTTAGAGACTATTCACATGATTATACTACAGATATTCCTTTTGGAAATGTGATTTTTTTATTTCTTATTTTTATAACACAGTATTTTTTTTCTTATACATCTGGAGAAAATCATAAAAAGTGATAGCTAATCGTGGCGTTTCCAATGAGCACACAAATATGTGTTATAGAGGTTAAGTTTTGTTGCAAATTCTATAATGTAGCCTAAACATCTGGACAAAGAGGAGGCAGGAGAGTGCAGCTCCTTTCTCCTGAGTTAGGTTCCCATTTGTCATTTAAAGAAGTACCTGGCTGTCCTTCAAAACCTGTTTATCCTGCTGACTTCTCTGGGCAGTAAAGTGGATCCCACAGGCTGAAGAGCCTGAGATTTACGGGGCATTCTGGGAGCTAGCCTTACTTTATCCACGTATCCCATTTCAACGTTTTCCAATATTAGTCTTGGCAGGATGGCGGGTTTGTCGGCTTACGTTGGAAGGCTTGATGGCCATCTCAGCGTAGGCTGCCCAGCGACAGCAGCTTGGATACGAACAGCAAATCGATCAAGCTGCCTTCCTCACTTGTGCCAGGCATAAATGATGGGGCCCATCCTGGAAACAAGCCTGGTGCCGGTGGCCCAGGGTGCTGTGGGAAGGCAGCGTGGGATGGTTTTGCTCTGCTCCCATTGCCAAGGGTGTCAAGAGTGGGCATGATGTCCTGGGGGTTTCCCTGGCAGGTTTGTAATAAACAGCTCTACTGGATTTTTCCCATGATGTAGTAACTCTCCCGACTTTCGCATCTATTTTTGTGTGACTGGGGCCAAACCTCATCAGGAAGCAGCTGTTTGAATCATTCACACTCAGGTAGAAAAAACTCGGTATTTTAAATAAAATGTAGGATTCCATTTCTCTACACCAGCCCAGAAAAAAAAAAACAAAAAAAACTGGCATTTCCTTAGAAGTATGTAATTTGGGTACTTAAAACCCTTAAGCAAAAATAGACAATGAAAACAGAAACTCATATACATTGGTGATAGATGTGCAAGCTGAGGGACTAGAGAATGATTGTGAGTCAAATGTTTGTCACGCAGGAACAAGAGCGTTAGTTTGGATGGAGAGACTCAGGGTTTAAGCGCCCCGACAGCTCTTCCAGAGGAGCTGGGTTCAATTCCCAGCACCTGCATGCACCTCACACCTGCCTGTAACTCCAGTTCCAAGGCTTCTGACACCTCACACAGACACCTGTGCAGCCGAAACACGAATAAACACAAAATAAAAATAAACTATAAAAATAAAAAACAGAAAACTGTGGTGTGTGATAGTGCACACACTTAATCCAAGCACTGGGCATGCAGAGACAGATGATCTTTGGGTCTTCCTGGCCAGCTAGCTGAAGATCCTTTCGGTCTAGATAAACAACTGCTATCAACCAATCAGCCTTATGAAGTCTCTAATCTAGATACGGTCTCTTTCTCTGGGGACTTCAGTTCATAAAACCAAACTCTTCTCGGGGTGTTGCGGATAATTCTTTTGGGATAAACAGAATGCTGAAGGTCCCACTTACCAGTTCCACAACTTTCTACCCTGTTCTCAAGAATGTTCCAATGCGGAATGCACATTAAGAACACATCTTAAGCATCCAGTTCAAGGTCTCCTATTCAGTGAAGCCCGAAGCTCAAGTGCAGAGTCCCATTGGGCTTCAGAGGTAAACTTCCCTGGGAGTGAATGAGCTATGTGAGCTTTCTCTTCCACAATAATGCCTTACCATAGGTTGTGGAGAGCATCCAAGAGCCTTGGTAAAAGCCTCTGATGTCTGAGGCTTATATGTGACCTCTTTGTCCAAGCCCTGAATGGACCCATTCTTAGAACTGGTCATATTACTTGGTGGCATAAGATGCTTAGTTGAGGCTTTGTCTTCCTATACTGACTCCATTTCAAATCCTTTCATCTCTGTAGAGATTTTAGGATGCTTCTACAGTAGTAGGTTTCCAATGGCTTTTTAAGACCTTAAGTGGCAGCTGTCCCTCCACATCACACTCTCTCGTTAGTCCTCCCCCCCCCACGCCCTCTCTCTTAGTCTAGTTTCCCTTCCTTGGAAGATCTTCTCCTCCCTCCTGGTCACTTACTACCTATTTAAATTCTGTGGTATGTGGGTTGAAAAACATCGAAAGAAACAAAGACATATCTAAAGCTTAAAAGCTAGATCCACATATGAGGGAAAACATAATCTTTGTCTTGTGAGGTCTGGATTACATCAGTTCTTTTTAGTATCATCCGTTTGCCTGAAAAATCTCATGATTTCATTTTTCTTAATAGCCAAATAATATTCCACTGTGTAAATGCATCACATTCTCATTATCCATTTATCCACTGACAGATAGCTAGTGGGATTCCAGTGTCTGCATAGTATGAATAGAACAGCAATGATCACAGTTGAACAAGTGTCTATGTAGAAAGATGTAGAATCCTTTGGGTATATGACCAAGTGTGGTAATAGCTAGGTCATGAGGTAGATGGATTCCCAGCCTCCCTAGGAACCTCCGCACTGATTTCCACAGTGCTGTACAAGTTTGCACTCCAACCAGCAATAGATGAGTGTTCCCCTTTTTCCATTGCCTTGATTACATGAGCTGTCATTTGTTTTTATTGATCTTGGCCATTCTGACTTGGGTAAGGTGAAATCTCAAAGTAGTTTTAACTTGAATTTCCATGATGACTAAGGATGCTGAGCCTTTCTTTAAGAATTTCTCAGCCATTTGTGTTTCATCTTTTGGGAAATCTGTTTAATTCTATGTCTATCTTTAAGTTGGGTGGTTTGTTGTTTGTTTTTGACATTGTTTTCTTAGTTTTTTATATATTCTTGACACTAAATCAGATGGATAATTGGTAAATATCTTTTCCCATTCTGTAGGCTGCCACTTTGCTTGAATGATGATGTCCTTTACTGTACAGAGATTTTTAACTTCATGGGGTTCCATTTATTGTCTCAGTGCCTGTGCTATTAGTATCCTGTTGAGAAAATCATTTTCCATGCCAATGAGTCCAACCCTCTTCCATACTGTCTTATCAGGTTCCGTGCATCTGAACCTAACTTGAGGTCTTCAACTCATTCATAATTGAGTTTTCTGTAGAATAGTAAATATGGGGCCATTTTCTTTCTTCTACATGTAAATATCCAGTTTGACTAGTACCATTGGTTGAAGATTCTGTCTTTTTTAGTATGTCTTTTTGGCTTCTTTATCAAAAATCAGGTGTGTATAGGTGTGCAGAATTATGTCGGTGTCTTCAATTCTATTTTGTTAACCAACGTGCCTGTGTTTATCCCAACACATTGTTCTTATATAAGTTTAAATTCAAGATGGTTATAACTCCAGCAATTCTTTTATTATTTAGCATTGCTTTAGATATCCTGAATTTTCTGTGTTTCCATATAAAGTTGAAGATTGTTTTTTCAATTTCTGTAAAGCATTGTGTTGGAATTTTGATAGTGGAATTGAATCAAATTCTGTAGATTGCTTTTTGTAGATGGTAATTTTCATTATATTATTCCTCCCAATCCATTAGCATAGGGGAATCTCTTCATCTTATGGTATCGTCTTCAATCAATGTCTTAAAAGTATGTAGGCAGGTAGGTAGGTAGGTAGACAGACAGATAGGTAGACAGATAGATAGATAGATAATTTACACACACACTCACAAGTATATATACACAAATCTTTCACTTGCTTGGTTAGAGTTATTCCACAATATTATTTATGCTAATCTATGGAAGGTGTTGTGTCCCTAATTGCTTCCTCAGTATGCTGGTCATCTGTATAAAGGAAGGATACTGATTTTGTGTGTAAACTTTGTGTTCTGCTACTTTGCTAAAAGTGTTTATCAGACATATAAACTTACTGGTAGAATCTTTAGAGTCTACAAATAATCTACAACTGAGGAACTCTGACTTCTTCCTTTCCGATTCGCATGCCCTCCAGTTGACTTATTGCACTAGCTATGGTTGTGAGCACTGTGTTGAGTAGGTGTGGGAAGAGTGGACAACCTTTTCTTGTTACTGATTTTAGTGGAAATGATTGAGTTTCTCTTCATTTAGGATGATGTTAGCTATGGGCTTGCTATAAATAGCATTTATTATGCTGAAGAACGTGCCTAGTACCTCTAGTCTCTCCAGGGTTTTTATCACAAAAGGGATGTTGTTAAAGGTCTTGCTGCAGCTAATGAGGTAGTCACATGGTTTTTGTCTTTTCAGCTATGTGACGGATCATTTTTATTGATTTACATCCCTGAAACTCTGATGAAATAAACTTGATTGTGGTGGATAATGTTTTTGATGTGTTCTTGAATCCATTTTGAGTATTTTATTGAGAATTTATATATATAGATAGATATAGATATATTCATAAGTGATATGTACAATTTATTTTTGATGGGTCTTTGTGTAGTTTTGGTATCAGGGTAATAGTGGCTTCATACAAATAATTAGGAAATGTTTGTTCAGTTTCTAGTTTTTGAAATAATTTGACGAGTGTTCTTCTTTGAAGGAAGGGTAATACTTCTGAGCTATATCCATTGGCCCCTGGGCTTTGGGGGGGTACAGTAAGTATTCCTTTTATCTGTTTAGCTAAGGAGTGAGAATCTGTTTAAATTGTTGATTTCATCTTGATTTAACTTCAATATGTTTTATATTATCAAGAAATTCATCCTATCTCTGAGGTTTTTCAATTTGATGAAATACAGATTGGTAAAGCATGTCTTTATGAATCTATGACTTTCCTTGGTATCTATTCCAATGTCCCTATTTTCATCTTCACTTTATTAATTTGGATTCCCACCACCGCCACCATTTATGTGTGTTTTGGTTAGTTTGACCAAAAGTTTATCAGTCTTGTGGCTTTTGTTAACGAACTGACTCTCTGTTTCATGGATTCTTGTTTACATTGCTGTGCTACTTCCATGTCAGCAGCTCTCATCCTTAAATTTGAGTATTTCTTCCTGTCTGCCTTTTTATTGTAATTCTTTCTGTTTTCCTAGAAGGTGACTAACAAGAAATATCTACATGTTTTAAAATGCAGACACTTAGTGCAATGAATTTACCTTTGAGAACTGTCCTCACGGTACCATACAGGTTTGGATACGTTGTCTTTGCATTTTCTCTCAGTGAGAAATTGATTCCAATTTTCACTCAGTAATGTGTTTTTCTGCTTCTATGAGTTTGACATTTTCCTACCTCTCTACTGTGGTGCTACCCAATTTGAATCCATGGTGCTTAGAAAGAAGGCAGGTTGTCATTTCAATATTTCATCCTTCATTAGCTTTGTTTTAAGGTCTCTTTTGTTAAGTATTAAAATAGCTATACCTGTTTGCTTCTTGGTTCCATTTGCTTGGAATACGATTTTCCATCTGTGTACCCTATGGTCATGGCTGCCCTTGACGGTGAGGTGTTTCTTGGATACAGCAAAAACATGGATCCTGATTTCTAGTCCAATCTGTTAGTCTGTCTTTTGATTTGAGAACTGAAACTTTTAATATTGAGAGTTATTAATAAGCAATATTTATTGGTTCCTGTAATTTTGTTATCATTATGAGGAGTTCCCCATCTTTTGACTGATTGTTCTAGGGTTATTTATTCTATGTGTCTTTTTTGGTGTAGTTAATTTCCTTAAGACTCAACTTTTCCTTCTAGGGCCTTATGAAGAGTTGGACTGGTAGATACAAATTGCTTAAACATTTTTTATTATGAAATGTTCTTTATCCATTAACTTCTATGTATCATAGTCTGCACTGACCTCTGTGGTCTCTCAGAGTTGGTAGTACATCTGTCCATGCCTTTCTGGATTTCAGTCAGGTGTCATTCTGATGGGGATGCCTTTATATGTGACCTTAAGCCAAGGATTGTTAAAGCTACAATAAGCAAGGAGTAGCTCTCCTTAGGTCCTCCAGAGAGTGCCTTTATTTTGACCTCCAGAACTGTAAAAGGATGCAGCTCTCTCATTTTAAGAAGCCAAATCTGTGACCATGCATGAGAACAGCCCCAGGAAACAGAACAGCCTTAAGATCATCTATGGGGCCACAGTCCTTAGCCCTTGCAGGTCATAATTGTCCACTGAAGTGCAAGTACAACAATCTTCTACTAACCCTTTCCTAACTATTATACAAGTCCACAGGAAATATTTCTGCATAAGATCACAGCAGAATATCTGGAGCAGGAGTGGAAGCAACCACAACAAAGCCCATGGCTGGGCTTAGTTAGCAGCTGTTTGAAGTCCATCAACATTGTGATTGGATGGGCATTCTGTAAGCCCCATGAGGAAACCTACTGGTGCACACAAAGGGGATGCACTGCCACCTGCACTGCGCTCACCCCTGCTCTGTTCTCACCTCTCTGAGTGGTGCTGCTTCATCCTTGCTCACGACCCAGAAAGTGAATTCTTCACACCCGCATGTCTCAAATAAACATTGCTCCTTCTGAAAGCCTAACACTATGTTTTCCTATTTATGGTTAGGAGAATAAACTGAGTTAAAGATGACAGCGTGGTAATGGAAAAAAGAATGGGGGGGGGACTCTGCCCTTCCCTTTAAAAAGTATTCATTAAGAGGGGATTCCTGGAAGGGAAAATCAGCTTTGGACTGAAGGGAACGTTATCTCCCTTGGGAAAGGACTGGCTTCGGTTAGCACTGAAGTGGCCTGAAACTGTAGGGCAGCAGATGGCAGAGAGACAAGCAGTTCCATTCGCTGAGCAGCGCAGGTGATGAGTCCTCAATGGCCACGGCACGCAGCAATGTCCTTGTGCTTTTCCTATACCCAGAAAGGTCATTTCCTCTCCTCATTAAGCCAAATAGACAGCATTTTTGTGACCGAGATGAATACAGATGAGCACTTTTTTCACCAGTCCAGGCTGGAGGAGAAGGGCCAGCAGCCCTTCCTCAGGGGCGCCCAACTTGCTCCGGGCCAGCAGCCCTTCCTTAGGGGCGTCCAGCTTGCTCTGGGACAGCATCCCTTCAGCAAGGGCGCCCAGCTTACTCCACGCAGGGTGTAGTTGATGACAGTTGAAGAGACACGATTTCACATCCTAAGTGCTTTGCACATTTTAACTAAAACACCAGGACTGGTGTTTATGAAGGAAGGTCTCAGGAGGCACAGGTTTGACTTACTTGCTTTGACCATGGCTCCCTTCTTCATTGGAGCTCAGGTGCGCTGTGTCTTCCTTGTTCTGTTACTGAGAACTCAGGCATTTGCCCCAAGTGGTTTCAATTCTCTTCCAGAAATTCCTCTTCCAAGTCTTTTTATTTATTGATTGATTGATTGATTTCTTAAAGATTTCTGCCTCTTCCCCACCACCACCTCCCATTTCCCTCCCCCTCCCCCGATCAAGTCTCCCTCCCTTGTCAGCCCAAAGAGCAATCAGGGTTCCCTGCCCTGTGGGAAGTCCAAGGACCACCCACCTCCCTCCAGGTCTAGTAAGGTGAGCATCCAAACTGCCTAGGCTCCCACAAAGCCAGTACGTGCAGTGGGACCAAAAACCCATTGCCAATGTTCTTGAGTTCTCAGTAGTACTCATTGTCCGCAAGTCTTTTTTTAAAAAATGCAGCTTAGATGAGCACAGGCCACAGGTCTACGTCCATTCCTTGCTATGTAGTGAGCTTCTTCTGCCCCTGGATGTGTGCTCTATCTATTAAGAGGAACCCAAATTGCCCTTCCTGCTCAGACAGAATTAGGAAGATGGAGGGCATGGGAAGGAAAACCAGACCCAATGACCTCTCTGTGACCCTCCCACATCACACATCTTCACCTAAGAAGATCAATATTCTCCTCGCAGCTTTTATATTTAGCTTGTCCTTTTGCCTGCAGGTGTAATGACTGTCCTTGCCATACCGGTATTACCACCCCAGCCTCTAACTCAATTGATGAAATGCCTTCCTTATTGAAGAGCAAGATCTTCCATTCCAAAGATTGATATTGGCAAGTCAATAAACGGTTAACTTGATTTCTAAAATGACCTGCACGGAAAGAGACATTTACATTGCTGCTGTCGATTTTCCCCTTAGAATGTAAACAATAATTAGAGCAATGCAGGGCATATCTCCAGAGGCCACCGACTCACAGGAAGTGTAAGGATTGACATAAATCCACATATTGAAGACTCCACTGCTGGCTTGCCACAGAGAGGAAAAGCAAGTCCCATTAGGACAGCCGCATCTGTATTCTTTGGAGCAAATTTGATGGACAAATTACTAAGGCCTATTGTTCACTGTATCAAGTATCCATAATTATTGGAGATTATTTATGAGAGCTATTTTACAAGAAGTATTCCTAGCTAGTCATAGCACAGGAATGGTAAGTTAACATTAAAGGGTATTAAAGTGAATATTAAATATTAAAGTGAACATTAAAGGTAGATTAAAGAAGGTGGGAGGGCCTTTTGCTAGAAATACATAGTTATTGGAGACCCTATTTTCTCAGAGCCTGGGCCTCTAAGACCAGGTATTGGCGAGTAGTTGGCTTTTGGGATTCTGTTCCCCATGCTGGCTTACCTAGCCCAGCCTTGACGCAGGGGGAGGAGCTTGGTCCTGCCTTAACTTGATATGTTCTGTTTTGTTCAAACCCTGGGAGGCCTGCCCCTTTCTGAGAGGAGGCAGAGGCAGAGTGGACGTGCAGTGGATGAACATATGCTAGGTATGTGTTATTCTGTTAGTGAGCTATCAATCACACTTCCAGGACGGAGGAGGGGATGGGGAGGGGGTAGATGGGAGGTGGGGGGTGTCAGGAAGAGAGGAGGGAGGGGAAACTGTGGTCAGTCTGTAAAGCAAATGAAAAAAAAGGTTAAATGAAATAAAACTTTAAAAAACTACAGTCATAATCTGTAGAAGGGATATTCTCAGCTCTCACTCACCAAGTCAGGCTTTCTCGAATTTTTTTTGGTAAATTTTCATTAATAACTTTCATAAAATTTTAGATATCTCCTCTCTCATGAAGAGAGCATAGGCTAATATCAAAGGCAAAATAGTCCCTAAGGGCTAGGGAAGATAAAATGGTGGGAAACCAGTCATTTCGCAATCTCATGTTTTGTGGGTGCTCATGCCATGGTGTCTGTGGGCTCTGTAGTACACCTACAGGACCCCTTTCCATGCTCATACCATGGTGTCTGGGGACTCTGTAGTACACCTACGGGACCCCTTTCCATGCTCATGCCATGGTGTCTGGGGGCTCTGTAGTACACCTACAGGACCCCTTTCCATGCTCATGCCATGGTGTCTGGGGGCTCTGTAGTACACCTACAGGACCCCTTTCCTCATGCCATGGTGTCTGGGGACTCTGTAGTACACCTACGGAACCCCTTTCCATGCCTAGCTCCCTCCCCTGCCTCAAGAAGATTTTATTGTCTAAACAGCCCCACCCCAGAATTCACTTATTGGGATTAAGTTCCAATTTTCAGATGACCCTTCCTGAATAGAAGCATTCAGCTGTTTACATGGGTTAAAGCAATAATACAGAGGTGTGCTCTCTGCCTAGATGACTTCCAAACACTTGGGACACTTTAGTGAACAAAAAGGCAAAATCCTTTCTCTAAGGAAGGAGAACAGAAAGCAGGGATGAGCACTGAGCAGGGTGTTTGAGCAGACCTTCCTGAGCCAATCAGCTTCAGGCAGGTAAAGTGATGATTATGAGATTAGCACTCCTGTCGATGAGTCCTGGAGAAAGCGAATGTATTGATGTAAGAAATGGCCTAGAACAGTGGCCTACCTGTGCTCAGTGAGTTTAACAGGATGTGTGCCCACCGTGTGAGCCTGCCCAGACACTCAAAGAGATGGACAGCTAAAGATAACAGTCTGGGTGGTGTGTACTGGACAGAAGCAGATGGCTCCATGCAAATACAGTACTACTGTACACGAAGTAGAAAACAGTGGCATTGTGTGTGTGTGTGTGTGTGTGTGTGTGTGTAGGAGGTAAAAATGGTATTGTGTGTGTGGAGGAGGGAACAGTGGTGTGTGTGTGTGTGTGTGTGTGTGTGTGTGTGTGTGTGTGGAGGAGGGAACAGTGGTAGTGTGTGTGTGGAGGGGGGAACAGTGGTGTGTGTGTGTGTGAGTGTGTGTGTGTGTGTGTGTGTGGAGGAGGGAACAGTGATATTGTGTGTGTGGAGGAAGCAGCAGAGTTCACAGCATGGCAGAACACAGGATATCAGCAGAAGTGGTATCAGAGTTCTTGTGTATAAAACTAATGTATCCATGGTCTGGACAAGGGAGTTGCCTCAGAGGAAAATTACTGTCTGATGCTGACCACCAATGACTCTCAAGGACACTCACAGTGCAGTGAACTGGGCCTCTGAAGAGCATCAGTGAAAAGGCAGATTTTACCCTTGGTTTATCCCAGTCCGTTACTATGCGAGAGCCCTGTGGTTGGCAAAAGATATTGGCAAATACTGGAACCTTGACATCTGACCTTAGGGCTTGGGAACATAATTTAGTTAAAGATAATAAAAGAAGAAGGTTCCAGGTTAACCTGAAATCCAGGGACGATTATCAATATAAAGATCAGACAAGAACAATGGCCACCAGAAGAGTGGCATGGTGGACACCAGGTGCTGAGAAGACAGGCGGGGAAATTGCAATGATGTGGTCACACGCCAAGGATCACGTGAAGCCAAAGAAGTTGGAAGAACGCAGGATGATACAGGATGTGCTCTTCCCTGGTTGCGGAGGCATCAGAGTCTTGTGGACATCGTGGTGTGAGACCCCAGGTACACAGAGCAAGAGAGAATGGGAAGGATGCTGCTGCTGCAGGTCACCCCGTCTGGAGATGACCTACTGCACCAGGACTCATGTGCAGATGTTCCTCCGCTTCTCAGCCTCATCTGGAGAAACTCATTACAGAAGGCCAAGATTCAGTTCCTCTCCCAAGTCAGCCTGCCTTCACCCTGCTCATCACTGGCAGAGCCCCCCCCAACCTGCTCATCACTAGCATGGACCCCCAAGCCTGCTCTGCACACTTACATTAGTATATAGCTTGGTAAAACTGTGTGACATGGCTCTTACACAGCAGAGGTGTTTTTAATGTCCTTGTGGGATATTTGAGGAGGACTTTGAGCATATTGGCAAAGTTCATAAACTTCCTTAACCAGATGGTATCTATAAGTTTAAACTACCCAAACATAAGCTAGATGTGTTTTATTCTGTTAATGAGCTATCAAACTTCCAGAACAGAAATGGGCACCATTCACATCATTAGTGGCTGGCACCTCCCACTGCCGGGTTCTCAGAAGGTCATACTTACCTTATACATTCTTCTACAGTGAATAGGCTTTTCTGAGCCAAAGATGCAGTCTGCAGTCCAGAAGGAAGTGTCTCCCTTTAGGGTAGGTTGTTCTGATGTGCTCTGATACAATACCCTGATAAATATAACTTAAGGGAGAAAGGGTTTATTTTGTTTAAAGTTCCCAGGGGATAGAGTCCACCACAGTGAAGAAGGCACGGGCATGGGAAGGGGCAGGGGAGGTTTGTCAGCAGGACCAGGAGCTGGCTGGTCATATTGCATCCAGATTTAGGAAAGAAGAGAAGAGGAGGTACGGCCAGGTTACAGTGCCTCGAGGAACACCCCCATGATGTATTTCTTTCCGAGGCTCTACCTTAACGTTCAACAGCCTTTCCAAGCATCTCTACCAACTGGGAACTAAGTGTGCAAACACATGGTTCTATAAGTGGTATTTCATATTCAAACCATGGTATTGTCATAGATTCCTTTGTCTGGTTTTGTTAGACAGGTCTTTCCCTGCAGCTCAGACTCTGGCAGGTCAATCTTGCCTCAAATTCACAAACAATTCTTCTGTCTCAGACTCCTGAGGGCTGAGAATCCAGGTGCATGCCTTCATGCACAGCTTTGAAGACTCCTCTTCAAACAGTGAAGCATCCTGTTGTGAGTTCATCATACAGAGTAGTTTCAAGAAGCAGCCAGACAGCCGAAGATGCCCGTCTCCTTCCTATGCCTCACCAGTTCTCAGTGATGCAAACTTTGTGGGGCCCACAGAAGTGAGCCACTCCCGCTTGACTGAAGGTCGGAGAGCTGAATTTTATTTCTTCTTCTTCTTCTTCTTCTTCTTCTTCTTCTTCTTCTTCTTCTTCTTCTTCTTCTTCTTCTTCTTCTTCCTCTTCCTCTTCCTCTTCTTCTTCTTCTTTGATTTTTCAAGACAGGATTTCTCTGTGTAACAGCCCTGACTATCCTCAAGCTCACAGAGATCTGCCTGCCTCTGCCTCTGCCTCCTGAGTGCTGGGATTAAAGGCGTGTGCTGCCAGGTTTTGACAAGAAGTCTGATGAGTAGCTACAAATAAGATATCCTGACCTGGGGTGTGGCTACTCAATGTTTTGGACATTAAGATGGCCCATGGAGGTGGATCCGCTCCACTATGACCAAAGGTCAGAGAGTTTAAGCCTATTTTTGCTCCTTTATTTTTAAGACAGGAGGTTTGACTCAGGGAGTGGCTGCCTACAGGATACTTGGTCTCAGGTGTAGTCACTGCATGTCCTGCCTAAACAACAGAATACTTAACTCAGGATACAGTGGCTTCACGTTTCAAGTATTAAAACAAGTAATTGTTCTGTTTGCCCTTTGTGTCATGTTTAAAACAGTCTTTTGCCATCTCTCCCCCCTTTTTGGATTGGGGTATGTAAGTATATAGAAAGTAAGCACAGGTATAGTCAGTATTCACTGGATAGCCCTCCCGGTTCCAGCCTATGTCTCTGTTTTTCTTTCATATCTCTGTTCCTTCTACCTAATTTTTCTAAGCCTCTACCATGAAATGTGTGAGCCCCATAGAGGCTGAACCCCAACAAACTGGGGGCGTATGAGAAACAATGAGTAGTAGATCAGAATGGCATTGACCAAAAACTTGAAAGAGACTTCAGATGAATGAAGTCTCTTATTCCAGTTGCTTAGTGGAAATCCTGTTTTAATCCATTTTGACTTCACAGTTGGTAAAAAGAAAATCACACGATGAAAGAAATGACACCTACGCTATCCATAGACAGGTCTTTAATTGATGATGGCAACTTTGGGTATAGATGTAGATGAGACATCCAGGAAGTGTTGTACTGCTGAGAGATGTGCTTGCTTTGTGACATCTATTCCCACCAGTGAGATACGATGTCAGAGAGAAACAAAGCCTACAGGGTCTGCTGTGCAACGCGCCCCTGTGTCTGCGCTCGGTGCACTATTACCCAGTTCGCAAGCTTTGGACAAGGGGGCTGGAGGTTAAAATACACAAACACACACAGACAGAGAGACAGCGACACAAGTCATTCTTGAATTCCCCAAGAATGCCCCCTTTATTGTGTTCAGGGGCAGATTATATAGAGATAGCCACGCTCCAGCCAAACCCACCAGAAACCACTCTCCTGCCATCAGGAACTCCTGAAGGTCTCATGCTCAGAGCAGCCGTAGGCACTCAGATCAGAGGAAAACAAGTTATTTACAAGAAATACAGGATCTGGGGTCTCACTGCTCCCAACAGTTTCTCTGAAGAGAAAGAGAGCAACTTCTAGAAGAATGGTGGTTATTGCTTCTAAACTGTCAATCAAATTTCTGGAGCTCCTTGCTCTTGGGCTTATTAAAGAGAAAGGGACTTAAAGGGGGGTTGGAAATTCCAGTGTAGTTATTGAGGACAACCATGCCAGACAGCCCATAGATCACTGCAAATGCTTCCTTGGAAACTTTCAGAAAGAACTAGTACAAGAATGAAAGTGGCTGTCAGTAAAATCACATTCAGGGAACGTTGCCAAAGCTCAGCAAATCTAGCCAAATGTTCTGCACTCTCCATGTTGACCACAAGCCAGCGAGCAATACTCATAGAAATGTTTTATCATAAATTCAGAGTAAGTTCTGATTGGAAACACGATTAGGAGACAGACCATGAAGGGCTAGGTTGCAAGGACCCTGGCATAAGAAGGTAAGATCTGAAAATGGGCATGTGAGACATCAACAAACATTTAATATAGTTTATAAAGATTTCCATAAGGGGTAAACATGCACCATTGGACTGATGAGGGTTTTGTGTGTGTTTGAACTTGAACAAGCTGACAGACACTGCAGCATGGGGTGCTTTGTTCCAGCTGCGGAAGGAGCAAGCAGGCAAACATTCCCTGTGCAACACTGCTGCCATTCACTCTACAAATTCCTTTCGCTTTGTGGGTCCCTGACTGCCTTCAAATGAGCCCTGATCCAACTGATGATTCCAGTGCTTTTAATTAAACAGATTCAGGTCCCTACCTCTGAATAATTTAACACAACTATACCCCTGAGGGCAATGCTTTCTTAAGTAAACAAGAGCATATGAACCCAAACAACCATTTCCCAATTTCACGCAACACAGCAACTCATAATTTAGAGAGTAGCTGCTTCATGCAGCCCAGATATATGTCCCTCACTAGTGCACAACCTGATTGCGCAGGGTCTGTGAAACAGCTTTCGGTACCATGCGCTGTTACCACTGCTGTGACCTCCAGCCTGGACACTCCTCCCCAGTCTATGACAAAGTGAGTTGAGGACAATCATCTGCCATCTTTGCTTTCTGGCTGGGGACGTAAAGTGTCTGGATGCCTCATTGCCCATTGCTACATCCCTTGCCATGGTGGACTGTATCTGTTAAACATTAAGCCAAAAGTTTCTGTTTGTCAGATATTTGTTGTGTCCTGGTTAGTTTTGTCACCTTTACACACATTATAGTGATCTGGGAAGAAGAACCTCAGTTGAGAAGTTTTCTCTGCTAGGTAGGACTACAGGCAAGTGTGTGGTTCATTTTCTTGATTAATGATCAAGACAAGAGAGGTCAACCCACTGTGGATGGCGCCACCCCGAGATAGGTGTTCTTGGGGATATAAGAAAGCTACAGCTGAACCAGACAGTAAGCAGTAGTTGTCCATGGCCTCTGCCTCAGTTCCTGTCTTTAGTTTCCTGCCTTAAGGTTCTGCTATGGCTTCCCTTAGTGATGGACTACCCCACAAGCTGAAACAGACACTTCTCCTCCAGAGTGGTTTTAGTTAGTGTTTTAGCAACAGAGTAGTGAACAAGGATATTTGGTCACAACAACCAGAAAAATAACAGATGATATGTAGATGGATATATAAAGAGATATTTTATTGAGAGTTTACAGATTGAATGGTCATCACAATGTTCTATAATGCCAGAAAGGATGGTGGAACATGCCTCATTTAATGCCTTGTTATGTGGACTGTAACTTAAGGCACATATGTGAGACAGAGCTGCATGTAGATTTTAACTATGGCCCTCTCCAGTGAACACACTCTATGGCTACCAATATTGTAGACTAGGTAATTCTGCCAAAGGAAAAAGAGAGCATAGCTGTGAAGAAGCAGTTCCCTGGAGGAGGAGAACAGAGGCCTGGCCAAAGTCTCCCTCTGAAGAAAGGACAGTAATAGATGCAGAGACAGAAGATACAAGCTCATGACATGTTCAAAGAACAAGGGGGGGACAGGCAAGACTTGGCAGTGAGCTTCAACTTCAATCTGTTTTATAGCTTGGGGTCATTTGGAATAAATCGTTAGAAACAAAAAGAAAAAAACAATTTGCTGCCAAGCTGCTTTTAGAGATGAGGGTGAAGGCTCAGACTGATCTTTGTTCTTCTGTCAAGCAAGCGGAGCACTGTCTGTGAGCTCATGCTAATCATTAAATAGTGCTTCCGAGAAAATAGTTTCTGTCTTGCCTTTCTTGACTTGGCCTTCTCCATGTTGCATGTAACCCTTTCTGGTTAGGGGTGATCTATCCTGCCTCACTGTGCTGGCCTCTAAGAGGACAGATGTGTTTCCCGAGGATGAAGAGGACAACGCTGGCCCAGACACCAGCAGACGAGACATCAGCTTTGATGGACAGATGTGCTATTGAGTCAGCCATGTCTGGGGCACAGGGTTTGGAAATACAGATGCAATAGAAATAAAAGCATAGAAGAAGGGAATATAATTGTAGGTCGAGAGCAGGGTGTGGTGAAGGTCTCCACAAAGTGCTGTTGGGACTGGGTATGACCATCAGGTCTGCAAAGATGCTCTGTCTCAGTCCCAGCATTCATGCTTGTATCATGTTGAGGGGCCATGAGACAGACAATCTCCTGGAATGCCCAGACAGGCCTGATTGACT
Source organism: Chionomys nivalis (assembly GCF_950005125.1). NCBI lineage: Eukaryota > Metazoa > Chordata > Mammalia > Rodentia > Cricetidae > Chionomys > Chionomys nivalis. Next base: position 4,530,439 of record NC_080100.1, on the reverse strand, counting down.
ACATGGCTCATAAAACAGAGAACATGTCCCAGTCTGATCAGAGAAAGACATGTGTGACAGTCATGGCATTGAAGATGGAGTCAAGGAAAGCAGCTCACGCTTGAGGTACAGAGAGCCCTGAAAGCAGGAAAAGCAAGGACTCATGCTGTGAGAGAATGCTATTATACATGTACCCTGTAAAGATTTGTCAGTCATATTGATTTAATAAAATGCTAATTGGCCCATAGTCAGGTAAGAAGTATAAGTGGGGCAACCAGACTAGGAGAATTCATTAGCCAAACACAGAGGAAGCAAGATGAGAATGCCCCACTGAGAAAAGGTATCTTACCACATGGCTAAACAAAGACAATAATTATTGGTTATTTTTGGTGGTAAGAGCTAGTTAATAATAATCCTGAGCTAATAAGCAAAACAGCTTATAATTAATATAAACTTCTGTGTGTTTCTTTGGGTCTGAACTACTGTGGGATTGGGTAAGACAGAAACTTCCATCTATAGAATCACTGTGCCCTATAGAACCCACAGGAGAGAATGCATCTGGGGGAACTCCTTGGTTAGTCCAGAGAGATACACACAAAACTCTGACCTCGGAATAAATCTATTTTACTTTAAGCTACCTGTTTTTGGTAAATTGTTCTGACAATGCAAACATAAAAATAAAGAAACATTCAAACAAAACAATTGACCCAGTGAGGAGAAGCCAGAGTAATTCCTGTCCTGACTGCATCCTCAGACCAATGAGTTGATCTAGCAGCCCAGCAGGAAAACAAAAGAGGTGAAAAGCACAAGAGGAGGTGACAATTTGAGGCAGTGTTCTCCAATCACTGAGCAGACAGAGACATTATCACAGGGTAGCATATCTGCAGGTTAGCAGCAGAGGGTACCATATCTGCAGGTCAATGTGCTGAACACCCACCCAGAAAACTAGAAAGTAGCCTGTAGTGAGCGTTTTTCCACCTTGCCAGCCAGCTCACAAATAATGACACAGAGACTTACCAATTATGAAAGCTTTGCCTGTAGTTTAGGCTTGTTCCTAACTAGCTTATCCTTAGATTAACTTATATTTTTATGAATCTTTGCTCTGCCACATGGATTTTGCCTCTGTCCCATTCTGTGTGTCTGACTCATTTTACATGACTGGTTTCTCTGCCTCTCTTCTTCCCAGAGGCCTCTCTGTGCCCAGAAATCCCACCTAACCTTTTCCTGCCTAGCTACAGGCAATTCAGCTCTAACCAACCACAGCAATATATTTCCTCACAGTGTACAAATAGCCCACAGCAGCAGGTTGTTGGATAGTGGGCATGTATACAGTAAAAGACAGGATGCAAGTGAGGGCACTATGACCCACAAGAACATGCATCAACATTGTACTGAGGAACCACTGACACAACAAGACTCATCCAGGTGACATCAACCTGTTTCTCTCATTGGTTAAAGGCACAATAGATTCCTATAGAACCCCCTCACCTTGTTGACCTTGGGATGCCAGACACATGCATGACACCTGGAAGGGCCTCATACCCACTGATTTCTTGAGCATCTCTGCTCTGATAGCTTGTCATTTTTCTATTTCCATGCCCTCTTCTACTTGGAAACAAGAGAATGAACTCCCAATGAGTGAGCTCCACTGTGAAGTGTACACATCCACACTCAAGGATGAAGAGGGTTTTCTCTGCCAAAGTATCATATGACCAAGCAGAGTCATACTTTATATGGCCTCTCACCTAAACTTTGAGTCCCAGGAAACGGCAAGCATCCAATGTGCATGGTGACTGTAAAATAACTGTCTAACTGTTCACCCTTCACGATGTTCAGTAAAATAGCTGTCTAATTGTTCGTCCTTCACAAACAATGTTCAGGGACAACAACATATTTACGTTCCAGCAGCAAGAAAGGCTATCTTTATTTAACTAATAATTACATCAAGTAAGTTACAGTTTACAGATGTATCTCCTCCTCCCTGACAAGGTCTTTCCTATAGTGAGAGCTAAATACTGGCACAAATGTGTCTAGGCTCACTGAGCCCACGTGTGCAGCAAACTGGGAGTAGCATCCCACCTGTGAGACAACTTGTACATCTCAGTAAAGAGCAAAGAAGAATCAAATTTCTTCCACTTAGTAAATCTAGTCTGTCTGTCCATTCATCCATCCACCCATCCTTCCATCCTATCTATCTAACTATCTATCTATATTTCTATCTCTATTCTAAAATTTGAATGTAGGACTTTATGCACCAACACAAGGTGTCTATTGTTGAGCTCTATCCCCAGCCTAGATTTCCACTCCTTTTGTTTATTTTGATACTGGGTGATTCTAACTTACCTAGGCTAGCCTTGAACTCCTTCTGTATCCCAGACAGACCTAAGATTTATGATTGAGCTACCTCAGCATGCTGACTGGAAAACTGCAGACCTGGGCCAGCTCATCTTGAAGTCTTTCTTAAAAAGTCAAAGTTGAACAACACTTTCTAAAACATTTCTTAGATAATTTTACTTTTGAGAGCTCTGATCCATAATCCATCTTTAATTGAGTCACTTTTTTAGTTCTTTGTATATTTTGGATAGTAATCTTGTCAGATATATAGCTGACAAAGATTCTCTCCTATTCTCTGGGCTTCCTCTTCTCACAGTTTCTTTTCTTCATTGCTGTATAGAAGCTTTTCAGTTTGGAGAGGTCTGATTTGTCAACCGTTGTCATTACGTTCTGAGCAAGAAGAATCCTATTCAGAAAGTCTTTTCCTACAATTATTTATATCTTGTAGGGCATTGCTTATGTTTTCTCCTTGAAGTTTCAGGGTTGTGAATCTCATGATGAGTTTTTTTTTTTTTTTTATCTTTTTTGAGCGGTTTTAGAACAAGATAGTAGATACTGATCTAATTTCAATCTTCTCTGTGTGGGCATCTAGTTTCCCCGGCACCATGTGTTGGATATGGTGTCTTTTTTCTGGTTTGTCTCTTTTGGCATCTGTGTCATGTAACAGATGGTGTAGCTCCATTTACTCATGTTTAGGTCTTCTATTTTGTTACATGGGTCTACATATCTGTTTTGTGCTAGCACCATGTTGTTTTTATTGCTATAGATCTGTAATATGTCTTGAAATCTGGAATGGTAATTCCTGAAGCATTGTTCTTTTTGCTGAAGATTTCCTTTGGATATTCAGAGCCTTTGGGTTTCTATATAAATTTTAGGATTTTTTTCTATTTCTGAGAATAATGTTGTAGGAGTTTTCATTGAACTTGCATCAAATCAATAAATGGCATTTGATAGAATGGTCATTTGTTATAATATCCATATAAATTTTAGGATTTTTTCTATTTCTGTGAATAATGTTGTAGGAGTTTTCATTGAACTTGCATTAAATCAATAATTGGCATTTGATAGAATGGTCATTAATTATAATATTGAATCTACAAATCTGTGAGCATGGGATTTCTTTCTCAATTCCTAAAATCTCTTCAAAGCTTTTAAATTTTAATTGTAGGATCTTTTCCCTTCTTAGATTTATTCCTAGATTTTTTTAAAAGCTGTCTTATGGGGGTGTTTCTGGGGTTTCTTTTTCAGCATGTTTTTTTGGTAGTGTGTAGAAAAGCTACTGGCTTTTGTAAGTTGATATTCTGCTCTACCACTTTGCTGAAATTGTTGATAATTTCTGAGACTTTTTAATATCTTTAGCAAATAGGGAAATGTACATTAAAACTGCTCTGAGAATTTGTCTTAGCTAAAATTAAAAAAATAACTAACAAAAATTACTGGCTAGAATGTGTGGGAAGAAAAACCCTCAAGCTCTGTTGGTGAGATTAAATGCTGGTACAGCCACTCTGGAAATCACTGAGAGAATTCTCAAAAAGCTGAAAGTAAATCTACCATATGACTCAACTACATCATTCCTTAGCATATGCCCAAGAAATTCCACATCCTACTCCACAGATACTTGCTCGGCCATGTTCATTGCCCCCTATCTTCCCCTCTCAATTTGTTGATTAGAGAACTCCAAGAGACTCCCCAAAACAGTATAGGCTATTTCCATTGCCTTTTGTTATCCCTTAGAATTCGAAAATAAGGCCCTATTGTTAAAGATATAACATAATTTAAACACAGAACTTGGAGGGTCCAATGGGAACTGACCTGGAAGCATCCTCTCAGAGGACTGGGTCTCATAGTTTGAAGGTCATACCCAAGTTTCCAAAGGAGAAGGGCAACCAGCAGTCCTACCCAGCGATAAACGGCAACGATGGGACCAACAAAATGTCCACCACGGCACAACAGTGGGACTTTTATCTTGGGGGTGACCAACTGCTATATAACTGGACTTAAGTCCTGCACAAAACAATGGAACCCATTCTAGGTACTGTAAACCAAGCCAATTACATATGACTGAAGAGCATCCCATCCCAGTCACCTCTTTCCTGCTACTCCTGTAAGTGCAAGTGAATTTTCTATCCATGCCCTTTTCTGATCCTGAAAAGTGAGGAGCTTAGCATAGTAACATCATAATGTAGTGATGTGATTTAAATTACTTGTATTTCCAATTTGTTCTTAAGTGGGTTAATACTTGAATTCAAGCCTAGACTCAATGAACATTAGATAATATTAGTTTCATTTAATATATAATAATTATATCATATTATTTATAGTATGTGTTAACAGCTTTACTGGTGTTTGCTGTTTCAGAATGGCTCATACATATCAGTAATTACAAGGAACTTTTCCTTAAACCGTCTTCACATAAAGTGTTGTCTCTGAATAAAGCCAAGTCTTCTGTAATTAGCTGTGTCATGAACCAGTGAGCATGTAAGCCAACCTTAATGAAGCAAAATCATCCAATATAACTTAGTGTGCAGTGATATAATAAATATAAAAGCAATTACAGAAGTCAGAACCTAATAGAAAATATGCAGCCTATTATGACTTAGGCTGTGCATTTTCATAAAATGCCATTTAATCCTCCCAGAAAAATAGGCACAAGGAAGCTACCTTCATTTACATTTGAAATAAATAAAAAATAACACATGGGCCATAAGATATGTAGAACCCAAACTGTGTATGATAGCAATTGCAAAACACAATGACAGGACTTAGCCAATACTGCCTCTGTGAATAGCCACAGAGACAAAGAATAGAACTATAACATGAGGGTCGGTAATGTCACGGTGTTTTAAAAAAAAAAATGTCAGGCTTAATATGCAGGAAAGAAAATGGCAGAGCCCACCCTTCCAGCTGGCGAGTAGAAATGGCAGCAGATTACCAGTTAATCTCTGTGCTTCCAGGCTTAGACTGGCAAGGGCAGCAGCATCCGATCATGGTAATTAAATGTTGCAGGGGGTGGTTGTTTGTTTATCCCAGCTGCCCAGAACCAAAATAACCACACAGAAACTATATTAATTGAATCACTGCTTGGCCCATTAGCTCTAACTTCTTATTGGCTAACTCATATATTAATCTAACCCATCTCCATTAATATGTATATCACCACAAGGTTGTGGCCTACCAGCAAAGTTTCAGCACGTCTGTCTCCGAAGGCAGATTCATGGCATCTCTCCGACTCCACCTGATTCCTTCCCAGCATATAGCTCACCTTTTCCCCACCTAGTTCTGTTCTTCCCTGCCATAGGCTCAGAACAGTTCTTTATTCATTAACCAATAAAAGAAACACATAGACAGAAGGACCTCCCACACCAATTAGGGAAGACTGGGGATGAGGATTATGACAGTGTCTTGAATGAGAACATCAGAGGTCAGCATGGAGACCATGATGAGCATGAGGAATAAATGAAACAAAGAAAAGAAAATGAAGACAGGGACAATGACTCCTGGAAAACATGTCTTTGCATTACTTTTCTTTTAGAAATAAATGTAACTACACACACGCACACATGCACACCTGTTGAGTTCGTTTATCATTATGCACATATGCATGGGTTTAAAGCTAACCAACTGGGAATGGATAATATATCAGGGGCTCATTCCTGGAGAAAACCAATTTCTCCTTCTCTCAGCAGACATTGGTGCCCACAGCTCTTCAATAGCTCTTCATTTAGAAGTACGGCCTTGTGAAACTTCCCTCATTATGTTAAGAATGTCAACTGCTGCTGTTGTTACATAAGTGTGGTTTAGGAAGCCATGTTATTGAGATTAAATTATTGAGATTTCATGGTGTAACTTCCTGTTGTGTTCTGATTCTCACAAGCACTCCATCCCTCCTCTGTGATGTTCCTTGAGAAAGGAGCTGCATTATAGCTGTACCAGTTGGCTTTTGGCACCTACCATCACTTACTCTCTACATTTTGACTTGCTGTGGGTCCTTACGATAATCTCCGTCTGCAGCCAAAAGAAGATTCTTTGATGAGAGGGTGAGAGCTGCACTTATCTGTAGAGTGCAGTTAGAAATTATGCTGCTTTAGGAGCTAGCCTCTTTTTTTTATTAATATGCATTATTTTATTACAAATTTTTAAAAAAAAATAACAAGAGAAAATGTAACATCCTAAAAAAAATTTACTGGTAATACAAATTCCTATGTATGTTTGCTGTGCTACCATAAGAAATTAAAGAAACCATTAAATATTTAGGAACATTCAACATCAAAAGCTTTAAATCTAACTGTATGTTGTAGCCCCCCCAAAAGCTACAAACTCCTTTTTTTAAAAAGTATTTTCTCTACAAAGAATCTCATCAGCTATACAAAAATCTGTACAGTTTTTATACTGAAGCTAATGTTGAGCTGCACTTGAATTTCACATTCTTAGCAAAATAAGTTGCCTGAGCACATATACTCCACACGTTTTAGAACAGCCATTTATTCTTCATCCTCATCTTCTTCCTCATCATCTTCATCTTCTTCTTCCTCCTCCTCTTCTCATCTTCTGGTTCATTCTTCTTCTTTGAGCCTGTTGGCCTACCAGGACCCTTCTTTCCTACTTCGCTTTTGCCCTTGGCACGGTATGCAGCAATATCCTCTCCATGTTTCTCCTTTAGCTTAGCTCCTTCTGCTCATAGGGTTGTTTATCTTTGGCAGACTGTTCAGACCACATCTCACGCAATTTTTTTGCTGTATCTCCAATAGACAGGCCTGGGTGTTCACTTTTGATCTTAGGGCGATGTTCAGAGCAAAACAGGAAGAAGGCAGACGGTGGTCTTTTTGGAGCATTAGGATCCTTTTTCTTTCCTTTCTTATCACCTTTTGGAGGAACGTAATTCTTCATCTCCCTGTCATAGCGAGCTTTGTCGCTCTTGGCCAAATCTTCGAACTTCGAATTTTCCTTTGCAGACATGGTCTTCCATCTCTCGGAGCACTTCTTGGAGAACTCGGCAAAGTTGACCGACGAGTCGGGGTGCTTCTTCTTGTGCTCCTCGTGGCACATCTGCACGAAGAAGGCGTACGAGGACATCTTGCCCCGTGGCTTGTTGGGGTCTCCCTTGCCCATCGCTGACGGTGGCGCGGCGTCTACCTGGCGCGTCCCTCCGATGCTGACAGGGACACTTCCTTCCCCAAGCTCCGGCGAGAACTGGCTCCTCACTACCCAAGCCACAGCCTCTTGTTTTGCAGACTTCTCTGCGCCACAGCAACTTGACGAGACCCGTCGCTGGCCACCAGGAGCTAGCCTCTTTTTTAATCATTTCCTTTACTTAAAAACAATTTTCTATCATTTTGCATACCAATGGATCAAAGACCTTAACATAAACCCAGCTACAGTAAACCTGACAGAAGAGAAAGTAGGAAGTAGCCTTAAACACATTGGCACAGGAGACCACTTTCTTAATATAACCCCAATAGCATAGACACTGGGAGCAATGATTAATAAATGGGACCTCCTGAAACTGAGAAGCTTCTATAGGGCAAAGGACATGACCAACAAGACAAAACGGCAGCCTACAGAATGGGAAAAGATCTTCACCAACCCCACATTGAACAGGGGACCGAGCTCCAAAATATAGAAAGAACTCAAGAAACTAGACATCAAAATACCAAATAATACAATTGAAAAATGGGATGCAGATTTAGACAGAGAATTCTCAACAGGGGACTCTCAAATGGCTGAAAGACACTTAAAGAAGTGTTCAACATCCTTAGTCATCAGAGAAATACAAATCAAAACAACTCTGAGATTCCATATTACACCTGTCAGTAGCTATTCTTAGAAGTAAACACCTAGTGTCCAGTAGCCACATTGGGGTACAGTGATCTTAAGCCTCACAATTGTGGATTAAGAAACACATGCTTTCCACACTATACATGAATGTATTAAGTCTTTTTCTGTTACTTTAATGAAATGCCTGAAGTTAGCTAGTTATAAAAAAAAAAAAGCAGTTTGGCTTATAGCTTTAGAGGCTGAAAGTACCAACAGCATCAGACTGGCTTTAATAAGAAACTCATTGGTAGCATTCCTTTGGGGCGATGGACTGAAAGAAAACTGTAGCAGATAAAAGGGAAAGTCATGTGTGAGTGATGGAGACAGAAGAAAGGAGGCAGTGAGGGCCTCCCACTAGGTGCCACCTTTTAAAAGTCCACCATCTCTTAGTGTCATGCTAGAGACCAAGCTCTGACCTGTGAATTTCAGAGGAATGTACTCAAACCATGTATGAACTTAGCAGTCAATGTAAATTTTCAAAGATGTTATCCATCAACATAGGGTTCCAGGGATATAAAAATCAAGGCTTTTTTTCTTACATTGTCAAAAGCAGTAAAAAATGTCATTGTCAAAGTGCTGCTTATTCAATCTAATGGCAATCTAATAACAAGTATTAAGTTTAGCAAATATATTTGGTAATGTGCAAAGTTTCCTTGGGCCACCCACAACCTTTTGTTAATCAATGAACATTTTATAAAAACCTCACAAGGACCAGGTTCTGGGCTTGTCATGGCAGACAGAGTGGTGAACAAAGCAGGCATAGCATGTCTTCATGGATCTTTACACTACTGCACTTTACACTATGGATGGTTACCAGGACAGGTAAGGTCTTTAACAGAGGCACCTGATCCAGGCCACAGAGAAAGGAGCGCTTTCTTAAGGAAGCATTACTCTGACATCATCTAATGAACAGATTGTGTGAAAAAGAGAAGTTCTTATAATACAAATGGGCAGGGTCTATAAAAGACCACACGCCCCGTGGCGGGATCCGTACACAGTCCCACTTCCATTCTCTGGGGTGCTTTTCCAGTTTTGCTGTCTCTATTTCTATTCTAAAGCTAACTTTAAAGGCATGACCTTTCTCCGTCTCTCTTACCGACAGCTGCCACAGTATTCGTCCAATTTCTACTATGCTTTCTTTCTTAAACCCTAGGGGAATTTTCCTTGACCTTAAAAGCTCAGGTGATGTGCAGTCGTATTTGAAGGCTGGCAGAATGCTAACAAGTTCTCAAAGCTCATGCGCCAGGTTTCCATTCGGCCAGCAGCTACTGAGTTCAGCTTCCCCGCGCCTGCTCATGCAATACTAGCTTTCTCTTTTTCATGATAGAGACCATGCAATGATACAGAGATATGCGGTCTAGAAATAGCTACCAACAGTGAGTTTTTTCCAGGCCCTACTGACCCTTTGGACATCTCCTTTGCAGAAGTATGAATTCATTTTGCCCATTTTAGAAATTAATTGGTTATGTGTTAGTATTGGGTATTGAAATGACTCTCTATGTGTCTTGGACTCAGAATGGGGATTTTTTTTCCTGTCTTCCTTTGAACTGTTTTCTAGTCTTAGCTGTTTTATTTTGGTCCATGACCCATTTAAACCTAACACTTCTACATGGAAGAAGCAGGTGCCAGCTCCCTTCTCTCACATGTGAATATTCAGTTGCAACAGCACCATTTATGTAAAAGACAATCTAAGGATCTTAATCCCTTTCTCAAAAATTACTCGGTCATCAACATGAAATCTTAACGGTGGATTCACCATTCTATTCTATTGTTCTGCATGTGCCACTGTGTCAAATTTATGCTTATTCCATAACAGGCTTGGTTACTGTAACTCTGATAAATATGGAAGTCAAGAAATGTGAGGGTCTGTTGTATTCCCATAGTTCAAGATCATTTAGGCTACTCAAAGTTTCTTGAATTTTCACGAGTATTTGGAGACACTGCCAAGTTTTGCAAAGAAGCAACTTAGAATTTGGGTAAGATTCATGTTGCATTCACAAATTAATTTGACTCTGCAAAGAAAAGCTTAAAATTCTCAGTTAGCGTTAAGAAATAATCATCTACAAAACCATGAGCATGAAGATACAAATATAAACCACAGGAAAGTACCACCGTATCCACAACGTTAACGCTAAAAAAGAAAGGATGCCACGTTTTGATGAGGAGAGTTGGAGCATCTAAACGTGGTGTGAAGTGCTAGGGAGTGTAAAGGGTGCTAGCGTTGGACATCCCTGAAAGCTGAGCGCTCATGTATTTTCCATCATTCAACATCATCAGCCTTGTGAGATGGGACCGTGTGTCTAAGAGACACATGCAAACTCATGATGCTGGAACAGTATCTGACCCTAAGCTGGAATGATTCAAACTTTGGAATTGATGTTTTCTTTTTAAGACTTATTTATTTATTATATATACAGTATTCTGCCTGTATGCAAGAGGAGGGCACCAGGATCTCATTATGGATGGTTTTGAGTCACCATGTGGTTGCTGAGAATTGAACTCAGGACCTCTGGAAGAGCAGCCAGTGCTCTTAACCTCTGAACCATCTCTCCATCCCCCAGAAATGTTTTCAAATTAAATTTTAATATTATTGAGTGCCATATAGCACGAGAATGAAAACAAATCTCTCAGCATTGTAAGTAAAGTGGAAGCATCCACCATGAAAAGGTGTAGCAGGCGCAGGAGCACTGTGCTGTGCCATTCTGCATACAGGAAGTCCAAAATCACACAGCATCAACTTAGAGCTCCAGAAGTCACTGTGGTGCAGACTGACCACCTCTCTTCAAAATCCTGAAACATTCTGAGTACTGGCATAATGCCATGGTAATACTGTCCAGTGGCTCAATGCACACCTACCTTGCTTGAGATACAGAATTATTTAATATAGAATATAAACATATCCTCAGGGTATGTGATTAAAGTGTGCATGAGAAATATGTGAATTTCCTGTTTAGAATTGAGCCTTATATCCAAGTTACATCATTTGGCATACTCCAATACACGCAAAAGAACAGACACAAAGCACTTCCATCCAAGCACTTTGGACAATACTCAATCTGTGACTAACATGGAGGAATATCAAGAAGTCTAAGCATCTGTCAGGAGGATGGTAAGATTCTACACCATGACTTGAGTAGCAGTTATACAGGGTTGGCTCCATGATGATGTTTGGACATGCCCATAGCTGTGTAAGTTTACTTATGTAGAGATATTGAATGTGAAAGTCAGAAAGGCAGCTTCCTTGTGCTTTCATGCAATAAAAACTGAGCTCACAGATGGGAGAGATGGCTAGGTAGTTAACACTTGGGGCTCTTTCAGAAGACAGGAGTTCAATTCCCAGCACCCATGTCTGGAAACCTATAACCACCTATGCCTCCAGATCTAGGGAATCTGATGCCCTCTTCTGGCCCCAGCAGGCACATGCATTCATGTGTACTTACACACATACTTTAAAACAGAATAAATTTGTAAAAAAAAAAAAAAAAATGCTGAGCTCAGCTAACAGCACAGTACAGACACTGAACCGGTCAGACTGTAGGAAATTGGAGAAAGAACATGATTGGTAGACAAGGATGTATTCACTTAAGGAAGGACAAATTGGAAAATACTGACACACACATACACACATAATGCCTCAGAGAAAAATCCATATATGTAAAACAGAATATTCTCTATACTGTCTCTTCCAAATGGCCTAGATTCAGCTGAGGGAAAAACAAAACCTATTTTGGCTTGAGAATGTGACGATTGTGGTGAACGAGGGAAGGAGAAGGAAAACATGAAGAGAGAATCTCCTCACGTACAGTTTTGAACATGGTGCTTGTTCCAAAGCACAGCCTTTCTGGAGTCCAAGAGCTAAAGGTAAGCTGTTAGAATTGATAACATTAATAATTTTAATTTCTGTCTAATAAATTATAGAGCTACCTTATCTCACTCTCACACACTGTAAAACTGCAGAATGAACAGGACTTTACACCTACTATCTCTTGCAAGCCTAATTCAAGAACACAGTTCACAGCCTAATTCAAGAACACAGTTCACAGCCCTCTATATTCTTCCAATGACAGACAGGTAGCATTCTTCCTTCACTGTGTTTCCGAAAGGACTGAGGAGTGTCATAATTCCTAGGGTATTTTTATGCCCTAGAAGAGGTTTGCTCATACCTCTTGGGTTGTGTGAAGAGCCAACCCATGAAAACTGAGAGGCAATCATGCTCCTGTCATCCAGGTCTCCTCATGACACGGTCCTCCTACCATCAAAAGAAGCTGAAACAAAGTCACAACTCCCTGAGCCGAGTGCTGAAGGGATTGAGCCAAGCCAGGCCATGCTGATGAGGAAGGAGGATGTGAGCATCGTTATCAGGCAGCAGACAGTTGCTTGTACTCGCAAACAAGCCGTAGGGCTGTCAACCGTCTTCTGGTCTGCCTCGAATTCCTCTCCTAATACCACATCGTGGTCAACAGCTGTGGGGTCCAGATTATGAAGCAGTTAGTTACATGTTGACTGTGGCCTCTGCTGTCCTGACAGAAACCCACTGTGTGTGTGAGAGATGTTCGCATTTGAACTCCCAGACCGCCATCCTTTGGAAGACTTTCATTTAAGTTTAGGAGTCTGGAGTCCACTTGCAAAATCGCAAATGCATTCTCCAGAAAGTCATTGCAGTTAACACCTTGTCTCTTGAGACAGGGCTCGCATCCTTTATCCCTATGATTGCATGAAGTTTAGCTTCTTTTATTATAGAAATTAATTTAGTGATGACAAAAGAATTGATGTAAGGACACATAAAGTCACACCATTAAGAAAAAAGAGAACTACATAGACTTGCTTATACTAAAAATATAAAATATGACCTTGGGGTACAGTTCAATGGAAGAATGCTTTCTTATTATTACCAGAGTCCTGAGTTCCATACAACGCCACCAAAAACACCTGTATGAAACACGCTTAAACTTTTTATTGTTTGTGGCTGTTCACTAGAAGTAATTATAAGTTCTCCTCTGACTTAAAAGAGTTTCCAATGTTAAACTGGCCTTTAAAATACTAAAAATAAAGCCCATGGTCTCAGTGACCAGCCTGTATGTGTATACTGTTGTCTTCTCATAGAAGGGAAAAGAATGATTAACCAAGAAAAGGAGAACTTGTCAACTTTCCATCCGCACATTTAAACCTAGATTAATAATAAATGCTCCCCCAAGAATGCTTCCCAACAGAAAGGACAGCCCTGCCCTACAGAAAGTCAAGAGCAGAATGACTTCTCTTCTGAAGTTTGCACATATACCACCTGACATTTAATTGACAACAACATAAACCCTGCTGTTGTGAGACATTGTGTGTGTGGCAAGCTTTGATTTCAGATGTGGTCTGGGCAGGTCTCACATCCTGGATTATCACTCAACAACGAACCTAGTCAAGCAACTGTTGTCCTTGGCATTCTCCCAGCCCCCTAGGGTGCCACCTTCAAATGCTTGTTTCCTGTGAAATGACTCATTTGCCTCCCAGCTTTTTTTAACCACATAATATTTGGTATAAATGTGTGTGTTAGACTGCTCTCAAAACATAAATTACACTATTCATATACAAAATGTATAATTGCTCAGATTCGTGAATGTCACTCCCTAATGAAAAGCTTCTTACTCGAAGCCATGAGGATATAGGAACTCATTAGTGGAAACCCTGGTGGAGGTATTGGGTGTGTGTTCAGCGTGTGCTGCTGGCAAACAGGTTCTTCTTTTTGGAAAGTCGTTACATTTTAAATTTAGAGTTACTTTAACAGAAGTCTTGTTGAATGTATATCCTAACCAGATTATTTTCTCTAATCATGTTGTCAAAAGGATATTATTCGCAATGAGAACATTAACAATAATCACTCTAGCTAAAAAAGAATGAAAGAAACTCACAGAAATACAATGAGTTCTTGGTTGTGGAATTCACAATATAACAGAACCAGTCTGTAGAAATAAAACCTTCAAATTCTTGTTCGACTACAAATTTAAATATGTACTCCTAATAAGTGCATGGATCATGTTAAAAGTAAAGGGAATAAAGGTAACTTTTAGATTAAACATATATTAATTATTTTAATGACTAAGTATTCCTAATTTTCTATATCGATGGAGAAAATCAATTTTCCTTAGGTGATTGCATTTCTTCTTTATTTATTTACTTTTAGGGTTTTTTTTTCCTTTTAACAAAGATAGAATTTTTTCTCACATAATATAAACTTGTTGGGGACTGCGAACTCTCAGACCCTGAATTTTCTGTGACCCCTTGCCTGCTGGAATTCTGTTGTTCTCTCTGGTTCTTAAGGAGGTGTGCTGACTATGTGTAGCCTGGTAGGAAATTCTTCTGAGATTCTTCTAGGTGTGAGCACTGGAGGTTCCTGGTAAAGTGTATTTCTATGTTTGGGAGGCTGACACTTAGGAATAGGAATCGGCTCTGGAGAGGGCTAAGAAGATTCACAGAGAGAGATATAAACAAGGTTTCCACCAGAATCTGCTTATAGTCCCCTGGGAATTGGGACAGAGGGCAAGGACAGTTCCCAACAGGTAGTCTGTTACAGACCTGGGATGAGACGCCAGACTTGATTTGTGGGGAAGGAGGGAGAGTGAAGTTCTGTAACTCACCTCCCTGCTTCATTGGCCTATTGGCTTCTCGGTCAGCCGGGGCCAGTTCCCAGGCAATACCTGCTAGAGTTCAGGGGCTAGGATAATAGGATGAGGGGGAGAGTAATGTTTGAAGAGAAGATCTGTGTGATCCTTTGGAAATGGCAACAGAAAGGAAGGGGACACCACAGCAGGCAGTCACCTACAGAGACAGGGTGAGACAGGAGGATTGGATTTAGAGCACAGAAGGGAGAGGTGAAGATCCACAGTTTGACAACTTGCCTCATTGACCACAGTGGCCTGCTGGTTTCCTATGAATGCCTGCCGAAGCCACAATTGTATTTTTTAAAATGAGACGTCATGTGAAGAGTAAAGACTGGTTAAGGTAGCCTTTACTACGTAAAGGATAATATGGAACAATGGGTGCATGGGCTTTGTTTTGTCTGCTGTCTGCGCAGCACTGCTGAAGGCAGAATGAGTCACTTAGAAGAGGTGAACTCCTGTCCCTGACATTTTACACTTGGCACATAAAATGCTCTTACCAGAAGCAAACAGCATTGGTGGAATCCAAGTGATGTCACCAGTAATTTTAACTTTTGTTTTCTTCTTTGCAATATTTTACAGTATATATATATATATATATATATATATATATATATATATAATTAAGAATTGGTATGTGTCCATTTTGAAATACCGAATCATGATTG